>NC_041383.1:711378704-711463555 GCF_002162155.2 Triticum dicoccoides
GAATCGATCGGCTTTAGTTAGAAGCAGTAGCGAAGGAATCGCTCGATCGGGTTCAGTTAACAGCCATCGATCGATCGCTCGGGTTCAGTAATGTGTAGCCTGCAGTGCAATCGCTCGGGTTCAGTTAGAGCCCAACGCCTCGCACAGGTTCAGTTAGAGCCAACGCCTCGCACACATGCGCGTATGTGTATGAGAGAAACGTGCATCGCTCGGCCCCCGACCTAGCACCGTAACCAGGAACTCCCCAAAATTTTCCTCCCCCTTGCTTCTACCATGATTTTTTCCATCATGGGGGGCCCAAAGAATGTCATGCAGCTGCGTCTCCGGCCCGCCCAGGACGAAAAGCCCATTTTCTGTCATAATTTTTTGTCATAGAAGTAGGAGCCCACCACATCTATGATGATACCGGGTTTTGTCACAATTATCGTCATAGAAGTGTCATATGTATGACAGAAAAAAATTTGTTCGGCCCAAAATGTCACGGATGTGTCTTTTTTTGTAGTGGTCATTTCAGACAAATTAGGTCGGGTTGCCTCCTGGCTATAAATAACCCACCCCCTACACCATAAATTGGTGGCTGCTCAGAGTTCGTGCACGGCTTTTGTCGTTTGAGAGCAACCCACCTCCGAAGCATTTGAGAGAAAGATTCTTGCAAGGACAAAGCCCAAAACACCCAGAGCCAAAGAGTGTTAGGCATCACTGAAGTATTTATGTCTGTGTGACCTGAAGACTTGTTACACTTGAGGATTGTGAATCCTCCAGCCAGTTAGGCATCGCGTTCTGAGCATCCAAGAGTCATTGTGGATTGCCGGTGAACGAAGTTGGTGAAGGTTTGGAAGTCTACCTTGAAGACTTACCTGAGTGACTGAGCGAGGACTAAGTGTCCTTGGCTCAAGGGGAATAAGGTGAAGACACGGTCTTCTGAGTTAAATCTCAGTCTCCCTAACCAGACGCACAGTTGTCACAGCAACTAGAACTGGTCCAACAAATCCTTGTCCTCACCAAGCTACTGGTTCTATCTCTTACCTCTCTTTACTTTCAGTTTGTCTTCATGAAGTCATTGCCCGCGTGTTTGATCTAGTTGACTTCACTGTGTGACTACTATTGGTGTTTGAATTCATACTATCTTCCATCCCGATCCATCTACCTAGCTGCTAATAGTCTTCGTGCTTTCACTTCATTGCTTACTTGACTATGGCTTGTCTAGTGTAGTTTACCTTCCGCTGCATGTCAATAGGTTCATTTCTACTGTTTGTCTTCAAAGCTCCCGTGTTTTGAAGACTTCCATAAAAATCGCCTATTCACCCCCCTCTAGTCAATAACTAGCACTTTCAACCTAACCATAGCATGAAACATATGGATCCAAACTAGCTCCTTACGAAGCAATGCATAAACTAGGGTTTACGCTTCTGTCACTTTAGCAACCCATCATCTTTTTATTACTTCCCAATGCCTTCCTCTAGGCCCCAACAATGGTGAAGTGTCATGTAGTCGACGTTCATATAACAACACTAGAGGAATGACAATATACATATCATCAAAATATCAAACGAATACCAAATTCACATGACTACTTATAGCAAGACTTCTCCCATGTCCTCAGGAACAAACATAACTACTCACAAATCATATTCATGTTCATAATTAGAGGGGTATTAATATGCATAAAGGATTTGAACATATGATCTTCCACCAAATAAACCAACTAGCATCAACTACAAGGAGTAATCAACACTACTAGCAACCCACATCTACCATCTGAGGTTTTGAGACAAAGATCGGATACAAGAGATGAACTAGAGTTTGAGAGGAGATGGGGCTGGTGAAAATGTTGATGGAGATTGACCCCTCTGAGAGGATCTATAGTGATGAGTTCCCCCTCCCGGAGGGATGTTTCCCCGGCAGAATAGCTCTGCTGGAGCCCTAGATTGGTTTCGCTAGGTTCCGCCTCATGGTGGCGGTGTTTCGTCCCGAAAGCTTCCTTCTGATGTTTTCTAGGGCAAAAGACTTCATATAGCCAAAGATGGGCACCGGAGGCCTGCCAGGGGGCCCATGAGGCAGGGGCGCACCCAGGGGGTAAGGTGCGCCCCCACCCTTATGGACGGTGGGTAGCCCCCCTCTGGTGCTTTCTCCGCCCAATATTTTTTATACATACCAAAACTAACTTTCACGGAGTTTCAGGCCTTTTGGAGTTGTGCAGAATAGGTCTCTAATATTTGCTCCTTTTCCAGCCCCGAATTCCAGCTGCCGTCATTCTCCCTCTTCATGTAAACCTTGTAAAATAAGAGAGAAAAGGCATAAGTATTGTGACATAATGTGTAATAACAGCCCATAATGCAATAAATATCAATATGAAAGCATGATGCAAAATGGACGTATCATGCATCCACTTCCATAAACCCCAAAGTTATTCCATATGAGTCCACCATACCTTCCTATATGCGGTATTTACCTGCCATCCCAACTAAATTTGTATGTGCCAAACTAAACCTTAAAATGAAATTCAGTTTTGTATGCTCGAATAGCTCATGTATCAACTAGGGTTGTCTATATCTTCCATACTAGGTGGGTTATTCTCACGAGGAGTGGACTCCGCTCCTCATTCACGAGAAAATGGCTGGTAACCGGGATGCCCAGTCCCATGCTCAAATCAAAATAATTTCAAACAAAACTACCCTAGGATTGTTGTTAGTTGGAGGCACCCGTTGTTTCGGACAAGCCATGGATTGATGTTTGTTGGTGGTGGGGGAGTATAAACTTTACCATTCTGTTTGGGAACCGCCTATAATGTGTGTAGGACGGAAGATATCGAGATCTCTTGGTTGTTATGTTGACAATGAAAGTATACCACTCAAAATATTATTTATCTCTGTTTCAAAACTCAAGCTCTGGCACCTCTGCAAATCCCTGCTTCCCTCTGCGAAGGGCCTATCTATTTACTTTTATGTTGAGTCATCATCCTCTTATTAAAAAGCACCCGTTGGAGAGCAACGCTGTGATTTGCATTCATTACTATTGGTTTATATTGGGTATGACTTGACTGGATCTCTTTTACCATGAATTACAATGTTTAGTCAGTCCTTGATCTTTAAAGGTGCTCTGCATTTATGTTTTGTGGTCTCAGAAAGGGCTAGCGAGATACCATTTTGCTATATCATATTATGATTGTTTTGAGAAAGTGTTGTCATCTGAGGTTTATTATTATGACTCGCTAGCTGATTATGTCATTGATATGAGTAATTGTGAGACCTAGGTGTTATTGTGAGTATGATTAGTTTATAATATTTTCTGAAACCTGAATGTTGGCTTTGCATGTTTACAACAACAACAGCAAGCAGAGTTTGTAAAAGTTATGGATAATTATGTTGGATGCAATTCCTCATGTAATAGCTATAACATAGAGTGACACGGAACTAGCTCCAGTTCATCAATGTAATGTAGGCATGTATTCCGTATATAGTCATACGTGCTTATGGAAAAGAACTTGCATGACATCTTTTGTCCTACCCTCCCGTGGCAGCGGGGCCCTAGCGGAAACTAAGGGATATTAAGGCCTCCTTTTAATAGAGAACCAGACCCAAGCATTAACACATAGTGAATACATGAACTCCTGAAACTACGGTCATCACCGAGAAGTATCCCGATTATTGTCACTTCGGGGTTGTCAGATCATAACACATAATAGGTGACTATAGACTTGCAAGATAGGATCATGAACACACATAATAGGTTCAGATATGAAATCATGGCACTCAGGCCCTAGTGACAAGCATTAAGCATAGCAAAGTCATAGCAACATCAATCTCAGAACATAGTGGATACTAGCGATCAAACCCTAACAAAACTAACTTGAGTACATGGTAAATCTCATCCAACCCATCACCGTCCAGCAAGCCTATGATGGAATTACTCACGCACGGCGGTGAGCATCATGAATTTGGTGATGGAGGATGGTTGATGATGACGACGGCGATGAATCCTCCTCTCCGGAGCCCCGAAAGGACTCCAGACCAGCCCTCCCGAGAGAGATTAGGGCTTGGCGATGGCTCCGTATCATAAAACGCGATGAAACTTTCTCTCTGATTTTTTTATCCGTGAAATGGAATATATGGAGTTGGAGTTGAGGTCGGTGGAGCGACAGGGGGCCCATGAGACAGGGGGGCGCGCCTAGGGGGGTGGGCGCGCCCCCCACCCTCGTGGGCAGGGTGTGGGCCCCCTAGTCTTGATTCTTTCTCCAATATTTTTTATATTTTCCAAAACTTGACTCCATGGATTTTTAGGTCATTCCGAGAACTTTTGTTTTCTACACATCAAACAACATCATGGCAGTTCTGCTGAAAACAGCGTCAGTCCGGGTTAGTATCATTCAAATCATGCAAGTTAGAGTCCAAAAGAAGGGCAAAACTATTTGGAAAAGTAGATACGTTGGAGACGTATCAACTCCCCCAAGCTTAAACCATTGCTTGTCATAAAGCAATTCAGTTGATAAACTGAAAGTGATAAACAAAAACTTTTACAAACTCTGTTTGCTGTTGTTGTTGTAAACATGCAAAGCCAGCATTCAGGTTTCAGAAAATATTATAAACTAATCATACTCACAATAACACCTAGGTCTCACAATTACTCACATCAATGACATAATCATCCAGCGAGCCATAATAATAAAACTCGGATGACAACAATTTCTCAAAACAATCATAATATGATATAAAAAAATGGTATCTCGCTAGCCCTTTCTGAGACCGCAAAACATAAATGCAGAGCACCTTTAAAGATCAAGGACTGACTAAACATTGTAATTCATGGTAAAAGAGATCCAGTAAAGTCATACCCAATATAAACCAATAGTAATGAATGCAAATGACAATGTTCTCTCCAGCGGGTGCTTTTTAATAAGAGGGATGATGACTCAACATAAAAGTAAAATAGATAGGCCCTTCGCATAGGGAAGCAGGGATTTGTAGAGGTGCCAGAGCTCGATTTTAAATAGAGATTGAATAACATTTTATGCGGCATACTTCCACTATCAATGCAACAACTATGAGATGGCTGTATCTTCCATACTACATGCATTATAGGCAATTCCCGAACAGAATGGTAAAAGTTTATACTCCCCCACCACCAACAAGCATCAATCCATGGCTTGCTCGAAAAAACGAGTGCCTCCAACTAACAATAGCCCTGGGGGAGTTTTGTTTAATTATATTGATTTTCTTTGATCTTTTTGGATCATGGGACTGGGCATCCCGGTTACCGGCCCTTTCTCGTGAATGGGGAGCAGATTCCACTCCTCTTGAGAATAACCCACCTAGCATGGAAGATATAGGCAGCCCTAGTTGAAGGTTTGGAGTTTGGCACATATAAATTTACTTGGAACGGCAGGTAAATACTGCATATAGGAAGGTATGGTGGACTCATTGGAATAACTTTGGGGCTTAAGGAGTTTGGATGCACAAGCAGTATTCCTGCTTAGTACAGGTGAAGGCTAGCAGAAGACTGGGAGCGACCAACTGAGAGAGAGACAACAGTCATAAACATGCATTAAAATTAATTCACACCGAGTACAAGCATGAGTAGGATATAATCTACCATGAACATAAATATCATGAAGGCTATGTTGATTTGTTTCAACTACATGCGTGAACATGTTCCAAGTCGAGTCACTCCATTCAATCAAAGGAGGATACCATCCCATCATACCACATCATAATCATTCTAATAGCATGTTGGCACGCAAGGTAAACCATTATAACTCATAGCTAATCAAGCATGGCACAAGCAACTATAATCTCTAAATATCATTGCAAATATGTTTACTTCATAATAAGCTGAATCAGGAACGATGAACTCATCATATTTACAGAAACAAGAGAGGTTGAGTTCATACCAGTTTCTCCCATCTCAACCAGTCAATCATATATCTTCATTATTGCCTTTCACTTGCACGACCGAACGATGTGTATAACAATAGTAGTGCACGTGCACTGGACTAAGCTGGAATCTGCAAGCATTTAACTCAAGAGAGAAGACAAAGTAATATGGGCTCTAAGTTAAATAAAAAATAATGCATATGAGAGCCACTAAACATTTTCAATATGGTCTTCTACTCTCGACCCCCAAATGAAAGAAAAGAAAATAAAACTATTTACACGGGAAAGCTCCTAACAAGTAAGAAAAAGAACGAGAAATCTTTTTGGGTTTTCATTTTAATTTCTACTATAAGCATTGAAATTAAACTAACTAATCTTTTTGGTTTTTCTTACGGTTTATCGAACTCACAAGAAGAAAGCGAGAAAAAGAAAATTAAACTAGCATGGATAATGCAACGAAAGAGTATGAGCACTGATGACTAGAATAGTGTGTGAACATGAATGTAAAGTCGGTGAGAAATATGTACTCCCCCAAGCTTAGGCTTTTGGCCTAAGTTGTTCTAATGCCAAGGACCGCGGCTACTCTCCCCGGTGTATTGAGAGGTGTAATCAGGATACCACTGGCTGGCCATCTCCGGGTCCCACTGGTAGGATGATGCACGATAAGGGTCCAGTGCAGGTTCCGGCTCAGGCTCAGGCTCTGGAGTGGATGCTTGGCCTCGATGAGCGTACACTGCTTCCGGCGTGACAAGAAAAATATCTGCAATCAAATCAAACAACAGAGGCGTAGGCAAAATAATAGTCTCATTGTGTTTCTTATTAAATCTCAGGTTATACAAGAGCATCTTATCTTCGTTGTCAACAATGAACTCATGTGCTACCATGCTCTTGTAATCTAAAATGTAAGGAGGCAATTTTGTCTCCTCTTTCTCGTGGTGCCTAATAATTATCTCAAAATGTCTAGCAAGACGTGGAGCATAGATACCTCCAAAGATGGGGCCTTTTGTACGATTCAGGCTTAGCCGTTAGCAATGACGGCACCCATACTAAAACTATTATCTCCAAACAAGGCATGGTGAAGAATAATAATATCAGGAACATTGAAGTTTCCACTATTTCCACGACCAATCAAGCATCTACTAGCAAATATGGCAAAGTAGCATAAAACAGGAAAGTGTATGCTAGATATTCTCGCATCGGAACCCTTCTTTGCATCCCCTACAGTGATAGTGTTAACAAAGCCATCCACATCTCTACGATGTGGTTCCTCTAATTTTCCCTCAAAGTGTATCCTACATACCGCGCAAATATTATGTAAAGACATTTCCCTGAATTCATCATATAAATGAAATGATACTGAAGGCGGTGACTTCTTAGGATAATAATAAAAGTTTTGCACGAAAGTATTGGTGAGTAAGAGATACTGATCGATCTGGTCGTGGAGGAGATCGGTGAGGCCTGCATTCTCGATCAAAGAATAAAAATCTTCATAAATTCCAGCTTCTCTCAAGAAATTATCGCATGGCCATTCACACGACCGTACTTCCGCTATGCGAGGAAGATTATACTTGGCCTTTTCCTTCTCTTTAGCTTGTTTTTCCTGGGAGCCTTGGCTAGAAGAGCCCCTCAAAAATCTCCTTAAAATTTTCTGAAATTACTGAAATTTTAGTAACTTCAAAATAAAAGTGAATAAAACTAAACAAGATTGATAGCAACTACTCCTACAAGTGCCTAGAGCCTATATCATGCATTAGAATTACTTGGGACCTCATCAATTTAACATGCAAGCTCAAGAACATGGTCACCTATGCAGTAAAAAATTGCAATGAATAAAGCACTAGAACAAAAACTAATTGGACCAATGGAGGAGTCACATACCAAGCAACAATCTCCCAAAGCAGTTTTGTGAATGGAGCTTTGAGCAAGGAGATCGAAAATCGCAGCAATATGAGCTAGACCTTGTGCTTGAGCTGGATGGGGATTTTTTTTGGGAAGAAGATGGAGTGTGTGGGTGCTGGCATAAGTGGAGGGGGCCCACTATGGGCCCATGAGACAGGGGCACGCCCTCCACCCTCGTGGACAGGTGCTTACCCCTCCTGCAGTGTTTTCAGTGCCTAAAATCTTCAAATATTCCACAAAAAATCATACTCAATTTGCAGGGCATTTGGAGCACTTTTATTTTCAGGATATTTTTTATTGCACGGATAATTCAGAAAATAGATGGATAATACTATTTTTGATTTATTTATTCTAAATAACAGAAAGTAAAAAGAGGGTACAGAAGGTTGTGCCTTGTAGTTTCATCCATCTCATGATCATCAAAATGAATACACTAACAAGGTTGATCAAGTCTTATTAACAAACTCATTCCGAATAACACGAAACCGGAGAAATTTTGAATAACACTAAGTTACCTCAACGGGGATATGAACATCCCCAACAACAAGAATATCATACTTTTTCTTGACAGTAGGGAGAGGAAATTCAAAACCTCCAATAATGATAGTTGGAACTTTTCCAATAGAATTGATGCTATGAACTTGAGAATGTTTCCTCGGAAAGTGTACCATATGCTCATTACCATTAACATGAAAAGTGACATTGCGTTTGTTGCAATCAATAACAGCCTCTGCAGTATTCAAAAAGGGTCTACCAAGGATAATCGACATACTATCGTCCTCGTGAATATCAAGAATAACAAAGTCCGTTAAGATAGTGACATTTGCAACCACAACAGGCACATCCTCACAAATACCGACAGGTATAGCAGTTGATTTATCAGCCATTTGCAAAGGTAATTCAGTAGGTATCAACTTACTCAATTCAAGTCTATGATATAAAGAGAGAGGCATAACACTAACATCGGCTCCAAGATCACATAAAGCAGTTTTAACATAGTTTCTTTTAATGGAGCATGGTATAGTTGGTACCCCCGGATCTCCAAGTTTATTTGGTATTAGACCCTTAAAAGTGTAATTAGCAAGCATGGTGGAAATTTCAGCTTTCGGTATCTTTCTTTTATTTGTAATGATATCCTTCATATACTTAGCATAGGGATTTAATTTAAGCATATCAGTTAAGCGCATACATAAGAAGATAGGTCTAATCATTTCAGCAAAGCGCTCAAAATCCTCATCATCCTTTGTCTTGCATGCTTTAGGAGGAAAGGGCATGGGTTTCTGAAACCATGGTTCTCTTTCTCTACCGTGCTTCCAAGCAACAAAATCTCTCTTATCATAACATTGATTCTTTGATTGTGGGTTATCAAGATCAACAGCAGGTTCAGTCTCTACATCATTGTTTTTGCTAGGTTGAGCATCAACGTGAACATTATCATTAACGTTATCACTAGGTTCATGTTCATCACCTGATTGTATTTTACCATCAGAAACAGAGATATCATTGGGATTCTCTTGTGTGTCTACAACAGGTTCACTAGAAGCATGCAAAGTCCTATCGTTTTTCTTTTTCTTCTTTTTAGAAGAACTAGGTGCCTCTAAATTGTTTCTTTGAGAATCTTGCTCGATCCTCTTAGGGTGGCCTTCAGGATACAAAGGTTCCTGAGTCATTCTACCAGTTCTAGTAGCCACTCTAACAGCAAAGTCAGCTTTATTATTTAATTCATCGATCAAATTATTTTGAGCTTTAAGTGCTTGCTCAACTTGAGTAGCAACCATAGAAGCATATTTGCTAATGAGTTTTAGTCCACCTTTAACTCTAGCCATATAATCACTCAAGCGTCCAATCTCAAAAGCATTATTCTTTAATTATCTACCAACATAAGCATTAAAACTTTCTTGTCTAGCCATAAAGTTATCAAATTCATCTAAGCATGGGCTATAAATTTAGTAGACGGAGTTTCAACTTTATCATATCTTTAGAGAGAATTTACCTTTATACCTATGTCGGGTTATCAAGACAATGTGGTTCTTCAACAGGCGGTATATTAAGACCATTTATTTCTTCAATAGGTGGTAAATTCTTAACATCTTTAGCTTTTATACCTTTTTCTTTCATTGATTTCTTTGCCTCTTGCATATCTTCAAGACTGAGAAATAGAACACCACTCTTCTTCGGAGTGGGTTTAGGAATAGGCTCAGGAGTTGGCTCAATTGGTTCAGGAATTGCCTCAGGAATTGGCTCGGGAAGAGTCCAATTTTTTTCATTAGTCAAGATATTATTAAATAGTATTTCAGCTTCTTCGAATGTTCTTTCCCTGAAAACACAACCAACACAACTATCCAAGTAGTCCTTGGAAGCATCGGTTAGTCCATTATAAAAGATATCAAGTATTTCATTTTTCTTAAGAGGATGATCAGGCAAAGCATTAAGTAATCGAAGAAGCCTCCCCCAAGCTTGTGGGAGACTCTTTTCTTTGATTTGCACAAAATTATATATGTCCCGTGAGGCAGCTTGTTTCTTATGAGCAGGGAAATATTTAGCAGAGAAGTAATAAATCGTATCCTGGGGACTACGCACACAACCAGGATCAAGAGAATTAAACCAAGTCTTAGCATTGCCCTTTAATGAGAACGGAAATATCTTAAGGATATAATAATAGCGAGACTTCTCATCATTAGTAAACAGGGTGGCTATATCATTTAACTTGGTAAGATGTGCCACAACAATTTCAGATTCAAGGCCATAAAAAGGATCAGATTCAACCAAAGTAATAATCTCAGGATCAACAGAGAATTCATAATCCTTATCAGTAACACAGATAGGTGAAGTAGCAAAAGCAGGGTCAGGTTTCATTCTAGCATTAAGAGATTGCTACTTCCATTTAGCTAATAACTTTTTAAGATCATATCTATCTTTACAAGCAAAGATAGCTCTAGTAGCTTCCTCTTCCATAACATAACCGTCAGCAATAACAGGTAATTCATAATCAGGGGGAGAACTTTCATCATCACTATCATCACTAATAGAATCTTCAATAATTTCATTTTCTCTAACCCTAGCAAGTTGTTCATCAAGAAATTCACCCAATGGCAAAGTGGTATCACGCACAGAAGTAGTTTCATCATAAGTATCATGCATAGCAGAAGTGGCATCATCAATAACATGCGACATATCAGAATTCATAGCAATAGAAGGTTTAGGTGTCGCAAGCTTATTCAAAATAGAAGGAGAATCTAGTGCAGAGCTAGATGGCAGTTCCTTACCTCCCCTCGTAGTTGAGAGAAAAATCTTGGTTCTTTCATCTTTCAAGTTCCTCATAGTGATCAACAGATATAAATACCAAGTGACTCAAAGAATAGAGCTATGCTCCCCGGCAATGGCGCCAGAAATTAGTCTTGATAACCCAGAAGTGTACGGGATCGCAACAGCTTTCAAGGGTAAAGTATTCAACCCAAATTTATTGATTCGACACAAGGGGAGCCAAAGAATATTCTCAAGTATTAGTAGTTGATTTGTCAATTCAACCACACCTGGATAACTTAGTATCTGCAGCAAAGTAGTATGATAGTAATGGTAACAGTGGCAAAAGTAAAGATAATAGTTTTGTACTAATTGTAACAGTAGCAGCGGAAAAAAATAAGCGAAGCACAAGATGTGAAAAGCTCGTAGGAATTGGATCAGTGATGGATAATTATCTCGGATGTGATTCCTCATGTAATAGCTATAACATAGGGTGACACAGAACTAGCTCCAGTTCATCAATGTAATGTAGGCATGTATCCCATATATAGTCATACATGCTTATGGAAAAGAACTTGCATGCCATCTTTTGTCCTAACCTCCCGTGGCAGCGGGGTCCTAGCGGAAACTTAGGGATATTAAGGCCTCCTTTTACTAGAGAACCGGACCAAAGCATTAACACATAGTGAATGCATGAACTCCTCAAACTACAGTCATCACCGAGAAGTATCCCGATTATTGTCACTTCGGGGTTGTCGGATCATAACACATAATAGGTGACTATAGACTTGCAAGATAGGATCAAGAACACACATATATTCATGAAAACATAATAGGTTCAGATCTGAAATCATGGCACTTGGGCCCTAGTGACAAGCATTAAGCATAGCAAAGTCATAGCAACATCAATCTCAGAACACATTGGATACTAGGGATCAAACCATAACAAAACTAACTTGATTACATGGTAAATCTCATCCAACCCATCACCGTCCAGCAAGGCTACAATTGAATTACTCATGCACGGTGGTGAGCATCATCAAATTGGTGATGGAGGATGGTTGATGATGACGACGGCGATGAATCCCCCTCTCCGGAGCCCCGAACGGACTCCTGATCTGACCTCCCGCGAGAGATTAGGGCTTGGCGGCGGCTCCGTATCGTGAAACGCGATGAAACTTTCTCTCTAATTTTTCTCTCCGCGAAACGGAATATATGGAGTTGGAGTTGAGGTCGGTGGAGCGTCAGGGGGCCCACATGACAGGCGGCGCGCCCAGGGGGAGTGGGCGCGCCCCCCACCCTCGTGGACAGGGTGTGGGCCCCCAGGTATTTATTCTTTCACCAATATTTTTTATATTTTCCAAAACTTGTCTCCGGGGATTTACAGGTCATTCCGAGAACTTTTGTTTTCTACACATAAAACAACATCATGGTAGTTCTGCTGAAAGCAGCGTCAGTCCGGGTTAGTTTCATTCAAATCATGCAAGTTAGAGTCCAAAACAAGGGCAAAAGTGTTTGGAAAAGTAGATACATTGGAGACGTATCAACCTCTGACAAGTATTTTGCCTACAAGATGGAGGAGAATAGCTCAACTAGTGAGCATGTGCTCAGAATGTCAGAGTACTACAATCGCTTGAATCAAGTGGGAGTTAATCTTCCAGATAAGACAACGATTGACAGAGTTCTCTAGTCATTGTCACCAAGTTACTAGAACTTCGTGATGAACTATAATATGCGAGGGATGACCAAAATGATTCCCGAGCTCTTCGTGATGCTGAAATCGGTGAAGGTAGAAATCAAGAAAAGCATCAAATGTTGATGATTGACAAGACCACTAGTTTCAAGTAAAAGGGCAAGGGAAATAAAGGTAACTTCAAGAAGAATGGCAAACAAGTTGCCACTCCCATGAAGAATCCCAAAGCTAGACCCAAGCCTGAAACTGCATACTTCTATTGCAAAGGAAATGGTCACTAGAAGCGGAACTACCCCAAATACTTGGAGGATAAGAAGGATGGCAAAATGAACAGAAGTATATATGATATACATGGTATTGATGTGTAATTCACTGGTATTCATACTAGCCTCTGGGTATTTGGTACTGGTTCAGTTGCTATGATTAGTAACTTGAAACAGGAGTTACAAAATGAACAGATACTAGTTGAGGGTGAGGTGATGATGTGTGTTGGAAGTAATTCCAAGGTTGATAAGGTCACCATCGCAAACTCCCTTTTACCTTTGGGATTAGTGTTGAACCGAAGATAAATGTTATTTAGTGTTTGCGTTGAGCATAAAATGATTGGATCATGTTTATTGCAATACAGTTATTCATTTAAGTCAAAGAATAATTGTTATTTTGTTTACATGAATAAAACCTTATGTGGTCATATACCCAAGGTGAATGGTTTATTGAATCTCGATCATAGTGATACACATATTCATAATATTGAAGCCAAAAGATGCAAACTTAATAATGATAGTGCAACTTATTTGTGGCACTGCCACTTAGGTCATATTGGTGTAAAGTGCATGAAGAAACTCCATGCTAATGGACTTTTGGAATCACTTGATTATGAATCACTTGATGCTTGCGAACCATGCCACATGGGCAAGATGACTCAGAATCCGTTCTCGAGAAAAATGGAGCGAGCAACTAACTTAATGGAAATAATACATACTGATGTATGTGGTCGGGTGAGTGTTGAGGCTCACGGTGGGTATCATTATTTGCTGACCTTCACAAATGATTTGAGAAGATATGGGTATATTTACTTAATGAAACATTAGTCTGAAACATTTGAAAAGTTCAAAGATTTTCAGAGTGAAGTGGAAAATCATCGTAACAAGAAAAGAAAGTTTCTATTATCTGATCGTGGAGGTGAATATTTGAGTTATGAGTTTGGTATTCATTTGAAAACAATATGGAATAGTTTCACAACTCACGCCACCTGGAACATCACAGCGTAATGGTGTGCCCGAACATCGTAACGTACTTTATTAGATATGGTGCCATCTATGATGTCTCTTACCGATTTACCACTATAGTTTTGGAGTTATGCATTAGAGACAGCTGCATTCACGTTAAATAGGGCACCATCTAAATCCATTGAGATGACACCATATGAACTGTGGTTTAGCAAGAAACCTAAGTTGTCGTTTCTTAAAATTTGGCCTTACAATGCTTATGTGAAAAACTTCATCCTGATAAGCTCGAACCCAAATCGGAGAAGTGTGTCTTCATAGGATACCCAAAAAAACTGCTGGGTACGCCTTCTATCACAGATTCGAAGGCAAGATCTTTGCTGCTCAGAATAGATCCTTTTTAGAGAAGGAGTTTCTCTCGAAAGAAGTGAGTGGGAGGAAGGTAGAACTTGATGAGGTAATTGTACCTTCTCTCGAGTTGGAGAGTAGTTCATCACAGAAATCAGTTCCACTGATGCCTACACCAATTAGTGAGGAAGTTAATGATGATGATCATTAAACTTCAGATCAAGTTACTACGGAACCTCGTAGGTCAACCAGAGTACATTCCGCACCAGAGTGGTACGGTAATCCTATTCTGGAAGTCATGTTACTAGACCATGACGAACCTGTGAACTATGAGGAAGCAATGATGAGCTCAGATTCCGCGAAATGTCTTGAGGCCATAAAACCTAAGATGGGATCCATGTATCAAGAACAAAGTGTGGGCTTTGGTTGACTTGCCCAATGATCGGCAAGCCATTGAGAAAAATGGATCTTCAAGAGGAAGACGGGCGCTGATAGTAGTGTTACTATCTACAAAGCTCGAATTGTCGCAAAAAGTTTTCGACAAGTTCAAGGTGTTGACTACGATGAGATTTTCTCACTCGTATCGATGCTTAAAGTCTATCCGTATCATTTTAGCAATTGCCACATTTTATGAAATCTGGCAAATGGATGTCAAAACTGCATTCCTTAATGGATTAAAGAAGAGTTGTATATGATGCACCCATAAGGTTTTCTCAATCCTAAGGGTGCTAACAAAGTGTGCAAGCTCCAGCGATCCATCTATGGACTGGTGCAAGCATCTCGAAGTTGGAATATACGCTTTGATGAATTGATCAAAGCATATAGTTTTATGCAGGCTTGCGGTGAAGTCTGTATTTACAAGAAAGTGAGTGGGAGCACTACAGCCTTTCTGATAAGTATATGTGAATGGCATATTGTTGATCAAAAATGATGTAGAATTTCCTGAAAAGCATAAAGGAGTGTTTGAAAGGAGTTTTTCAAAGAAATACCTCGGTGAAGCTGCTTACATATTGAGCATCAAGATCTATAGAGATAGATCAAGACGCTTGATAAGATTTTTCAATGAGTGCATACCTTGACAATATTTTGAAGTACTTCAAAATGGAACAGTCAAAGAAGGAGTTCTTGCCTGTGTTTCAAGGTGTGAAGTTGAGTAAGACTAAAAAAACCCGACCACGGTAGAAAATAGAAGGAGAATGAAAGTCATTCCCTATGCCTCAGTCATAGGTTCTATAAACTATGCTATGCTGTGTACCAGACCTATTGTGTACCTGACCATGAGTTTGGCAAGAGGGTACAATAGTGATCCAGGAGTGGATCACTGGACAGCGGTCAAAATTATCCTTAGTGGAATAAGGATATGTTTCTCGGTTATGGAGGTGACAAAGAGTTCACCATAAAGGGTTACGTCGATGCATGCTTTGACACTGATCCAGATGACTCTAAGTACCAATATGGATACATATTGAAAGTGGGAGCAATTAGCTAGAGTAGCTCGGTGCAGAGCATTGTGGACATAGAAATTTGGAAAATACATACAGATCTGAATGTGGCAGACCCATTGACTAAACTTCTCTCACAAGCAAAACATGATCACACCTTAGTACACTTTGGGTGTTAATCACATGGCGATGTGAACTAGATTATTGACTCTAGTAAATCCTTTGGGTATTAGTCACAGGGTGATGCGAACTATAGGGTGTTAATTACATGACGATGTGAACTATTGGTGTTAAATCACATGGCGATGTGAACTAGATTATTGACTCTAGTGCAAGTGGGAGACTGAAGGAAATATGCCCTAGAGGCAATAATGAAGTTGTTATTTATATATCCTTATATCATGATAAATTTTTATTATTCGTGCTAGAATTGTATTAACCGGAAACTTAGTACATGTGTGAATACATAGACAAAACAGAGTGTCCCTAGTATGCCTCTACTTGACTAGCTCGTTAATCAAAGATGGTTAAGTTTCCTAACCATAGACATGTCTTGCTGATGACCCACAAGTATAGGGGATCTATCATAGTCCTTTCGATAAGTAAGAGTGTCGAACCCAACGAGGAGCAAAAGGAAATGACAAGCAGTTTTCAGTAAGGTATTCTCTGCAAGCACTGAAATTATCGGTAACAGATAGTTTTATGATAAGGTAATTCGTAACGGGTAACAAGTAACAAAAGTAAACAAGGTGCAGCAAGGTGGCCCAATCCTTTTTGTAGAAAAGGACAAGCCTGGACAAACTCTTATAAATGAAAATGCTCTGGAGGACACATGGGAATTATCTTCAAGCTATTTTTCATTATGGTCATATGATTCGCGTTCGTTACTTTGATAATTTGATATGTGGGTGGACCGGTGCTTGGGTACTGCCCTTCCTTGGACAAGCATCCCACTTATGATTAACCCCTCTCGCAAGCATTCTCAACTACATAAGAAGAATTAAGGTAAACCTAACCATGGCATGAAACATGTGGATCCCAATCAGCCCCTCACAAAGCAACACATAAACTAGGTTTAAGATTCTGTCACTCTAGGAACCCATCATCTACTTATTACTTCCCAATGCATTCCCCTAGGCCCAAACAATGGTGAAGTGTCATGTAGTCGACGTTCACATAACACCACTAGAGGAAAGACAACACACATCTCATCAAAATATCAAACGAATACCAAATTCACATGACTACTTATAACAATACTTCTCCCATGTCCTCTGGAACAAATGTAACTACTCACAAATCATATTCATGTCCATAATCAGAGGGGTATTAATATGCATAAAGGATCTGAACATATGATCTTCCATCGAATAAACCATCTAGCATCAACTACAAGGATTAATCAACACAGCTAGCAACCCACAGGTACCAATCTGAGGTTTTGAGACAAAGGTCAGATACAACAGATGAGCTACTATTTGAGAGGAGATGGTGCTGGTGAATATGTTGATGAAGATTAACCCCCTCCCGATGAGAGGATCGATGGTGATGACAATGGTGACAATTTTCCCCTCCCGGAGGGATGTTTCCCCGGCAGAACAGCTCCGCTGGAGCCCTAGATTGGTTTTTGTCACACCCCGGTGGCCGGATCTAAGAGAGGGGAAGGAGCGGGTATCAGGAGGAGCGGAGAGGGAAGAGGGTAGGTGAGAGGAAGTGTGAGAGAGGAGTGGACAAGAATAAATGACTCATTTGATTCTCGATGCCTTGCTTGTCCATACACGCGCGTACAAGTAAGCCACTCGACAGCTGGCACACACACACACACACACACACCTAACTCATGTTCCTGGGCCCGGCTCGGTCCGCTGACCCAGTCGTGCGGGTTGCGGGTTCAGAGTCTGAATCTGCATTCTTCAGTCCACTGCTGATCGATCAGTAGGCGTGACATTTGCCCCCGTTCGAGCAGCGGCTTCTTCTTCTTCCTAGAGCTACGCATCGGGGTAACACTGCCGCAGGATAGTGTAGTCTTCCCAGGTAGCAGCAGAGGGCGGCATGGACCTCCATTGCACTTGCACTTGCACCACTGGAGCGATCCCCTTCTTCATCATGCAGCGGTCTAGGATGGCCACCGGAGCGCGGTCGTCGGAGGTGAGGTCTGAAATCTTGGGCAACTCGGCGAAGACGGGGGTGTAGTCCGGGAGCTGGGAGACATGCAAGACCGGATGAATGCGGCTATCCTACGGGAATTGCAGGCGGTACGTCAAGCTGCCGACGCACTCCAGCATGATGAATGGGCCGAAGAACTTGAACGCTAGCTTCTTGCACGGGCGGTTGGCGACGGAGGATTGCGCGTATGGTTGCAGCTTGAGGAGAACTTGCTCGCCCACGTCGAAGGCTCGTTCGGTGCGGTGACGATTAGCCTGCTTCTTGAAGCGAGCCTGGGCGCATTCGAGTTGGGTGTGAAGCAGCTCGGTGTGGGTCGCCCAATCAATCTCGCCAGGGGGTGCATCCGTGGGAAGGGTGGTGCTCGCCGTCGGCAGGCCCCCCAAATTGGGTTCTCGCTGTACAGAGCCTTGACGGGAGAGCCATTGAGCGAGGTGTGGTGGGAGGAATTGTACCAGAATTAAGCTGTGGAGAGCCACCGACGCCATTGCTTGGGCTTGCCGTGGACGGTGATAACCCACAAGTGTAGGGGATCGCAACAGTTTTCGATAAGTACGAGTGTCGAACCCAACGAGGAGCTAAAGGCAGAATAAATATTCCCTCAAGTTCTATCGACCACCGATACAACTCTACGCACAGTTGGCGTTCGCTTTACCTAGAACAAGTATGGAACTAGAGGTACTTTGTAGGTGTGATAGGATAGGGTTGCAAGGTAATAAAGAACATCTAAATAAAAGCTAGGGGCTGTTTAGATAAAGAAGCAATAAAGTAAATATAGCGAGTGTGGAAAAGTGGTGGTAGGAGTTGTGAAATAGTCCCTAAGCAATTGACTACGTTACTAGACCTGTAATCACTATTGCAATTCTATTTGAGGGAGAGGCATAAGCTAACATACTTTCTCTACTTGGATCATATGCACTTATGATTGGAACTCTAGCAAGCATCCGCAACTACTAAATATTCATTAAGATAAAACCCAACCATAGCATTAAAGTATCAAGTCCCGTTTATCCCATATGAAAACAACCTACTTACGACTAGTAGAAAACACAGCATTTGTCCCGTTTCGTAAGGGCCTCTAGTCTCGTTTCTTGAACCGGGACTAATAGGTCGTTACTAATGCATTCCCCTTTAGTCTCGGTTCTTACACGAACCGGGACAGATGGGCCTCCATGTGGCCGCTGCGGGCAGCGTAGGCAGTGGGGCCTTTGGTCCCGGTTGGTGACATAAACCGGGACCAAAAGGCATCCACGCATCAGAAGCTGGCAGCAAATGAGTTTTTTTTGAAAGTGGCTGGTTTAGGGGTTTTGGGGTTAATTTGGGTTGTTATTAGCTAGCTAATAGAGAGAAGTGTCTTCTCTTTATCTTCGTGCTTAGTTTACAAACGCTACTGCTATGTTCATTTCACCCGCTGATATATAATAACTCTTCATGCTCACATCATACATCATCATATATAATAACAACTCCTACTAATCATGCATCATCATACAACTTCTACACGTTATTAATAACAAGTCATACAATCATCATACTCATAGTCATCGAACCCAACCCTACATAATTGTTCATAGCACATGATCATCAGTATCAGGTAGGACCTAAACACACTTAAGATAAAATAGCATAAAATAGACCCTGACTCTCCATTATGAAGAATGGAGATCATCCTGTCTCCAATTCTTGCACTTCGCTTCCTTTTGCTTCCAAGAAGCTCCTTACGATTGTCCATACATTTTTTCCATTCTTTGATTGTCATGTCTCCACATCTTTTAGAAATCCGGTATGGACAGTTGAGATTCGTAGGACGACCTGGTTGTATGTTCAAAACATCAAGGTGACCGTGCGTATACATCAGATGAGGCACACAACCATTCGGGATTATCTGTGTAAAAACATAGTAATAACTTCGTAGTTAGCAATGATGTACTAGTTTTAGAAGTATGCAAAAAGATGCACGGATGTCGTAATAGTAAAAACTCTTACCAGGGTATCTCCATGGTAGTTACCGTACTTCAACACGTGCACTAGTGGCACGTATTGACCATAATGTTGAGGAGTTCGATTGTAGACATTGTAATTCTCAAGATCAGTACAAAATGCGATCAGATGATTTTTCTCCTTATTAGTTAATTCGCAGCCATCGGTGTAGTGGGTTTTGTCTACCATCTTCCACACATTCTTTGAAGAATGAAAATAAGCTGTCAATGTAAATAAGCTGTCAACTATTTTGAAATAAACAATATAAATTACTTAATAACTATGTTTGAGAAGCTCGGATGGGGGAAGAATTGGAAGTGTATCCACAAGGACCCAAATGTCCATATTGTCTTGCTCGATTGTAGGATCACCAAGATCCATGGTGATAAGCATACCCTCATCAAAACCATACATCTTACAAAGTGCTTCCCAATTTGTGCAACCAAAATGGGTTACACTCTCAGCATTGTACAACTTTACTTCAAAATCCACACCATGATGGGTCCTTGGGTGAATTTTTTTGGTTTCCAAGACATAGCATCTTGCATAGCATGGGATAAGCTAGTCGAATTGGAAAAGATGAAAAATACACGTTAAAATAGTTGAAGTCGTGCTTAATTACAAAAAAACTATTGTCGTCATTGCATACTGTATGAATATCGAAGGTCTCCTCGAGCTTAATGCTGAAGCGCCAATCTTCGTCCAGCTCAAGGAACCTGACGCACATACCTCGGTCGTCGTGGCACCAGACGCACTCCCGTGGGCGTTTTTCGTCGTCCGAGTACGACATTTCCGGCCTATGTTCATAATTCAAATATTAAACTTGTACAATTAAATACATGTACTAAAAAACGTAAATTAGATCATTAGTATTAATCACGGGTTGACTATTGGTGATGGTAGCTCCTCCTTTCATTCCCGAGTGCATTATTACACCAAATTGTCTAGCACACGAGAATGAAGGAGAAGCTACCCCCACGATGGCGTGGATGATGGAGGGGGCTCTTCAATTTTAGCATTCAAAGTAGGAGTACTTTTCCAATATGAGTATTCAATAAGAAAAACCAAATCGTAAAATAAAGTAGTATTCAAATTAGCATGCATTCAATTATAACCAAAAGTACATCATCTCTTGTGTCCGTACATCATCGAATATTATCACTAATACTCCTCGAATACTATCATACATATAGCATCACCAATACAGCTAGAACCGTAGCTCCCGACGGGTATCGTCGCGGGCGGTGGACACCCAAAGATAAGGAACCATGACAGGATCATAGCTCCAGTGAGATCCCTGAAGAACCTGCCAGGTATTGTCGAACCTGCCCTCCAACGCAACCATGTAGTGACGGACGTGCTCGTCCTCCTCGCTAACACGGTGATGTACGACCTCCGAAGTGTCCAGAAGCCTCGGCACCGTCACTGGCCCACGCGACCGCCACGCAACAAGGATCAGGTCAACAACGGGCTGTCTCCTCACCAACCTATGTCCCCCGGAAGGTAGCACCTCCTAATACCAGCCCGGCGGAGCCCAGTCCCGGACATGGCCCTTATTAAGCTGGCCTCCACCGCCGAGTCGACAACGAGGATGCGGGATACGCATCGTCGATGTCGATGCAGGAACTACTTCTATATATAGTAAAATAAAATAGTTTTATCAATTAAATCAACTAGTTCAACTACTAAGCACTTACTATAAATAAATAAAGTAGTACTTCCTAAAAATAAACTACTTCTATATGTAGTAAAATAAAGTTGTTTATTAAATCAACTAGCTAGTTCAACTATATATTAAGCCCTTACTATAAATAAAATAAAGTAGTACTTACTAAAAATAAACTAGTTTAACTATAGTTCTATTATTTTTCTAACAAATTATATTAAACACTTTCTCTTCTTATTTTCCTTTTTCCTCTATTCTAAATATGAACATATTCATAAATGACTTTGATCATGCATAATTTTCCTATACATACACAATATGAACATATACATAAATTGGCAAAGAAAATTCTATGAAGAAAAAAATCATTAAAATTCTATGAACAAAATTACAACAGAAAAAATTCATAAAAATTCTATGAACAGAAAAAAATCATAAAAAATTGACATATTCTATCTTTGCATATATATGAACATACAAACATGCATATTCAACAATAATATCACCAAAAAAATTTTTTAACAGAAAAAAAATCTAACACAATATGAACAAATTACACAATATGAAAAAAAATCTATGAACTACACATCTATCAAAAAATTCTATGAACTACAAAAAAATCTAACAAAAAATCTAACAAAAAAATCTAACAAAATCTAACTCAATTAACTACACATCTAAATTAAACTACACACCTAAATTAACTACTACATCAAATTAAATTAGCAAAAATTTTGCTCACGGGATGGCGACGGTGTGAGGAGCGCGGCGAGGGCGACGGGCAGGGGACAGCAACGGTGTGTGAGGGGCGGCGCGGCGACGGTCGATGGTGAGGTGCGGCGCGGGGCTGGGCAGCGACGGGCAGGGGCCGGCGGCGTCGCGGGGCACGGGGCGCGGGGCGGCGTGGGACGGCACGGGGCGACGACGGTGACAGCGAGGCGGAGACGGGTAGGCTGGTGGCATCGGGCGGGGAAGAATGAACTGAACCAAATTTTCACGAGTGCTGCTAATATAAGCAGAGCATTGGTCCCGGTTGGTGGCGCAAACCGGGACAAATGCCACCCTTTAGTCCCGGTAGGTGCCACCAACCGGGACCAAAGGCCTCTTTTCAGCAGCCCTAAGGGCGGGAAGCAGAGGCCTTTGGTCCCGATTGGTGGCACCAACCGGGACTAAGGGGGGGGGGCATTGGTCCCGGTTGGTGCCACCAACCGGGACCAATGCTTCCCTTTGGTCCCGGTTGGTGCCACCAACCGGGACTAAAGGCCTTGTGCTGCCCGCGTTGCGACATGAAAGTTTAGTCCCACCTCGCTAGCTGAGGGAGCTCGAGAGTGGTTTATAAGCCCCAGTCCCGCTGCCCTCTCGAGCTCCTCTCAAATGCAGGCTTACGGGCCTAAACGGACTATATGTGCCTGTGGGCCTATTGGGCCTATTGCGGGCCTGAATCCTAGCCCGTTGTTGGGTTTCTAGTCGTATTCAGGCCGTGGTGGCCCTTTAGGTGGCACTTTTTTATTTTTTTGTTTTATTTTTTGCTTTGAATTATTTATTTTCTTTTGATTTTTGCTTTATTTTTTTATTCTTTTTTCTTTTAGCTCAGAATAATTATAATCTTTCTCTTACTCCATTAGTTTCCAAATTTGAATAATTATAATCTTTATGCAACTAAAAATATATTTGGAGTGATTCTTTTTCCGTCTATTTAATATTACTGCATTTTATCATTATATTGAAAAACAGATTTTGTTATTTTAGTTTCTATCAAAAAAATCTTTATGAACATTCTTTTTGCTACTAAAGTTTCTAACAAAAAAATCTTTATGATAATTATTTCTGATTTTCATGTTTTGAAAATACTTGGATAATTTTAGTTGCATAAATTTTATATAATTTTAGTTTAAAAAATACTAGAGGTTTATAAAAGCTTTTTAGTTGATTCCTTTTGCTATTAGAGTTTTATAAAAGCATTTACTGGTTTTTTTGATCTATAAGGCCTTGAAATTGAAAAGCATTTCAAATGAACTCTGAAAAGGTTGGAAGTTGGCACGGTATCATCATTTCATCCACATAGCATGTGCAAGAAAGTTGAGAGGGTTACGGCAAAAACTAGATGCACTTCATGTACAAAATGGACAATCTCTTTTGAAGTATCAGGATTTCATACGGAAACTTGTCTGTTACAATAGGCATTTCAAATGAACTACGAAAAGGTTGAAAGTTGGCACGGTATCATCATAATAGTTGTGGAGAAAGTCTTCACTTTTTCTTAGCTTGTGTCCTTTCCTTATTGCGCCGTAACCATGGATAATCTTCATCATTTATCAGGATGCTTGGCTCAGCCTTGACTTTGAAGGGAGGAATTTCATGAAACTTTTCATAATCTTCGGACATGTCTGTCTTGCCCTCCACTCCCACGATGTCCCTTTTTCCTTAAAGAACTATGTGGCGCTTTGGCTCATCGTATGATGTATTCGCTTCCTTATTTTTTCTTTTTCTCGGTTTGGTAGACATGTCCTTCACATAGATAACCTGTGCCACATCATTGGCTAGGACGAATGGTTCATTAGTGTACCCAGGATGTTCAGATCCAATGTTGTCATTCCGTACTATGGGTCTACCTGTATCCCGCCTCCTGACAGATTGACCCAGTTGCATTTAAACAAAGGGACCTTAAAATCTACTCGTAGTCAAGTTCCCATATGTCCACTATGTAACCATAATATGTGTCCTTTCCCCTCCCGGTTGCTGCATCAAAGCGGACACCGCTGTTTTGGTTGGTGCTCTTTTGATCTTGGGCGATCGTGTAAAATGTATTCCCATTTATCTCGTATCCTTTGTAAGTCAATACAGTCGAAGATGGTCCCCTAGACAACGAGTACAGCTCAGCACAAACAGTGTTCTCACCTTTGAGACGTGTTTCCAACCAACTGCAGAAAGTCTTGATGTGTTCACTTGTAATCCAGTCGTCGCACCGCTCCGGGTGTTTGGAGCGCAGACTGTTCTTGTGTTCATCGACATACGGGGTTCACCAAGGTAGAGTTCATTAGTACTGTGTAGTGTGCTTGAGACCAAGAATATTTGTCCCTGCATATTACTGAGTCCCCTCCAAGCGTGCCTTTTCTAGTCATTCTCCCCTCATACCGCGATTCAGGGAGACCTATCTTCTTAAGGCCAGGAATGAAGTCAACACAAAATCCAATGACATCCTCTGTTTGATGGCCCATGGAGATGCTTCCTTCTGGCCTAGCACGGTTACGGACATATCTCTTTAGGACTCCCATGAACCTCTCAAAGGGGTACATATTGTGTAGAAATATGGGGCCCAGAATGACAATCTCGTCAACTAGATGAACTAGGACGTGCGTCATGATATTGAAGAAGTATGGTGGGAACACCAACTCGAAACTGACAAGACATTGCACCACATCACTCCTTAGCCTTGGTATGATTTCTGGATCGATCACCTTCCAAGAGATTGCATTGAGGAATGCACATATCTTCACAATGGCTAATCGGACGTTTTCCAGTAGAAGACCCCTCAATGCAACCGGAAGCAGTTGCGTCATAATCACATGGCAGTCATGAGACTTTAAGTTTTAAAACTTTCATACTAAGCAGGCATTCAAAGAAGATTTCCTTCTCTTCTTTGGTAAGAGCGTAGCTGGCAGGACCTTCATACTTCTTTGGAGGCATGCCGTCTTTTTCGTGCAAACATTGCAGGTCCTCCCGTGCCTCAGTTGTATCTTTTGTCTTCCCATACATGCCCAAGAAGCCTAGGAGGTTCACGCAAAGGTTCTTCGTCATGTGCATCACGTCGATCGAAGAGCGGACCTCTAGGTCTTTCCAGTAGGGTAGGTCCCAAAATATAGATTTCTTCTTCCACATGGGTGCGTGTCCCTCATCGTCACTCGGAACAGCTAGTACGCCGGGACCCTTTCCAAAGATTACGTGTAAATCATTAACCATAGCAAGTATGTAATCACTGGTACGCATGGCGGGCTTCTTCCGGTGATCTGCCTCGCCTTTGAAGTGCTTGCCTTTCTTTCGACATTGATGGTTGGTCGGAAGAAATCTATGATGGCCCAGGTACACATTCTTCGTGCAGCTTCCCAGGTATATACTTTCGGTGTCAGCTAAACAGTGCGTGCATGCGTGGTATCCCTTGTTTGTCTGTCCTGAAAGGTTACTTAGAGCGGGCCAATCATTGATGGTTACAAACAGCAACGCGTGCACGTTAAATTCCTCCTGTCTGTGCTCATCCCACACACATACACCATTTCCATTCCACAACTGTAAAAGTTCTTCAACTAATGGCCTTAGGTACACATCAATGTCGTTGCCGGGTTGCTTAGGGCGTTGGATGAGAACTGGCATCATAATGAACTTCCACTTCATGCACATCCAAGGAGGAAGGTTATACATACATAGAGTCATGGGCCAGGTGCTATGATTGCTGCTCTGCCCCCCGAAAGGATTAATGCCATCCGCGCTTAAACCAAACCATACGTTCCTTGGGTCATGTGCAAACTTAGCCCATTACTCTCTCTCAATTTTTCTCCACTGCGACCCGTCAGCAGGTGCTCTCAACTTCCCGTCTTTCTTACGGTCCTCACTGTGCCATCGCATCAACTTGGCATGCTCTTTGTTTCTGAACAGCCATTTCAACCGTGGTATTATAGGAGCATACCACATCACCTTCGCAGGAACACTCTTCCTGCGGGGCTTGCCGTCAACATCACCAGGGTCATCTCATCTGATCTTATACCGCAATGCACTGCATACCGGGCATGTGTTCAAATCCTTGTACGCACCGCAGTAGAGGATGCAGTCATTAGGGCATGCATGTATCTTCTGCACCTCCAATCCTAGAGGGCATACGACCTTCTTTGCTGCGTACGTACTGTCGGGCAATTCATTATCCTTTGGAAGCTTCTTCTTCAATATTTTCAGTAGCTTATCAAATCCTTTGTCGGGCACAACATTCTCTGCCTTCCACTGCAGTAATTCTAGTATGGTACCCAGCTTTGTGTTGCCAGCTTTGTGATCCTCTAACATGCGATCAAACTTCAGCTTCTCCTTTTGACTTTCGCATTGCATCCTTGCATCGACAATGACCCGGCGGAGATCATCATCGGGCACATCGTCTAGTTCCTCTTGATCTTCAGCAGCTTCCCCCGTTGCAGCATCATTGGGCACATCGTCTGGTTCCTCTTGATCTTCAGCAGCTCCCCCCGTTGCAGCATCACCATATTCAGGGGGCACATAGTTGTCATCGTCCTCTTCTTCTTCGTCGTCTTCCATCATAACCGTTATTTCTCCGTGCCTCATCCAAACATTATAGTGTGGCATGAAACCGTTGTAAAGCAGGTCAGTGTGAAGGATTTTCTGGTCAAAGTAAGACTTCGTATTCCCACATTTAGTGCATGGACAACACATAAAACCATTCTGCTTGTTTGCATGAGCCACTTCGAGAAAATTATGCACGCCCTTAATGTACTCGGAGGTGTGTCTGTCACCATACATCCATTGCCGGTTCATCTGGGTGCATTATATATAATTATGTGTGTCAAAAGTAAGAAAATCAGACAAATATCTACCTAAAGTAAGAAAATCAGATAAGTATCAGAAAGAAGATAAGAACAAGAGGCTCACCACGGTGGTGCCGGCGGCGAGATCGGCGTGGGCGATCAACCGGTGAAAATGGGGATGGGGCGTGATGGACCGCTAAATCTAGACAAATCTCGAAAAAAATGGAGCTCCGAGGTCGAGCTTTGAGTGGAGAAATCTTAAATAGTGTGGCTCGGGCATTTCATCGAACACCTCATGTGCATAGGAGGTGAACTAGAGCAGCCAAATGTCCTCTCCTCGCCGGATTAAAAAACAGAGCATTGGAGTGCTCTGCCGCGGCGGTGGGTATATATAGGCAAGTTATTTGTCCTGGTTCGTGGCATGAACCTGGACTAAATCCCCCCCATCTATCCCGGTTCAAGCCACTAACCGGGACCAATGGTTGTGGGCCAGGAGCGAGGACCATTGGTCCCGGTTCGTGGCTTGAACCGGGACAAATGGTTCCATACGAACCGGGACCAATGCCCACGAGGCCCCGGCCGGCCCCCCGGGCTCACGAACCGGGTCTAATACCCCCCATGGGTCCCGGTTCTTGAAGAACCGGGACTAATGGGCTGTCCAGGCCCGAACGTTAGCCCTATTTTCTACTAGTGTACTCGGGTCTGTGCTTCTGTCACTCACGCCACCCACCATAAGCAAATCATAAGCATATTGCAAACCCTACAGCGGGGATCCCTCACGCTTTCGCGACACGGAGGGCACAATAGGACAACACCAATAATAAAACTTGCAACTCAAACCTAGCAATTCATCAGTCACCGAGAGGACAACGAAAATCTACTCAAAGATCATAGGATGGCAACACATCATTGGAAAATAATATGAAGCATAAAGGACCATGTTCTAGTAGAGGGTACAACCTGTTGCGGGAGAGTGGACCGCTGTAGATAGAAGGGGGAAGGTGATGGAGATGTTGGTGAAGACAACGGCGGTGTTGGTGAAGATCACGGTGATAATGATGGTCCCCGGCGGCGTTCCGGCGCCACCGGAAGCAAGGGGGAGAGAGCCCCCCTTCTTCTTCTTCTTAACCTTCTCCCTAGATGGGAGAAGGGTTTCCCCTCTGGTCCTTGGCTCACATGGCTTGGGAGGGGCGAGAGCCCCTCCAAGATTGGATCTATCTCTCTGTCTCTCTCTGTTTCTGCGTTCTCTTTTTTTGCCCCTTCACCGTTTCTTTTATATCCGAAGATCCGTAACTCCGATTGGGGTGAATATTTCGCCCAGATCTTTCTCATAAAATTTGCTTTCTTGTGGCAAAATAAGAACATCAACCGCCTTATGGGGGGGCCAGGAGAGTCCAGGGCATGCCTACCTACCTCAGGCGTGCCCCCTATCTCCTGTCCCCCTCGGGCACCGTCTCGCATTGATTTTACTTCCCAAAAATCACAAATATTCCAAAATAATTCTCCGTCCGTTTTTATCCCGTTTGGACTCCGTTTGATATGGGTTTTCTGCGAAACATAAAACATGCAACAGACAGGAACTGGCACTGGACACTGGATCAATATGTTAGTCCCAAAAATAGTATAAAAAGTTGCCAAAAGTATATGAAAGTTGAAGAATATTGGCATGGAACAATAAAAAATTATAGATACGATGGAGACGTATCAGCATCCCCAAGCTTAATTCCTGCTCGTCCTCGAGTAGGTAAATGATAAAAAAGATATTTTTTTGATGTGGAATGCTACCTAGCATAATCTCGATCATATGTCTAATCATGGCATGAATATTAAGACACGAGTGATTCAAAGCAATAGTCTATCATTTGACATAAAAAACGATAATACTTTGAGCGTACCAATAAAGCAATCATGTCTTTTCAAAACAACAAGGCCAAAGCAAGCTTATCCCTACAAAATCATACAGTTTGGCTATGCTTCATCTTTGTCACACAAAAATGCTCCCATCATGCACTACCCCGATGACGAGCCAAGAAATTGGTTCATACTTTTTAATGCGCTTCAGCTTTTTCAACCCTCACGCAATACATTAGCGCAAGCCATGGATATAGCACTATAGGTGGAATAGAATATAATGGTGGAGGTTTATATGGAGAAAACAAAAAGGGAAAAAGTCTCACATCGATGCGGCTAATCAACGGGCTATGGTGATGCCAATCAATTGATGTCGATGCGAGGAGTAGGGATTGCCATGCAATGGATGAACTAAGAGCTATAAGTGTATGAAATATCAAACTAAAAACTAAGTGGGTGTGCATCCAACTTGCTTGCTCATGAAGACCTAGGGCATTTGAGGAAGCCCATCGTTGGAATATACAAGCCAAGTTCTATAATGAAAATTCCCACTAGTATATGAAAGTGACAACATAAGAGACTCTCTATATGAAGAACATGGTGCTACTTTGAAGCACAAGTGTGGTAAAAGGATAGTAACATTGCCCCTTTTCTTTTTTTTCTTTTTTTCCTTTTTTTGCGGGCTTGTTTGGCCCCCTTTTTTATTTAGGCTTCTTTGTCCTTTACTTTTTTCATTTTCATTTTTTTTCTTTTTTTTATGGGGCAATGCTCTATAATGATGATCATCACACTTTTATTTACTTACAACCCAATAACAACTCGATACTAGTACAAAGATATGACTCTATATGAATGCCCCCGGCGGTGTACCGCGATGTGCAATGATCTAGCATAGCAATGGCATCAAAAAAATGGACAAGCCATGAAAACATCATGCTAGCTATCTTACGATCATGCAAGGCAGTATGACAATGAATGCTCAAGTCATGTATATGATGATGATAGAAGTTGCATGGCAATATATCTCGGAATGGCTATGGAAATGCCATAATAGGTAGGAATGGTGGCTGTTTTGAGGAAGATATAAGGAGGTTTATGTGTGATAGAGCATATCATATCACGGGGTTTGGATGCACCGGCGAAGTTTGCACCAACTCTAAAGGTGAGAAAGGGCAATGCGCGGTACCGAAGAGGCTAGCAATGATGGAAAGGTAAAAGTGTGTATAATCCATGGACTCACATTAGTCATAAAGAACTCATATACTTATTGCAAAAGTTTATTAACCCTCGAAGCAAAGTACTACTACGCATGCCCCTAGGGGGATAGATTGGTAGGAAAAGACCATCGCTCGTCCCCGATTGCCACTCATAAGGAAGACAATCAAAGAAACACCCCATGCTTCAAATTTGTCACACAACGGTTACCATACGTGCATGCTACGGGACTTGCAAACCTCAACACAGGTGTCCCTACAACCCACAACCACCCACTAGCATGACTATAATATCACCATATTTATATTACAAAACTATTGCAAGGAATCAAACATATCATATTCAGCAATCTACAAGTTTATGTAGGATTTTATGACTAACCATGTGAATGACCAATTCCTGTCATCTCTCTAAATATATATAAATGAAGGAAGAGAGTTTAATTCTTTCTACAAAAGATATGCCCATGCTCTAACAAATATAAATGAAGCAAAAGAGCATTCTACAAATGGCAATTTTCTATGTGAAGAGAAACAGGCTATCCAAACTTCAAACGATACTAGATCATGATTGGCATGCGTTGCCGCGCCCATCAATTTAACGGTAGAATAGTTGTAAGATTGCTGTAAATATAAATATATCCTATGTGCACAAATCTGATTCAACTAATTTGGGACATGGATTGTATTAGTTAACATACAAGTACACATTAAATTTGCATGATGAAACAAGAGTAATTGTTGATAGGTTTCACCACAATTGTTAGTTGTTGATAGGAAATGTATAGAGTAATTGTTGATAGAAAGAGGTATCGGCGTAGTATTGAAGAGCCTCCAAATCCGAAGATGGATATGGAATAACAACACTGTGATTATATTAGGAAAATAGGACACGCACAGAATCCCACAGTAGAAATATCTGTAAGATAGAACTAACCAAAGCCAGAATAATATTTTTCATGGTTTGGAAGAGCTGGTTGTCAAAAGTTTATTAGCCCTCGAAGCAAAGTACTACTACGCATGCCCCTAGGGGGATAGATAGGTAGGAAAATACCATCGCTCTTCCCCAACTGCCACTCATAAGGAAGACAATCAAAGAAACACCACATGCTTCAAATTTGTCACACAACGGTTACCATACGTGCATGCTACGGGACTTGCAAACCTCAACACAAGTGTCTCTACAATCCACAACCACCCACTAGCATGACTCTAATATCACCATCTTTATATCGCAAAACTATTGCAAGGAATCAAACATATCATATTCAGCAATCTACAAGTTTATGTAGGATTTTATGACTAACCTTGTGAATGACCAATTCCTTTCATCTCTCTAAATATATATAAATGAAGGAAGAGAGTTTATTTCTTTCTACAAAAGATATGCCCATGCTCTAACAAATATAAATGAAGCAAAAGAGCATTCTACAAATGGTGATTTTCTATGTGAAGAGAAACAGGCTATCCAAACTTCAAACGATACTAGATCATGATCGGCACGCATTGCCGCACCCGTCCATTTAACGGTAGAATGTTGTAAGATTGCTATAAATATAAATATGCCGTATGTGCACAAATCCGATTCAACTAATTTGGGACATGGGTTGTATTAGTTAACATACAAGTACACATTAAATTTGCATGATGAAACAAGAGTAATTATTGATAGGTTTCACCACAATTGTTAGTTGTTGATAGGAAATGTATAGAGATATTGTTGATAGAAAGAGGTATCGGCGTAGTATTGAAGAGCCTCCATATCCGAAGATGGATATGGAATAACAACAATGTGATTATATTAGGAAAATAGGACACGCACAAAATCCCACAGTAGAAATATCTGTAAGATAGAGCTAACCAAAGCCAGAATAATATTTTTCATGGTTTGGAAGAGCTGGTTGGCAAAAGGAATACTACACATAAGATAGAACTAACCAAAGCCAAAATCACCTCACAACCTTGTCAAATTATCTGTAAGATTAGAAAGGATGGAATTTTACAACTGCCCTAAGAATCGGATGAAGTTCCTTGATGAATCATCTCACCCTAATTGCAGAGGTCATACGCTCCCAAGTCAGATCCATGGCCATCCCTGGTATCATAGATGGAGTGAAAGGATAATACTTGCTTCAAACTGCTGATGAGGGAACTCATAGCCAGATGTCCCTAATAGCACCATCAAGTGCGGCTTCTCTTTATTTCAAGGGGTGCACTATTGTAGCTAAAAGGAAATGATTAAAATATAGAGATTTAGATAGTACAATATGTTTATACTGGTTTAATAAGAAGAGGTGTGTTAACCCGGCATGGCCGCAAACAGGTCATGCAATTAGGGGCACAACCATGGAGAGTCCAAAATACAAAATGGAGAAGTAACTAATCACATTTTTTGTCAGAGGCTCAACACTTGTGTCTGATACGTCCTAGGCACCAGTGTATAGATAAAATTAAGATTATAGCTGGTAACCCAATATTATGGGAGAAACAACACAGACCTTGCTACCCGGTTGAGCTAATTGAATGCACATTATTCAAGGAAATGCAGCAAGGAAGAGAATGAACCTCAATATCATATTATACTTTTCTATAGCAATTCCTTAGGATCACCAAACATTCTTCATGTAAAAGCTTGCCATTTACAGTGTACCACAGTAGTGAACTCCACATTACCGAGTTAAATATGTATTTCTAGACCAATGCACAATATGGTAGATTTGCAAGTGAGAATTTCCTCAAACCAAAAAAGACAACAAAACTTCAAAATTAGCAAAACGGAATTGCTGGGTCAAAGAAGGGATCGTAATGGAAACTAAAATGAAGATAGAGGGCCCACCTAGCCGAGAACCATAGCTGCTTGAGATTCTGCTGCCGGAGTAAGAACGGGACAGGAGGGCATCACAGAAACATACGGGTGCATGTACTAAGAAAGATGCAGGTTGCGGAAATAGTAACTTACTCCATTAATCACCGCTGGGCGCTGGCGAGTGGCACCGATTAGCGCTTCCAGGAACTAAAAATGCATTGTTTTTAGGAACAAAGCACATCAGCTTCATCTGCCCGCTTCACCGAACAGCCGCGACGCCTTCCCTAAATCAGGTGAGCGGCCTGCACCAGCAACCAGGCATGCCGTATGGTCGTCAAAGACGAACCTCCAGTCCTCCACCCCTCTGGCGCATTGCTTAGGGACCGTCTGTCTCTCTTTTCAAGCAGAGTGACCGTCCGTCTCTCGTTTGGATTAGACGGGGCGTCGGTCGCTGAAGAAGATGTAAATGCTTGAGTAGGGTTTGCATACACAACCAGAGAGGGAAGCATTATATAATACCAATGGGCACGAGAAAGGTTTGCGACTTTACCATCCATGAATGAATAATGCGCCATGATTGCGAGCTTGAAGGAGAGCAGAGCAATTACGAGAGCAGTTTCAAGCAGACGAGGCGTCTGCCATAAGTGCCATTATCTCCCTTGTCCCCACCTTTCTTCACACGCATTGCCTCGACCCGAATCCTGCTCCTCCGGTCGCTGGGGATTCGATCCCATCCCTCACCCCGTCTTCAATGGTCGGAACCGGCGGCACCGGATGATCCTCTCCTCCGGTCGCTGGGAAAGACCGGATGGACTCGTTCCAATCTTGGCGGCACCGGCTGCTCGACTGGGATTGGGGACCGGAGTGGAGTCGATGCTGTTTCGATCGGGATTGGATTAGGGTTCGCGAGTGTGGATGGACCCTCACGCGGTCACTCATGGGCCTCCCTCCTTCGAATGCCCTGTCGGCTCGCCGAGGCCCAATGCACAAGAGGCGCCCGTTTCGGCCCGTGGAGCAGCAGCCCACAGGACACCTGGGCCAATTTACACAGATTGCAGAACAGGCTGACTTAGACATGAAATTCGATGGCCAGGAACTTCCAGATCAATAAAACGGACGGATAAAAATCTAAATCGTTGTGAGGGCAGGGATTAGGTGCGGTTATACTGTCCTTAATACGTGAAGCACATGAAGCATTCTATAAAGCCATACTAAAAAGGTTTAAATGAAGTTCAATGAGAATTCTATAAATCAACCAAGGACTATCTCATACCAGCATGGTGCTTAAAAGAAAAGTGAAACCAAAACGCAAAATACGCTTCAAGACTTGCACATATCGCATGAACGAAATGAATATGAAAACATGCCGATACTTGTTGAAGAAAGAGGGGATGCCTTCCGGGGCATCCCCAAGTTTAGACGCTTGAGTCTCCTTTAATGTTTACTTGGGGTGCCTCGGGAATCCCCAAGCTTGAGCTCTTGCGTCTCTTCCTTTTCCTCATATCGAAACTTCCTCGATTAGACACATCATCCACACAAAACTTCAACAGAAAACTCAGTAAGATCCGTTAATATAAGAAAGCAAATTACTACTCTAAGTATTGTAGAAAACCAATTCATATTTTGTTTTTGCATTGTGTCTACTGTAATATAGCTTTTCCATGGCTTAATCCACTGATATAAATTGATAGTTTCATCAAAACAAGCAAACTATGCATCAAAAATAGAATCTGTCAAAATCAGAAAAATCTGTAGCAATCTGAACATTCACCATACTTCTGGTACCCTAAAAATTCTACCAAAATTAGGAAAAATAAAGAAGTGGTATATCAAGACAGTGCAAAAAGAATCAGAACCATTTGACTTTCCAGTTAAAAATGTAAAATCTCACACTACAGCCAAAGTTTCTGTCCTGCACCGTACACTCGTAGAAAAAGAGGCTTCCGTCCAGCCCCATTAGTCGCGAAACTGTAGGAACCGCGACTAATAACGTCTTTAGTCGCGGTTCGGCAGACGAACCGCGACCAAAGGCCTGGGCCCAGGGCGCTCGGTGGCCAGCTGGTGCACGTGAGGGGATTTAGTCGCGGTTGGCCAGGCCAACCGCGACTAAAGCTCCTCCCCTATATATACCAGTTCAGCACGCTCACTTAGCCATTTGGTGCCACTTCTCTTCACAAGCTTCACAAGGGGGTGTAGGTTTGCTTTTGGTTCCTCTTATGCACACAAGGTGTTTGATGAAATGCCCCAAGAGGGTGAAACAAACATGATATGAAGTGTTGGAGCCACACTTGAGGTTCCTCATTTATTTTTTCCTCCTCGATCGCGGTTAGCAACTTGAACCTTTCATGCATGTGTGTCATTGATAAAATATGCATGTGTGTTGTTCATTGTTTAATTTCTATTGTTTATAGCTAGTTAGTTTAACAAATGCATGATGGTTAATTATATATTTTATATTATAATAATGCAGATGAATCGGCAATGGATGTACGGTAACCGACTATCCCGCGAGTTCACTACGGGTTTGAAAGATTTCCTCGTAGTGGCTAATGCGAACAAGCAGAAGGGTTTTGTTATCTGTCCATGTGTTGACTGTAAGAATCAGAAGGGTTACTCTTCCTCAAGAGAAGTTCACCTGCACCTGCTTCGGCACGGTTTCATGCCAAGCTATAATTGTTGGACCAAGCATGGAGAAAGAGGGGTTATAATGGAAGAAGATGAAGAAGGGGATGATTTCATCGATGAAAGCTATCTTGCTCATTTCGGTGATACTTTCATGGAGGATGCTGAAGGTGAAGGGGAAGGTGAAGGTTAAGAAGAGGCACGTGATGAGACCGTTGATGATCTTGGTCGGACCATTGCTGATGCACGGAGACGCTGCGAAACTGAAAAGGAGAGGGAGAATTTGGATCGCATGTTAGAGGATCACAGAAAGTCGTTGTACCCCGGATGCGATGATGGTCTGAAAAAGCTGGGCTGCACACTGGATTTGCTGAAATGGAAGGCACAGGCAGGTGTAGCTGACTCGGCATTTGAAAACTTGCTGAAAATGTTGAAGAATATGTTTCCAAAGAATAACGAGTTGCCCGCCAGTACGTACGAAGCAAAGAAGGTTGTCTGCCCTCTAGGTTTAGAGGTTCTGAAGTTACATGCATGCATCAACGACTGCATCCTCTACCGCGGTGAATACGAGAATTTGAATGAATGCCCGGTATGCACTGCATTGCGTTATAAGATCAGAGGCAATGACCCTGGTGACGATGTTGAGGGCGAGAAACCCAGGAAGAGGGTTCTCGCCAAGGTGATGTGGTATGCTCCTATAATACCACGGTTGAAACGTCTATTCAGGAACAAAGAGCATGCCAAGTTGTTGCGATGGCACAAAGAGGACCGTAAGTTGGACGGGGAGTTGAGACACACCGCAGATGGAACGCAATGGAGAAAGATCGACAGAGAGTTCAAAGATTTTGCAGCTGACGCAAGGAACATAAGATTTGGTCTAAGTACAGATGGCATGAATCCTTTTGGCGAGCAGAGCTCCAGCCATAGCACCTGGCCCGTGACTCTATGCATCTACAACCTTCCTCCTTGGTTGTGCATGAAGCGGAAGTTCATTATGATGCCAGTGCTCATCAAAGGTCCGAAGCAACCCGGCAACGACATCGATGTGTACCTAAGGCCATTAGTTGATGAACTTTTACAGCTGTGGGGCAGACCTAGTGTCCGTGTGTGGGATGAGCACAAAAAAGAGAATTTAACCTACGAGCGTTGCTTTTCGTAACCGTCAACGATTGGCCTGCTCTAAGTAACCTTTCGGGACTGTCAAATAAGGGATACAATGCATGCACCCACTGCTTACATGAGACTGAAAGTGTACATTTGCCAAATTGTAAGAAGAACGTGTACCTTGGGCATCGTCGATTTCTTCTGAAAATTCATCCAGTAAGAAAGAAAGGCAAGCATTACAACGGCAAGGCAGATCACCGGCCGAAGCCTGCGGAACGCACTGGTGCTGAGGTATTTGATATGGTCAAGGATTTGAAAGTCATCTTTGGAAAGGGTCCTGGCGGACAATCAGTTCCGAAAGGAGCTGACGGGCACGCAGCCATGTGGAAGAAGAAATCTATATTCTGGGAGCTAGAATATTGGAAAGTCCTAGAAGTCCGCTCTGCAATCGACGTGATGCACGTTACGAAGAATATTTGCGTGAACCTCCTAAGGTTCTTGGGCGTGTATGGGAAGACAAATGATACAAAGGAAGCACGGCAGGACCAGCAACGTTTGAAAGACCCTGATGACCGGCATCCGGAATGGTTTCAAGGTCGTGCCAGCTACGCTCTGACCAAAGAAGAGAAGGTCATCTTTTTTGAATGCCTGAGCAGTATGAAGGTCCCGTCTGGATTCTCGTCCAATATAAAGGGAATAATAAACATGGCGGAGAAAAAGTTCCAAAATCTGAAGTCTCACGACTGCCATGTGATTATGACGCAATTGCTTCCGATTGCTTTGAGGGGGCTCCTGCCGGAAAATGTTCCAGTAGCCATTGTGAAGCTATGTGCATTCCTCAATGCAATCTCTCAGAAGGTAATCAATCCAGAAGATCTACCACGGTTACAGAACGATGTGATCCAATGTCTTGTCAGTTTCGAGTTGGTGTTCCCGCCATCCTTCTTCAATATTATGACGCACCTCTTGGTTCACCTAGTCGAAGAGATTTTCATTCTCGGTCCTGTATTTCTAGCCCATGACTTTGTCAAGCAGAACAAGACTCCAGATTTCAAAGGACAATATGAGAAACTGAAACATGATTGGCCAGAATTTGTGAAGCAAAAGAAATCAGAGCAGTTCATTCAAATATCGAAAAAAATAAGGAAAATGCGGCTAAGAAGGAGTACAATCATATTATGGGGCCAGGAGGGTATCGCCTTTGGGAGCCTAGGTGGGAGAAGATGGAGAACGAGCTGAGGGCGCGAGGAATCCGTCCAGGTACGGAGGGATGGGACCCAAGGGCCAAAAGCTGGTGGTACGGGCATGGGGGAACGCTGAACCCGGAGACAGGGGAGTGTGTTTACCGGGGCAAAATAATTAAACCCACCCAAGCCCTTATTGATGCAATGAGGGATGCTCAAGAGGGGAAGATCAAGTTCAACAGAGAGAACGACGCGCTGACAAAAGCCCTCGGGAATCCTGAACACGGAGGACGTGTACGAGGCATGGGGCACATTCCGTGGAAAATAGGGTTCCCCCAGAACGATGACCCGTACGGTTACAGAAGCCGGAAGAGAAAGATGGATCGGGAAGCAGATGTTGTGGCGCGGTTGGCATCGGAAATGGATGTGATGAAGAAAACCGTGAGTGTACTAGTAGCAGAAAGAGATGCAGCTCGGGCGCAGCATGAAGATCATCCAGCGGATCTCAGAAGCCAGCAGCGGGGAAGCAGTGTGGCTTCCACGGAGGCCCCATCGGCTGGTGCAGATGCACCGATGATCGAAATTACTGCACCGGAGCCTCTGGTGGTCGAAATTACTGCACCGGAGCCTCTGGTGGTCGAAATTACTGCACCGGAGCCTCCTCGCTATCCCGTGGACGATATAAAGGAGATGAAAGAATGTCATCTGTATTATCCTATCGGGAACATGTCCATGAAGGTAGCCATCGGCAGTGCTTTACCATGTTTACCTGGAGCACTCCACCACAACAACCCCATTCAAGATGGCTATGCTCGTGTCACGGTGGAGGACATAGTCCAAGGGTTTGAGGACCTCGAGATTGACATTGCTACACCTGAAGGGGAGAAAAGACTTGGAGATGTCAAGCGCCATTTCATTCTATGGCAAAAGAAGTTTATCAAGTTTCCAGGCGAGGCGCCAAGGACAACAAGTCCACCCCCCTACGGTGGTGGCGGTTCACCTACACCTCCGTCATGTCAGCCGACGCCCCCCAGTCCACAACGTCCGGCGGGTGATTAGACGCCGCCCCCCAGTCCTCGTCCGGCGGGTGATCAGACGCCGCCCCCCAATCCACCTCCGGCAAAGAAGCAGAAGCAGTCCTGGATTATTAACACGGACCCTTATGTACCTAAGACCACAAAGGTACCGGAGCCATCACTGAAGCCTCTCCCCACAAGGCCTTGGGAACGTAGTGCCGAGGAAACTGTCGCGGCCGCGGCTGCTGATCATGAGAAATGGAAGGCGGACTGCAAGAAGAAAAGAGAGCCCGAGCCCAAGCCAGTATTTTCTGATGAGCAAAAGAAGTGGGCTAAGTCATTTTTGAGCACACCGTCCCAAGCCGCGAAGAATCTGCCTGACGACTATGCACGTGAACTTCGTAGGCAGGCACTCATGTTGAAGGAGAAGAAAGAGCGGGCGGAGAACCAGGAGAACAAAGCCTTGGAGGAGGCCGAGAAAACGGAATTAGAAAGTAAAAAAAGCGGGAAACGAGTTGCCCAGCTCGGGGAACAAAGTAAACAATCGATTGCCCCGCTTATAGTGAAAGCCGCCGGTCCGGATGACCCCGATATCATAGCAGCTGCGGCAGCACATGGATTGACTGTAACGAGTGCCAGAGAACAAGCGACCAACTTAGGTATTACTCTTCGTGAACTGTTAGGCCTTGATGAGGCGCCAGTGAAGGAGGTAGTAATTACATATGTGAAGAATGGGCCTCTCGTCGAGCCTGCGCAGGAAGAGGATCTACCTCCACAAATGAAAGGTCTGCTGAAATGGTACAAGGGTTACATAAAAAATAAAAACGCCAAAGAATATATTTATGCGGAAGTTAGATATGAGCATCACTTCAAACATTACTATGTACAAATTCATCTGAGTGAATTGTTCCAGCTTTTCAATCTGCGCGAGCTCGACAAATCTATCATCAGTTGCTACGTTCTGTAAGTGATTTATTTCTACCCCATCTCGTTCATATTGCCTGCACTATATATATGTCCTAACTATATTGTTGTGTCCGCTATTATACATGCAGAATGAAGATTAAGGAATGCAGAGTAAGGAACATCCATGATGTTGGGTTCATTGACCCACACATCGTTAATGGATATGTGTTGGAGCATCACCCCGCCGACATGGAGGCAGACCTGTGGCAGTTTCTTACAAAGCAGGAACTCAAAAGTGATATTCTATTTCCTTACCATTTTGGGTGAGTGTTTCTGTCTTGAGCACATTCTCTTTTGTTTACTCCACGCATGGTATGTGGCCGGCTAATCGATGAGTTATGCATGACGTACTGTGCATGTATCGTGTCCGCAGGTTCCACTGGATTCTGCTAGTAATTAAAGTTGACACCTCAGAATGTCTCGTCCACGACTCTCTGAATAAGGATCCAAAGCTTTGGGGCGGCATGAGAAGAATGCTGCAGAAGTAATTATTTTCATTCATTTGCGCTCTATATCGATCGACCTATTTCGTTCATTTCCTAATATCAAGTAACTAATAACTCTCTTGTTCATTTAATTTTCTTTGCCTCGTAGGGTTTGGAGACGGTTCGTAGATACAAAGGTCGGTGAATTCAAAAAAGAGCTAGAATTCAAAAGGTCAAAGGCTAAGAATGGTGAGGATATTCAGCCAGCGGGGACCAATCTATGTGCATACTATGTCTGTGAGATGATCCGGAGATACACCTCTGAGCGGCGGGTTCCGAGTGATACCAATGCTCAGAGGAATAACCTCCGGATGATGCTTAGTCCAGAAGCTCGCTTCCGACCACTTCAAGAGGAACTAGCTGGATGGTTCAGGAGGGAAGTCCTCCATCCTAAAGGAGAACACCATTACGAGGACGTAGAACTTTATATGCATTAAATTATGTATGGAAACTTGTTCAAAATTGTATATGGTCATCAGATGATATTGAATATATATTGTATATTCCTCTTGAATTCTTTTTGGTTCTAATTTCAAATTTGTTTGAAATTGTACATTCATATGCATGTATGTAGTACCGTAGAATATGTGAAACTCCTTCAAAATTAAAATAAAGCACAAAAGAAATAAAACAATACAAATTAAACAGAAAACAGGTTTAAGGTGGGGGGCTAAAACCCTAAACCTGCGGCGGCCTTTAGTCGCGGTTGGCCAGAAGAACCGCGACTAAAGGTCCTCCGCCCCGACGGCTGCCTGGCGCCCACGTGGACAGGCCTTTAGTCGCGGTTCTTAAGCAACCGCGACTAAAGGGGGGGCCTTTAGTCGCGCCTGTTTGGTCGCGGTTGCGCAACCGCGACTAATGGCAGTTGCGAACCGCGACCAAAGGCCCTTTTTCCACCAGTGGTACAAACCAACAAGCATTGTAAACATCCTAAAGGCAAACCTTGGCACATTATTTTTATAATACAATGGAATTGTACAAGGGAATACTTATTTTTGTTGAAAATTTTCTGTAATCAAGATTCACAAAGTTTCCGTGAGCATGAACAAAGTTCAAGGCTAGCTCCCACTTCAACATTGCTTGTCTTTCTCACTTTCACTTTCCTTTTTGAAAAGTTTTTAGGTTCCCCTCTTTTTTTAAACTATATAAAAGCACTCAACAGACACAAATGACTCTCTAAAACTCCCGGGTTGTCTCCCTGGCAGCGCTTTCTTTGAAGCCATTAAGCTAGGCATTTAGTGCTCAAGTAATGAATCCACCCGGATCCCAAGGTATATCAAAGCCAATTTTAATTAACAATGAGTTGTAATTTAGTAGTGAGCACAAAGTAACATATATCATGCAACAACGAAGTCTAACTCTCTTCCTATGCATCGGCACGTCATAAAAGAACAATTCATGCACACCAAGTAAAGTCCAATGCATAGTATAAGCAGTTTCTTGCAATTTTATCATATTGGAAACATAGAGAGGTGGAGATGTAGTTCCTCTCTCATAATAATTGCAAGTAGGAGCAGCAAGCACATGCATATTACATTCATCAAAATCATCATGTGCAACGGTAAGAGGCAACCCATAAATATAATCCATAATAAGCACAAACTTCTCCGATATAGTGTAGTTTGGAGAATTCAAAAAGATAATAGGACTATCATGCGTGGGTGCAATAGCAACAATTTCATGTTTAACATAAGGAACTATAGCAAGTTCATCTCCATAAGCATAATTCATATTGGCATCTTGGCCACAAGCATAGCAATCATCATCAAAAAGGAATATTTCAAGAGAATCAATGGGATCATAGAAATCATCTTTCGGTAAGCACGAAGGGGAGTTAAACAATGTAAGAGTTGAAGAGTTACTCTCATTAGAAGGTGGGCACGGGTGATCAATCCACTCTTCCTCCTTTTGTTCTTCGCTCTCCTCATCATCTTTTTCATCCAATCAGCTCACAATTTCATCACTTTCTTCTTCCATAGCTTCCTGCAAAATATTAGTATCTTCTTGGACAGCGGAGACTTTCTCAATAAGTGCATTAATATAGTAATTGTATTCATAATTTTCATAGCAATATCTAAGTATAGCAAGATTTTCAGGCCTATAAACATCATCATCTAAAGCTTCATACTTTTCAAACAAAGATTCAATTTCATAAGCAGCCTTAAAAGCAACAAATTCTTCTATTTGTTCCACATCATAGTAATCATATATACCATTAGCATAAGAAGCTAATGTTTCATTATCGTTAAATTTGCATGAAAAGGGGAGGTGTGGAGCCTCCATCCTAGAGCAACAAGTAATATCATATCTCAAGCATAGATTCCAGGCATACCAACGCAACATAATAAATTGATTCCATAATAGTTTCCCTTTTTGTGTCGAGCGATAATCCCTAAATTATTCACGTTGATCCAACGTGTCTCCCATTATAAAGTTGAATGGGGTTTTCTCAGGATTATCAAAGGAGTATATAGTATCTTGAACATAATGAGCATCGGGGGTTTCAGGAGTTACCCCATCTCCATGAGTAGCAAGTACACCTAATTTTTTTGGTATTTTGTGTTCCATATCCATAACTAAGGATAGGAAACAACTAAGAACAACAAATAAAAATTACTTAGTGATAAAGCAAACAAGCACACACGAGAATATTCACCCCATGCCATGACTCCCCGGCAACGGCGCCAGAAAAAGGTCTTGATAACCCACAAGTGTAGGGGATCGCAACAGTTTTTGATAAGTAAGAGTGTCGAACCCAACGAGGAGCTAAAGGTAGAATAAATATTCCCTCAAGTTCCGTCGACCACCGATACTACTCTACGCATGCTTGACGTTCGCTTTACCAAGAACAAGTATGAAACTAGAGGTACTTTGTAGGTGTGATAGGATAGGGTTGCAAGGTAATAAAGAACACGTAAATAAAAGCTAGGGGCTGTTTAGATAAAGAAGCAATAAAGTAAATATAGCGAGTGTGGAAAAGTGGTGGTAGGAGTTGTGAAATTGTCCCTAAGCAATTGACTACGTTACTAGACTGGTAATCACTATTGCAATTCTATTTGAGGGAGAGGCATAAGCTAACATACTTTCTCTACTTGGATCATAAGCACTTATGATTGGAACTCTAGCAAGCGTCCACAACTACTAAAGATTCTTTAAGGTAAAACCCAACCAGAGCATTAAAGTATCAAGTCCCCTTTATCCCATACGCAAACAACCTACTTACTCGGGGTCTGTGCTTCTGGCACTCACGCCACCCACCATAAGCAAATCATAAGCATATTGCAAACCATACAGCGGGGATCCCTCACGCTTGCGCAACAGGGAGGGCACAATAGGACAGCACCAATAATAAAACATGCAACTCAAACCAATCATAGAAATTCATAAATCACCGATAGGACAATGAAAATCTACTCAGACATCATAGGATGGCAACACATCGTTGGAAAATAATATGAAGCATAAAGCACCATGTTCAAGTAGAGGGTACAGCGGGTTGCGGGAGAATGGACCGCTGTAGATAGAAGGGGGAAGGTGATGGAGATGTTGGTGAAGATGATGACGGTGTTGGTGAAGATCGCGGTGATGATGATGGCCCCGGGCAGCATTCCGGCGCCACCGGAAGCAAGGGGGGAGAGCCCCCCTTCTTCATCTTCTTCCTTGAACTTCTCCCTAGATGGGAGAAGGGTTTCCCCTCTGGTCCTTGGCTCCCATGGCGTGGGAGGGGCGAGAGCCCCTTCGAGATTGGATCTATCTCTCTGTCTTTCTCTGTTTCTGCGTTCTCTGATTCTGCCCCTTCACCGTTTCTTTTATATCCGGAGATCCATAACTCCGATTGGGGTGAATCTTTCGCCCAGATCTTTCGCATAAAATTAGCTTTCTTGCGGCAAAAGAAGAGCATCAACCGCCTTACGGGGGCCCCAGGAGAGTCCAGGGCGCGCCTGCCTCCCTGGGGCGCGCCCCCCTATCTCCTGCCCCCCTCGGGCACCGTCTCGTGTTTATTTTACTTCCCAAAATCTCAAATATTCCAAAATAATTCTCCGTCCGTTTTTATCCCTTTTGGACTCCGTTTGGTATGGGTTTTCTGCGAAACATAAAACATGCAACAGACAGGAACTGGCACTGGGCATTGGATCAATATGTTAGTCCCAAAAATAGTATAAAAAGTTGCCAAAAGTATATGAAAGTTGAAGAATATTGGCATGGAACAAGCAAAAATTATAGATACGACGGAGACATATCAGACGGCGCATCGAATGTACATTTCCAAGCACTGATTCACGCGCTCTGTTTGGTCGTCGATCTGGGAGTGGTACGCCGTCGAATACAGCAGCTTGGTGCCCGCAGCAGCGAGGATTTCTCGCCACATCGTGCTGTTGAACACCTTGTCGCGGTCGGAGATGATGGAGTGCGGCACACCGTGGAGCTTGATGATATTGTCCCAGAAGGCGCGGGCGACATGGGCAGCGGTGAAGGGGTGTCGGAGAGGAACGAAATGCGCGTACTTGGTGAGGTGATCCACGACCACCATGATCGCATCGTGGCCATCAGACTTGGGCAGCCCTTCGACAAAATCCATGGTAATGTCGTTCCATGGTTCTTGCAGAATTGGCAGTGGTTGAAGCTTGCCTGCCGGGATGCCGCACTGCTTGACGAACTCCTCGATGGCGTGCCTCAAGCTGGTCCAGGCGAAGAGCTTGAGGACGCGCTGGTACGTGGCGGTGGCGCCCGAGTGCCCGCCCACGGCACTGTGGTGTAGCACGGCAGTCAGCTTGGTTTGGAGCCCAGTGTTGGCACCAATCCACAGTCGCCCGTGCTGGCGGATCCCCCCTTGCTACAGAGGGCGGCGCTGGTCATCGATGTCACAGAGAGCTAGCCGGGTGAGCAGTTCCTGGGCGTCCACATCCATCTCGTAAGTGTTGGCCACCTCCTGTAGCCACTGGGGCTGGCACACCGAGAGTGCGTCGAGAGCCAGCAAGTGCCCCACCCAGGATAACGCTTCGGCCACGATATTGTCTGTGCCCTTCTTGTAGCGGAACGTGAACTGCAGCCCCACCATCTTGGATATTGCCATGCACTGCAGGTTCGCGACCAGCTACTGATCGCCCAAGGAACACAAGCTCTTGTGGTCGGTAACGATCTCGAACGGTGCACGCTGGAGGTACGGGCTCCACTTGTCGATCGCCATCATCATGGTGAGAAATTCCTTCTCGTTCGCCAAGAGATTCTGATTCCGCACCCCCAGTGCCTTGCTCAGGTACGCAACCGGGTGGCCATCCTGCATCAGCACGACGCTGATGCCTGTGTCGCATGCGTCGGTCTCGATGGCGAACGGACGCTTGAAGTCTGGAAGTGTCAGAATGGGCGTTCTCACCATCGCCTTCTTCAACATCTCGAACGCGGTTTGCGCCTTGTCGTCCCAGAGAAATCCCTTCTTGGTGAGGAGACGCGTCAGGGGCTTCGGGATAATGCCGTAGTGAGGCACGAACTTGCGGTAATAGCCCATGAGGCCGAGGAAGTTGTCGAGCTCGGTGGGCATCATGGACACGGGCCAGGCACTCATGGCGCTGGTCTTGCTGGAATCAGTGGTGAAGCCGTTCTTGGAGATAACGTGCCCGAGGTACTCGATTTCTTGCTGCGCGAATGAGCACTTGGAGGCCTTGGCATAGAGCTGTGCGCCCGCAGTAGGTCGAGGACCGTGCGCAAGTGTTCTTCGTGTTCCTACAAATGGATACTAAAGACCAGGATGTCATCTAGGAAGATAATGATGAACTTGCGGACATGGGAACCGAAAATCGAGTCCATGAGGCACTGGAAGGTTGCCGGTGCATTGCAGAGGCCGAATGGCATCACTCTGAAGTGGTAGTGGCCGTGGTGCATTTTGAAGACCGTCTATTATTTGTATTCTTCACGCATTCGTATCTGATGGTAGCCTGCCCGCAAGTCAATCTTGGAGAAATATGCTGCTCCGCCCAGCTCATAGAGCAGCTCGTCCACCACTGGCAATGGAAACTTGTTCTTGACAGTGGCTATGTTCAATCGTCTAAAATCCACAAAGAATCGCTTTGAGCCATCCTTCTTCTTGACGAGCAAATCCGGTGTTGCATAAAGACTCAGACTGTGGGCAATGACACCCGATTGCAGCATCTCCTGAACCTGCTTCTCGATCTCATCTTTCTGTGCTGGCGAGTAGTGGTAGGGTCTGGTGTTGATCGGTGTTGTGCCAGGCTCCAGGTTGATCGTGTGGTCGTACTGCTGTTTAGGAGGCAGTACCTTGGGTTCAGCAAACACATCTGCATATTCTAACAGAAGTTTCTGAATGTTGGGACGTGGAGGTGGAGGTTAAGGTTTGTTAGTTCACTCAACTGTGACTAGTGCTGCGGTCCAGATGTCGTTGGCTATCTCCATGCGATGCAATCCATAAGCATCCAGTTCCGCGATTTGGGGTAGATCAGAAGTTTTGACACCCTGCAAGTGCACTTGTTTGCCCTCGGTTTCAAAAGCAATGGTTTTCTCCTGCTAGTGACAGTTCATGGGGCTCTGAGCTGCTAGCCAGTCGATTCCCAGTACTCCATCGTAGGCGCTGAGCGGAAGCACACGGAGATCAGTGTCGAAGGTGTGGCCTGGCACTTGCCATTCCAATCCTCTCACCAGCTGATTGCACAACAACCTCTAGCCATTGGCAACGCGAACTGAAACAGGTGGTAGTTTCTCTATGTGAACTTTCAGTCGTGCAAGAAAGGTTTCACCGATGAAACTATGTGTACTCCCCGAGTCAACCAAAAGAAGCATGATATGATCTCCCACTTGTGCACGGAGGCGAATCATGGAGGGTATCTCCTCGGCTGACAGAGCCTGTTGCGAGAGCAAGCAGCATTCTGGTTCTTGATCTGTAGGTGCATCCAGCAATTGCAGAGCGTGGACGGTGTCGTCAGACAAGATCTCTCCAAAATCGCCCACTTCGATCATCAGGACCTGGCCTGTGCGTTTGCATTGATGCTCCCTTGAGTATTTGTCCCCGCAGTAAAAACAGAGGCCGTTCGCTCTTCTGAACTCTCGCAGCTGCCGTTCCCGTGCATATTCATTGGCCCCTTGACGTGGTGCGGCTGCAGCGCGAGCTGGAACAGTTGCTGCTGGTGGTGTAGGTGGGGGTGGATGTCGGTGTCAAAACCGGCGGATCTCGGGTAGGGGGTCCCGGTCTGTGCGTCTTAGGATGATAGTAACAGGAAGCAAGGGACACAATGTTTACCCAGGTTCGGGCCCTCTCGATGGAGGTAAGACCCTACTTCCTTCTTGATTAATATTGAAGATATGAGTAGTACAAGAGTAGATCTACCACGAGATCATAGAGGCTAAACCCTAGAAGCTAGCCTATGATGGTATGATTGTAAATGTGATCGGCCTTCTAAGGACCATCCTCTCCGGTTTATAAAGACACCGGAGAGGGCTAGGGTTTACATGGAGTCGGTTACAAGGAAGGAAACATAATATCCGGATCGCCAAGCTTGCCTTCCATGCAAAGGAGAGTCCCAGCCGGACACGAGCCAAAGTCTTGAGTCTTGTATCTTCACGCTTCAATAGTCTGGACGATGTATCTAGTCTGGCTGTCCGGATACCCCCTAATCCAGGACACCCTCAGTAGCCCCTAAACCAGGCTTCAATGACGATGAGTCCGGCGCACAGTCTTGTCTTTGGCATTGCAAGGCGGGTTCCTCCTTCCGAATACTCCAAGGTTATTATCGAACACGTAGACCGTGTCCGGATCTGCAAAATGATCTTCGTATATCACCATAGAGAGAAAGATATTTCACGGATGTACTCTGCTGACAGTTATTTAGACGTAACATGTCATTACGGCCGGGTCATTATCCCCACATCCGGCCTCAGCGTATGTTGCGAGGCGGTTTCCTTGGCACGTCTTGTCGAAGCAAAGATCGTGTCCCCTTATCACGGGATTCTCATCAATACGGGTATGGGTAATCCAACCGCACCGCTAATCACGACGAGTGGGAGGTGAGCGGGTTCCACCAGGCAAGTGCGGAGGCGCAAAAAGCTTTTACCATCTCTTATAAAGAGATAAGGTCTCTTCCTCTTTACCCATGCCTTCTCCTTCTGCTAACTCATTCCCCTCTGCTCGCAGAGAGGTTTTCCAAAGATGTCTGGATCCGGAGCAGGAGGCAAATGGATGGCCTCTACCGTCCGGGAGAAAGATATCAAGAAACTCCGGGAAGCCGGGTATATGGCCAAGAAAATTGGTCACCGTCTTCTGCCGGCGGGACAGGTTGTCCCTACTCCGGAGCCTTACGAGAGAGTCGTGTTCCTTCCCCATTTTGCCCACGGGCTCGGGTTTCCCCTCCACCCATTTGTCCGTGGAGTCATGTATTACTATGGGATTGATTTTCATGATCTTTCCCCCAACTCTTTTCTCAATATCTCGATGTTCATCATCGTGTGTGAGGCCTTTCTCCGGATTCCGCCTCACTTTGGCCTGTGGCTGAAGATTTTCAATGTGAAGCCCAAGGTGGTGAGCGGCGAACACGCCGAGTGCGGCGGCACCATGGTGAGCAAGATGCCCAAGGTCGTTTGGCCGAAGGGCACCTTCAACGACTCCGTCAAGGAGTGGCAAAAGCAGTGGTTTTATATCACCGAACCATGCGGCAAAAAGTGGGTTGCACCTCCTGAGTTCAGATCCGGAGCTCCACGGCGGCTCACGTCCTGGCCCAAGAAGGGCCCGAACTGGACCTCGTCCGATGAGCTGTCATTGCTCCAGACGCATGTTCAGAGTGTAGTTGACAAGGACGTCAAACTCGTCGACGTAGTCCAGGTGATGCTAGTTCGCCTGGTTCTCCCTTGCCAGCGTCGAGCCTGCACTTTGTGGGAGTTCGACCCAACCAAGCACCAAACCCTTCGGGATCTCTATGACTCCTCCCACGAGGATATCAGGAAGGTGCTCTTCAAGTCCGGCAAATCGTGGTCGGACTCCGCCGAGGACCGGGGGTATCAATTATCCCATTCTGGAAGCCCAGCTAGTTACAGCCACGCCCTGTCCATCCGTGCTTTAGTTGGCATGTCATGAGGGAGATATTTTAATCGTGTTTCATCGTGACCTTAGGGATGGATTAAGAAGGTGGAGCGGACGCATTGTCCGGCCCCGCTGACGGAGGAACCGGCCTGACCTCTTCTAACGAAGATGCTGCTCCGTGCGCCTTACGAGGCGCCAAAGAAGGAGGACTCCGAGAAGGTCAAGAAGACCCGGAGTGGCCTCCGTCGCCGCAAGGCTTCGGACGCCAAATCCGAAGACTCCAGCGATGCTCCTTCTTTCGAAGACGAAGAGGAGGAAGGAGAGGAGGACGAGCCTCACTCTGCAGGTGGGAAGAAGTGTGCGGCTTCCCCGTCCCTGGACGCCGAATCGCCCAAGAGGGGGAGAGGGTCCAATCCAGAGGCATCCACCCCGGCTGCCGATAATGGCCCGGAGTGGGATCCCAAAGCCCAGCCCCTGGAAAAAACGTAAGTAACCATGTTCCGAGTGCGCCTATGCATCCAGGGTCGTCTGGGTACAGTAGTTTTAACTGTCGCCACATCTCGTACAACCCGGCGAGATCTCCTGCCGGACAGTCCTCATCGGAGGATTCGTTGAGCTCGGATGCTGTGGCGAGCGAGACGCCTCCGGGGGCTCCTTTTCTGAAGTCCAGGCGCGACACCGAGTTGTCGTCTCAAAGAGATCCAGGGCCGGATAAGGTCCTGGAAGCCTCTAAGGCTCCAGGATCGGGCGAGCGGCCACCCTCCACGGAGAGAGGTTTGCCTACTCCGCCGGCAACCTCTGTCTACGCAGAGCTGCCGGCCGGTCTATCGACAGCGTTAAAGAACGCGTCTATCATCGATGAACATCGGACCCTCATGGGTGCGGTGGTTGGAAAGATTCAGTCTGCCGAAAGCGGGCTGAATGAGTCCTGCCTTGGCCTTATAAAGGCTTTTGAGGTATGGTTTCTAGGAAACCTTTGAGGAATCATCATAATATGAGTAGTATCCCCTGATACACTGTCCGGCGAAAGATAGCGAGTCAGGCAGGGGATCAACTCCTCTTTTCGTGTGAACCTTAGTTAATGACGTGCACCTCTTTGTTTGAAAACAGGCGTCTGCGGAGAACATGGACGCTCATATTGCGGAAGTGTCTGAACTGAAGCAGAGCCTGGAATGGGCCGAGGAAGAACTTGGCTGTGTGAATAAGCAATTAGAGGATAAGCAAGGTATGTTGAAACATTGTCTTGCATTAGGCACGAATGAGAAATTGTGACTATTGAAAAGTATTTGTGTTGTATGCCCTAGGGCGAGTGCTGAATATGAGGCACTGAAGAAAGCTGTGGTTGATGCCAACGAGAAGGCTACCGCCGAATAGGCACTTCGTGAAAAACACGAGGCCAGGGTCATCGCAGCTAAGCCGTAGCTCCAGGAGGCTGTCAAGAAAAGCGAGGGCTTCGAGCAGAGTCTAGTAGGGAAAGAATCCGAACTCGCCCAAGCTCTACAAGCCGCGAAAGATGCTCGGGAAGATGCCCGAGGTGCTGTACGGGACATTCAGGAGGCCCGGAATGTTGCGGCTAGTAAGGCCGGTTGTATTCATGGCTATTTTTACATGATAGCGGGGAGAACTCTAAGCGACGAGCTGAATTCTTGTTTTTACAGGGGTGTTTGCGGATCTTCCTCACAGCATATCAGATGCCGCCCAATTTTATCGGACCGAGGAGAAGAAGTCTGTGGAGAGAAACTTCTTGTCGCAGTATTTGGCGCCGAACTATCCGGTGCCTTTTATCGATCAGCTGAAGCAGCTGGTCGAACTACACCAGGCGGCCGAACTAGCCATGAAGGACTTGGTTGTCCGGCTGTGGCCTGTGGAGCCAATTCCAAGCAGTTACTTTGGATTCGTGAAGCGGATTGTGGGCGCCTGTCCTCGGCTTGATGCTATCAAGCGATCAGTCTGTATAGAAGGTGCGCGCATGGCGTTCGCCCGTGCAAAGGTGCATTGGGGGAAGCTTGATGTGGAGAAGCTGATGACTGAGGGGCCACCGGAGGGTAAGGAGCATCGCAAGCCCGAACTGTACTATGAAGGTCTACTGAAGGGGGCCCGCCTTGCGGCGGATAAGTACACCAAAGACATTATATTTCCTCGAGGGCATTCATGCCGCTCTTTGTAATATGGGATAATGGCACTTTTATTATATATTGCATGTTTTTTTGAACTTATGTTCGCCCGTGCGGCTGTTTATTGTATGTAAATCCTGAGAATTGGCCAGTCGTCGGCTTCTGCCCCCACGTAAAAAATACGGGGGTGTTAGGGATATATCTGAACACTCTTTATCCCATGGTTGGGTCCTTTTAAGGAGATGTTTCTCACCACGAACCAGGCAATCGGACTATAGGGCTTTACTACTCTCACTTAGCCATAGGAATTCGAGTATGGTTGGTGCAGCCCCTAGTGTTTGGAGGGCCGAACTAGGGGCTTTATTGGCGCCTGATCGGAAGACCGATCCGTCGCAATCTGGATTGATGATGGCGTTATGCGGAATAAATCTTTAAGGATTTTACAACCTCTCGAACAACTGACCAGCTCTCGCTGCATCATGACAGTCAGTTTTTGGCTTTCTGTACTGTGGTGCTCGTCCGGCAGAACCGGGACACAATCGCAGTAGTTCTCCCAGCGCTACCTTAGCCAATGGAACGGAACGTAAGGTACCAAAACATGGGAGCCGGGCAAACCCAACCAATGACCCAAGACATGATTCGGAGCTGATGCATATAGTGCTATAAGTTCGGGGTGCTGAGCGACCGAAAAGGTGGTCAAACTTTATTGTCGTACTGTGAAGCCCCTGGCATGACCAGGCGTAACATGAAGCGTGGCTGCCGTTTCATGGCAAAGGGGCATTGATGATAAACGACGGCCCGTACATGTTATTTAAGTCTACGCATTGTAGTAGGATGATATGTCTATGCATATGAGTGCGATTTATGATTATGAAAAAGAGATGGTTTGTGGCGGAACCTATGATGGCTGGACTGGAGGGGGCTGTGAGTGGATTGAAAGTGAATCCGAACTGCCTTCTACCTGCATGGTCCTGTCCTTGTGTGTCCGGGCCGATTCCATGCCACCAATCCTGTTCTGCATCAAAGTTAATTTGTGAGGGAAAATGCTTGGAGGCAGCCGAGCGTCCTCTTGTGGTTGGTCTAAGGGTTCCTGATCGGACCATGGTGACCCCAGCCGCTATATCGTGAAGCAGCGCAGACTCCTCAGTTGGTGTCCGGATAGTTGGCTGTCATATCAAAATTTTGATAGGCATGCACGACTTGCTACTCCGGCAGCTGTATGATCTACGCTCTAAGGGCGGGGTTCGGCCTTGCACGTAGGCGTGAGTATATCATCGGTGTTGGCCTAATGGTTTACCACGTGGAATCTAGTCAACGTGGTTCATCCCGTTAGCATACGGTGGGTTACCGTATGAGGGGAATGCGCCTATGGCGTGGCATTTTTTGGTTGTCTGAAAACAATCGTTGGAGCGGTGGGCCAATGAACTTGGCCTTTTGCACCTGACATCTTGTAGAAGGTGTTTTTGGTGGATTCATACCCGCGGGTGCTTTATGTGTTATGGAGCCCCCGGACTACTAGGTCTAGGGGTACGACAATTGAATTGTTGTGGTTTGTGTGATAGGGGGTGATCGGCCGTACTGTTGTGCTCTAGGGGGTCTCTTGACTAGACACCTCCCTTCATTGTTTCCGACACATGACCGGTCGCTTTGTTTTGAGGATCTGGCATTCTCTATTGGTATGCTTTGCTGTCCTTCTAGGAGTACCGTGAATTTCACACGGTTGATCGAGTGTGTGGCTCGGGCCGAATAGGCTTGAGCTGTTCTTTGTCCGTTGACCGGACTGGGAGTTGTTGGACTTGGCACCAGCTTCCCTGATTTGACGTTTATGACCATTGCGCCAAGGCTTGAGGATGCCTCTTCGTGTATCCTTCTTACTTTCTTGGACCGTAGTGGTGTGTGGACGTTGGGTTGTGTGCATTTGGTTCTCCTGCTTAGGTTGAGCTAGCCAGTTGTGTCGCGTATGCCCTTTGTTAGGGCGGTCGAGTCCATACTTTTCCGTGGCCAGGATCTTGGTCAACCTATCCACTAGGGGTCCCGGGGTTACAGGCCTCCACAGAGGTGGGACCTATGTTCGGCTACTTCGCCGATGAGTGTGCGGCCTGCAGGGCGGGGTCCACCCCTCCGTCCTTAGGCAACGCGACCTGCTCCAGAGTTAGATCCGAGGCTAAACCCTAGAAGCTAGCCTATGATGGTATGATTGTAAATGTGGTCGGCCTTCTAAGGACCATCCTCTCCGGTTTATATAGACACCAGAGAGGGCTAGGGTTTACATGGAGTTGGTTACAAGGAAGGAAACATAATATCCGGATCGCCAAGCTTGCCTTCCATGCAAAGGAGAGTCCCATCCGGACACGGGCCGAAGTCTTGAGTCTTGTATCTTCACGCTTCAATAGTCCGGACGATGTATCTAGTCCGGCTATACGGATACCCCCTAATCCAGGACTCCCTCAGTGGACGCCCTACTGGTGTGATACACGGACGCAGGGTGTGCTGTTTCTCCTGTTCTTCCTCTTGAATGCGGGCGAACACAGCAGCATGAGTGATGCTGGTTCGTGCTTGCAAACGAACTCCCAGGCGCAGCTCGTCCTTTAGACCGATCAGGAACTAAGATATGAATAATTTGGGGCTCAGAGTTGGATCCAAGGCCAGTAGGTGGTACATTGTTGTCTCGAACTGCTGGCGATATTCCTGAACACTGCCAGTCTGACATAGCTGAACAAAGTGATGCATCTGAACCTCGAACTCCTCCAGGCTGAATTCCTCCTGCACCGCAGCTCTGAATGCTTGCCATGAAACCCCTGGGTGTGTCTGTCGATAGGCCTGGAGCCACATCGCGGCCAGTCCGCCCATGTACAGCGTCGCGATGGTGATCCAGCTGTGTTGTGGCACCCCGTATATCTCGAAGTAGGTGGTGCAATGGTCCAACCATATGCGCGAAGCGTCACCGTCAAACCGTGGGAAATCGTGTTTGGGCGGCTTGATGTAGTGGTCGCCATGGCGATCGAGGTCCGAGGACGACGATGACCGCGCGGTGAATAGTGGTGGTCCGTGGTTGACGAGGCGGGCAAACGGAAGTGGGTCATGCAATCCGGTTAGAGGGGCAGAGGCGAAGGAAGAATCGGTTGTGGTGGTGGCGGTTGTGGAGGGCGCACGCAGGAATCCGCGGTGGGCCATGACGCCCGATGGAGATGCACCTCCGGAGATGGTCGCCGCGGGGTCGACGGTCGGCGTAGCCTTGCGGGCCTCGTCCATGTTGGCCTGTGTGAGGTCAATCTGCTTGGAGAGGAGCTTGATCTCGGCGGAGACCTGGTCGTTGTAGGCGATCTATGCCTGGTGGCGCTCGTCGGCAGTCTTCTGATTGTCGTCGAGGTGGCGGATGACGTACTTGAGCAAGCTCTGCAACTTGTGCGTGGTCTCCGACATGGCGTCGAGCACGCGGCAGGTCTGCGCCGAAGGCTTGGATGGTGGTGCCATGGTGTCGTGCTAGATCGGATAGAACCCTGGACAGGATTTTGTGTGAGCTCGCCGGAGCGGCGAGCACCTGAGCCGGTGGATGTTACCGATCGATCTCGAGCAACGGCGGTGCCGGGGAAAAAAGTGGGCTCTGAATACCAGATTGTCACACCCCGGTGGCCGGATCTAAGAGAGGAGGAGTAGAGGGGATCAGGAGGAGAAGAGACGGACGAGGGTAGGTGAGAGGAAGCGTGAGAGAGGAGTGGACATGAAGAAATGACTCATTTGATTCTCGATGCCTTGCTCATCCATACACGCGCGTACAAGTAAGCTGCTCGACAGCTAGCACGCACACACACACCTAACTCCTATTCCTGGGCCCGGCTCGGTCCGCTGACCCAGTCGTGCGGGTTGCGGGTTCAGAGTCTGAACCTGCATTCTTCAGTCCGCTGCTGATCGATCAGCAGGCGTGACAGTTTCGCCAGGTTCCTCCTCGAGACAGCGACGCTTCATCCTGAAAGCTTCCTTCTGATTTTTTCCAGGGCAAAAGACACCTTATACCAGAAGATGGGCATCGGGGGGTGCCAGGTGGCCCACGAGGCAGGGGCACACTCTTGGGGTAGGGCGCGCCCTCCACCCTTGTGGACAGTGGGTGGCCCCCCTCTGGTGCTTTCTTCACCCAATATTTTTAATATATTCCAAAACTGACTTTCGTGGAGTTTCAGGACTTTTGGAGTTGTGCAGAATAGGTCTCTAATATTTGCTCCTTTTCCAGCCCAGAATTCTAGCTGCCGGCATTCTCCCTCTTCATGTAAACCTTGTAAAATAAGAGACAAAAGGCATAAGTATTGTGATGTAATGTGTAATAACAGCCCATAATACAATAAATATCGATATAAAAGCATGATGCAAAATGGACGTATCAACTCCCCCAAGCTTCGACCTCGCTTGTCCTCAAGCGAAAGCCGATATCAAAAAATATGTCCACATGTTTAGAGAGAGGTGTCGATAAAATAAAATACGGACATGAAGGCACCATGATCATTCTTAAAACAGCAATATATATATATATATATATATATATATATATATATATATATATATATATATATATATGTCGGGGATATACCCCGCGGTATGACCCGGCCGGAGTCATAACCCGGCTGGGACTTGGTAAACCGGCAGATGGTAAACCGACAGACAGTTAAGATAGATGTCTATGACATATGGTAAACCCGCGAGTGGTAAAACAGCAGGTGCTAAGACAGATGGTAACACCGGCAGGAGTTAAGTCAGATGATAACCCGACAGGTGTAAGTTAATCATAACCCGGCAGGCAATTATAAACCGGCAGACCATCATAAACTGGCAAACCATGTTAAACCGGCAGACCATCATAAACCGGTAGACCATGTTAAACCGGCACCAGACAGTGATAACTGGGTTGCCAGGGGTTATGAAGCCCAAGACGTTAAGAAGCCCATGAAGGGAAGTCAAAATAGTTTAATTCTTTGTCCGAGATGGACTCTACATGTAACCCGCCCATTCAACTTATATAAGGAGGGGCAGGGCTCCCCAAAAGAGGGACAAGAAACAATCTCTAGGGCTAGACACAACTAGAGGAGAGCCGGTTTACGGTGACTCCCTCGGGATGATAATGAGACCTAGCCTCAAACAGCATGTAGGGTTGTTACCGGATGATGTTTCCCGGGGCCCGAAGCTGTCTAAACCCTTGTCTTGTGTTGCATTTCTCGATTCTGCTCAACCCCTCTCAAGCTACCACATAGATGTGTTGGACTCACGACTAAGTCCTCACACTAGGACATCTGATGTGATAATTCCACGATAGTTCGAGCAGGGATCTCTCCTAGGGATCGAGGAGCTCGTGATCATCTGGTGAAGAAGAGTCATCATACAAGTTTAAATTTGATAGGTTAGGGTTTCATATGTGCAGCCGCACACGACCCGGAATTGCAAGCTACGTCGAAACGGACAGGAAATTTACATCATTGTTGTTTTGTCTAAAGTCAAGTTGTGCTAGCCGCTTCACGCCTCCATGCATATTCGTCTGATGGATCAAGTCCCAAAGAAAACAATGGTGCTGCTACTAGTACTTGCTCGGTTTAAAAAAAGGGTCCGAATAACTGCCACACGTGTGGCGTCGACGGGAACCAGCCCGCACGCCTCGTGTGGCACGGACGGGAACCGGCCCGCACGACCACGTCCGCGCGCACAAAAGCACGACCCACACGTCCGTTGCGTGCCAACCCCGCCTGCACTGCCTCGTCCGGGCAAGCCGACCCGCTGCCCGCACGACCAGGTAGTTCACGGCCTCCAATCAATCCCCTCTCTCGTCTGCCGCCATCGTCCCCCACCTCTCGAACCCCGACCTCCGTCGCCGACCTTCTCTGGTTGCCATGGCAATCAGAGCACATCCATAGGGCACTCCCACCTCAAAACCACACCCCAACCCTCCCCACCCCCAGCCCCAAACTCCAACCCAGCCCTCCAGAGACGAAAATCTACAAAACCAGGTGAGAATCTCCCGATCTCGACCTTCTCATCCTTAAGGCTGAAAATATCCAGATCTTGTGCTGGATCTATGCTGTACGGGTGGAACACTACATGGTTTAGTGTGTAGTCGCAGTTGCCAGGCAGAGTACACCAGATCTGCCATGTACTACGTTTGAAAATGACTAAACTTCCTAGCTTAATTGACGCAAGTAGTTGGGTATGAAAAATGGATGAGTAGGAATCACTAATGAAGGACAGTAGGGGCAAGTGTTGGAATGAAGAGGGCTGGAAGAAATTAGTTGCCACTTGTGTATAACGACAGTTGCCACCTTTCCTTGTCGGTAGCTGCCACCTAGTTTGGCCCTTCGCTTGCCATCCATTTCTTCTATGTGCAAGCAGCAGAAGAATACAATTCTTGTGGATTTTTTATGCCTTCTTGTTCATGCAGTGATTGAGAAGACATTGGAAAGAAGAGAGACACGGAAAGAATGAATCACGAAGGTGGCGCTGATGCTTGGGGTTCTCAAAGGCCAGAAACGCCCCCTTGGGATGCAACAGAGTACAGTCAGCTCATCTCTTCAGGGCCGTTGCTGCCACTACTAGGGCAATATGCAGGCGTAGGTATGATGCATGATAACAAAAGAATAGAACAGTTGCCATATTTGCAACGATGAAGATCACATTCTACTTATGTCGTGCACTGTCATTTTTTTGCAGGTGCTTATGACCAAAACACAATTAGGTGGGCCCCGTGGCAAGTTCACTCACAAGGCGCTAACACTGACAAATGTATGGGCAGCCAACTTCAACTAGCTTGTATGGATAATCAAGGTAAAGCAAACCGACAAAAGAGAACATACTACAGTGGACATGAAAAATGAACAAGGAAAAAAAACTGGCAAAAAGGATTCACAAGTTAACACGGGTGAAAATGCAGAGCCTTCATGCAGCGCGTGGCATCAGGTAGCACCAATGTACCTGCCATTGACATCATACACAGGTGAGTCCATTAAAAATGAAGTTGCGGATGATCAATTAGCAGAAGGAGCATAGTTGACAACTACAATTGCCAGGACTGGACAACCACAGTTGCCGTGAATTAGAAAATACACTTGACATCTCTGCACAACTATTGTTGCCATCCATGGACACCTGCAGTTGCCATCCATGGACACCTGCAGTTGCCATGGAAGAACAACTGCAGTTGCCATGCCAGTGCGACTACACTTGCCATGCCATGGCAACTGCAGCTGCCATGAAGGAACAACTGCAGTTGCCATGCCGATGCAAATACAGTTGCCATGCTAGTAAAACTGCAGTTGCCACAGAAGGGGCAACTGTGGTTGCCGTGCTAACACAAAATGCATTTGCCATGAATTGACCAACCACTACTTTGCGTACAGGTTATTACGCTGGTGGTAACCCGGCAAACGTCTCATGGCAAGCTTCAGAAACTGCAGGTGGATCACGTCATTTTGGTGTCACAGACCACACAGGAAGGTCAAATGCAACTCAACAAGGTAAGGAAAAAAACCTGAACCACAAAAACATCACTACATTTGTTATTTCAAGTTATTTGTAGGCAAAAACAATAGTTGCCATGTTTGTTGAACAGTAGCTGCCATCACTGGATAGCTGTAGCTGCCGTACATGTCACGCGCAGAATCACGGCTTGCTGTTTTGAAATGATGTCATGCAAAATCACTCGTGGATGGTGTGATCCGTTGCGATACACATGTTATTCAAACAAAAAAGTTACTCTCATACCTGTTTTTCCTATTACAGGGCCTACAACTACAGTTAACAGCGGCGCGGGGACATCTACTGCGGGGAGCTCTGAACGCACGGAAGATGCGTACCACCAGCCAGCAGACAATCATGCCGCAGACAATTTCGAGTCACAGTCGAGAATGGCAATCATTCCAGCAATACCGACAAGCACCCCTTTGAACACAAGCACTGCCAACACTCAAGTGGATGGAATTGCCGCCGATACTGAAGTGAATGATGAAATAGATGACGAGGCAGAAGGGGATGAAGATGGCGGGCAATCAGAGATCATGGTACCTCAGCCACCATACATTGGGCAGAGATTTGAATCGTTCGAAGAAGCAAAGGAATACTACCAGACATATGAAAAGTTCCATGGATTTGCGGTCAACACCAAGTACCATAGGAAAATTAAGAAAACTAATGAGTACAACAGAGGTGAGATGAGGTGCCACAAGGCACGGAGGAACAAGAAGGGGACAGGTGATGCGCCTGTCGTTCCGGAACGAAAAAGAGGAATTATTCTCAAGACGGGATGCCCTATCCGGTGTAAGCTGAACGTAGATGGAACACAGTATGTGGTCACTGAATATTTTGACGAGCACAACCACAAACTCATAAAGAAGTTCGACCTGGTCAAATTTCTGACCGCCCACAGAGGATTCACCCCAGTCGAAAGGCAATTCGTAAAGCTGCTACGTGATTGTAACATCGGTCCATCAAGAATGGTCCAGATACTATCACTCATCCACAGCAAAAAGGGGAAACTAAGTAGCATGCCGTACATACCGGCTGACGTCACAAACCTACAGGCCAAGTACCATAGAGAGAGCAGGCTGGCTGACATAGAGGCTACAATTGCCTACTTCGATGAGAAAGCAAAAGAAGATCCAGATTTCTTCTACAGGATAAGGTTGGACGATGAGGACCGTGTCAGCAACATGTATTGGGTGGATGGTGCTGCAAGGAGAGCCTACAAATATTTCTGAGATTGCATTTCATTCGACGCAACGTACCTCACCAATATGTACAAGATGCCATGCGCTCCGTTCATAGGAATAAATAACCACAATCAGTCGTTGCAGTTCGGCTGCAGGCTCATTCGGAACAAAGACACGGATGGTTACATCTGGTTGTTCAAGACCTTCTTGGAGTGTATGGATGGACTTGCGCCGATGAACATAATAACAGACCAGGATTTCAGCATGCGTGCAGGCATAGAGGAGGTCTTTCCGTTGGCAGTGCACAGGCACTGCAGGTGGCACATTATAAAGAAGGCTGAGGAGACGCTAGGATCGTTCTTTGCTGACCGTCCAGAGCTGCACAAGGCATTCGAGCTGTGCGTGGACCACAGCTTGATGGTCGAGGAGTTTGAAAGGAGCTGGATGGCCATGGTTGAAACACATGAAGTCCAAGACAACGAGACGCTTGCTAGCCTGTGGGAGAAGCGAACGTACTGGGTGCCCGCCTACTTCATGCAGTGCTTCTTCCACTTTCTGCAGACTACACAATGCAGCGAGGGGTTCAATGCTGTTTTGAAGCGATGCGTGAGTCCTGGCGACTCATTGCTACAGTTTGCCAAGCAATATACAGCTTTGCAACAAAAAATACTGGGATCTGAGCTACAGCAAGAAGCGAACACCGCACTGAAGCAACCAAAATTGCTGACGTATTTACCGATGGAGAGGCAAATGAGCAAGATATACACAAACAAGATATTTAACAAGTAAGTCAGTTGCGTTACGGTCTTATTTACGCAAAGGTACTAAGTCAGTAGGTGCCTAGTAGAGTGCAATGCAGTTGCCATGATATGCAGTTGCCATGTCTAATGAAAATACTGTTTGCCATGCTTACTCAGCTGCAGTTGCCATGTTCAATGAAAATTCTGTTTACAATGCTTACTCAGATACATTTTCCATGTTCAAATGAAGTGCAGATGCCATGTTTAATGAGCTATACTTCCATTGGGGCATGTTGGTATGCAAATGCCAATATCAAATGAAAAATGTTATATTGTCAACACATATGCTGAAATGCAATTGCAATGTTTACTGAAATACAACTGCCATGTTTGTTGAAAATGCAGTTGCTATGTTTACTCAAATGTAGATGCCATGTTTTATGCACTGTGCTTCCATTGGGGGAAAATATTGGTGCGGAAATGACGATGGCCAGTTGAAAATGTAGTACAGTTCCCATGTTCAGTGTACTCCAGTTGCCATGTCTGGTGTACTGTAGTTGCCATGTCTGGTGTACTGCAGTTGCCATGTCTGGTGTACTACAGTTGCCATGTCTGCTATACTGCAGTTGCCATGTTCAGTGTACTATGTTTGCCATGTTTAGTGTATTATGTTTGCCATGTTCAGTGTACTATGTTTGCCATATTCAAACAAAAATCTAGTTCTATTTCCATGACAGCGTAACGTCCTACAAAAAAAAGATCGCACGATAGATTAACATAAAACACACAAAACTTGCAGATTCCAGGAAGAAATAAAGTGTGCCAGCATGTTCACGGCTTTCCAGGTGGACGAACATACGTTCAAGGTGTGTTCTATTTTGGGGATGTTGGATTCAGAACCTGAAGACCCAAACAAAGGGAGGAACTACTTCGTGAAAACCTCGATCGAGCAAGGCGAATACTACTGCCAATGCTGCAAGTTCGAACGGGACGGCATTGTGTGTTGTCACATACTAAAGGTAATGGACATGAACGCTGTGACACGGATGCCCCGCCATTTCATAAGGCGGCGATGGACTTGGGACGCTGACGACGCGTTGGTGCCGCAGACAACACACGCGGTTCTGGCTGTGCATGACGAGAGATCTGACTCAACCATGGAAGCCGTGAGGCACGTTGTGCTCACAAAGAACTATGCTGAGCTAATTGATGAAGCGTTCAAGAGTGATGAGACAGCGAGAGTCGCAGAAAAACACAGGAAGGCACTGAAAAGAGAGCTTGAGGAGATCAAGAAGAGGAAAGCTAAGGAAGCCTTACACCGGTTCCCCCGCACATCAAGTGTGCCTTCATCGATGGGGCCATCGTCTGAAAACTCGGAGATAGGATCTGGAATAGCAAGCACACAAACCCAGGTCTGGAACCCACCCCGTTCAATCACAAAGGGTCGCCCTAGAGATATAAGGTACAAGTCAGGATTGGAGATTCAATCAAAACACAAGAAAACGAAGAAAGGGGTGGGCAATCCATGAGCAGAAATTGTCTCAATGTGAAATGGTCCTTGTGGACATTTTCTTCTGTACCCTAGACGATGAATATTTAAAAAAAATTGGGAGAATAACTCTTGAGGAGCATCAGAAGTGGAAGGAAAATTCATTGAGTGGAGAAATGCAGTAGCCATGTTATGGGTACTTAATCTGCCATGTCATGTGTATTAAATCTTCCATGTTATGTGTATTAAATCTGCCATGTTATGTGTACTAAATCTGCCCTGCCATGCTATTTTATACTAAAATATGTGCCATGCTACTTTGTACTAAATATGCCATGCTAGATGTACTGGATCTGCCATTTTAGTTGTACTGGATCTGCCATGTTAGTTGTACTGTATCTGCCATGTTAATTATGCTTGATCTGCCATGTTTTTTGAACTATATCTGCCATGTTAGCTCTGCTGAAAATATACCATGGTATTTGAAATGACTCTGCATGACATATATTTCCATGGCAAATACCACGCAGTTTAGAGAAACAATAGTGTCTTGTGGGCGATGTATGGGAAACAAGTTGGAAAAAGGCGTAACGTGCATAAACCATAGCCAAGGTTGTGGATGCATGATCAACCCTACCACATGCTATCCGGTGCACTTAACGATGAAAAAGAAGAAGCAAAACCGACAAAATTAAAACCGACGATGACTTTCGCTACCCGTGTATGTTGAACTAAATTTGCCATCTGTTTTAGAACATCATAGACGCAATCAAAACAGCAAACTGGAAGCTGTAAGCGATGAAACCGTTGTAATAATGATAAAACATAAAAACATATGTGCACTTACGCCTAAAAAAGGTTCACGTCCACACATATATTATAGAAACTACTAAATTGTCGCTCACACACCACCACTACAAAGTAGCCTGCGCGGGGTCGCAGTCGTAACATAGCACACTGACATAGTTTTCAACGATAACCAAGAGATAAGTACCTTACATTCCTCAGCAACAGAATGTAAGGTATGCGTCCGGTGTGTAACACCATGTGATCACTTGTACTTCTTGCTAATTTTCTTGACAGCTTCCTCCACGAACTCGCGTGCTCCAGACCGCTTGTTGAAATCTTCATTCGTCAACCAGTTCCATGTGTGGATTTTCCGGAGCTCAACGACCGTTGCAGTTGAGATAGCGGGGACAACTCTGCCTTCCCACTTTGCAAAGTATTCCAGCGCATGAAAGCCACAGTCCATACTGAACGACAAAAAGACTCAGATGAACACGCAAAAAAGGACAGACGTATCAAAGATAGACTTCAATTCAGATGTGACAACAAAAATAGGGGTTGAGATATTACGTGTTCCCTTGCTTCACAATCGCCACATACTCAATCGGGAAAAGCCTTATCTGGACCTTTGAATGTTCATAGTGATGGTTCCATGTCTCTTTGAGGTTGTTGATGAAGAATTCGGCATGCGTAGTAAGGTCTGAATCAGCTTCCGGACGAATTGAATCAAGCACCTCAAATCGTTGGTTCTTGAGGTCAAGGCAGATGACATAGTGGTGACCGCACTTGTCTTGCTGGTCATGTGGTGCAAGCTCCTGGAACATGGGGAACATTACCTACATTTCAAAAGTGAATGAATGAGAAAGTAGATTACACAAAAAGAACAGCGGAGGGACAAAAAATAGAATCACGTAGAAATGCTTGGTTATCCGTGCATTTTGAAATCAAATTGCCACGTAGTTCGCACGGGATGCAAAAATCAAGATGATAGTGTGCACGGCAACTGTTGCCACATGAAAACATCTGCCACATAATCACAAGTGCAGCAGATGGCAAAAACCACAACATTTGAAAAAACAGTGCATATAGGGGAGGAGAACTCACATATTTCTTCAGTGTTAGCTTGAAATCACCGTGTTGAGCGAAATTCTTCCTCCGGATTTTGTGGTTGAAGTCACCATCCCATATTTTGCATGTCACACTGTAATGCATGATGATCTTGTCGGCACACACATCAATGTGATTGCTGATGTAGTCGATCCCGCATGCAACTACATTTGTCGACATTTTACCATTTGGCCTCACGGACTCGGCGAGATAACATGAGCTGTATGAAAACGACATAACATGGAAGAATCATGCCTGCTAAGTAAAGAAATATATGAAAGAACTAGAACGTAAGCGCATCATGTGCAGAGAGTACGAATAAGATGAAAGTTAAGAAAAGAACAAAGCAAAATGAGAGATTATAGGGTGTGGTCATTTACACTTTCAACTCCTTCGTGTGCTTGTTGCTGGCCCTCGCATTTCCAAACCGCTTGATGATGTCGTACAACTGGGTCCGTTCCTTAGTGGCCCTGAATTTGGCTCGTAGTCTTCCGCGGGGGGTGGGTGAACTACCCTCTGCTGTCTCACAGAACCAGGGGTGGCACTTCTGATGGTATCCTCAGATGCCGTCTCTGCGGGCAAGTTGGAACTTGATTGCCCTTGCCCTCGCGAGGTCCTCCTCTTCAATGCTGCCTCCTCGATCTTGCGGTAAGCTTCGTCAAGGGACAAGGAGAAAGTCAGGAAACAGATGGGTAGTGAGGGAATAGGGTGTATGATGGGACATGTAGGTAGAAAAATACTGGGGAAATTAAATATGTGGTGCAACTACAGTGGCCACGTCAGGGCAACTGCAGTTGCCATGCAGTTGTGCTGAATTACCATCTAGGAGGATTGTGGTTGCCATGTCACATGAAATGCAGTTGCCATGCTGTGTCAACTCCACTTGCCAGGTGATTGCCGTACAGAAAAATGCAGAATGGTAACAAAAAAATGCAGATGACATGGTGTGGCAAATCCAGTTGCCATGTGGAATGCACTATATTTGCCATGTACCAGCAAATGCAGTTGCCATGATGAATCAACTTCAGTTGACACGTGTTTACCCGAATGTCAAAAATGCAGCATGGCAACCAAAAGAAAATGTAGGACATGGTGCATCAAATCCACTTGCCATGCCACCACACGGCATTTGCAATCACAAGTGAAAAACACCCAAAAGAATATGATTGGGACAAAATTCAAACCACAAAGATGTATCCAGGAAAATTATAAGGACATGACAAGTGTACCTTGCACAATTGGCTCCGTGAACTTGACAGCCTTCCTTCCCTCGACCATTGGCTGCGCCATCATTGCGGGCATGCCTCCTGGGAAAGCAAAGGCAACTCGCAAAGGATCGTGCACCACCAGTTGATCTTGACTGATGCCAAGGCTGAAGCTCGGTGGGGTAAACGACATTGGGTGCCTCTCATTCCTACTGGCTGGACCACGAATGATTTGCGGGGCAGAATCCAATGGTGAAAGATCGACAAACATATGTGAATTGGCTGCTATAGAATGTTCGGGCTTATTTGCAGGGCGGGGCGTGTTGTCAGCGGTATCAGCAGCAGCTTTCATGGCAATCTTTTTGTTTGGGCTGTAGGGGACACCGACATTGACTGGGAGCCTGGAAGTGCACAGATTTATGCTGGGGATTTCCACTGCGGGTAAAGGCGCAGTCTGCCCCGGCCGTTCACCTGCGTCACTCGTGCCCGGCTTCACACCTGCATCAATTCTGCTCCAGTCTTGCGGTTTCTCCGTCACATTGCTTCTGGCGGGTGGCGGGAACAGTGTGGACGCAGGAACATACCCAGCCTCGTCTCTCGTTCTCCTAGGTACAGCTGGTGCATTGGATATGACTGTTGGTTGCTTGCGGGAGCTGCGACGCCTAGGTGGAAGACCAGCACGCGCCGCGGTCACCTTAGCAGTATCTGCACCGACAGGGGCTGGAGCTGTTGTACCATGACTCTCACCTGTAGATGGCATATCCTTATGAACTGCCGCCTCAGCAGCTTCTGTCGTGGACACATGTGTGCCACCACACACGCGCTTGGAATCAGTGTCAGAGGAGCGGGAATCTTCCTTGCCTAGGTTCGTCTCGGGAGGGTCCACTTCAACACTTGCTGATGGGGTGGCATGGCTCACAGCAGCATCCTTCATTGCCAGAAGAGTTGGCAATATTTCAGCTGTCCTGGCAGATACCGACTCGTCACTCCCCGATGTACGGATGTCTGTTGTTCTAGCATGGACATCCGCAGCCGGTGGAGATGGTCGGCCACTTGCATCAGAGTTGGTGGGAGCTGTCATCGGTGCAGCAGCAGTGTTGACGCCGGGTGCCTCATGCACATCTGAGTTGCCCCCCGTTGACAACTTTGAATGTAGGCGTTCGAACGGGTCCTTACTGCTATGCTTGGCCCCGCGCGTAGTGGTCTTCTTCACCCTGCAAAAAGAAAAAAATGACATGAGAAAGGTATGAAAAAATGAACAAAAAATATGTCTGCCATGGTAGAAATCTTAAAAGAATTGAAAAACAAGTGGAAAAGCTGGTAGTTGCCATGTAATGGGAACATGAGTTGCCATGTGTCATAGTTGGCAGTTGCCATCCAGCAACAGTTGCCATGTTAGCAAACTTGAAGAATGATACAAGTGTATGTTCTGTCAGGAGTGCATTTTGAAACCTGTGTGTGGGATGAGCTCACAAAGCCAAAGGCAAAAGATGGCAGCTGCCATTAGCTAGAGTGCTAGTTGCCAGTTGGCCTAGATGCCAGTTGCCATGTAAAGATCAATAGGAGTTGCCGTGAACTAAAAAAATGAAGGACGAAATCAGTTGGAAAAACAGCGGTTGCCGCGTGGGGGACGACGACAGAAGAACATGTGACAAGCTGAATCAGTAGCATTGGAAATTCAAGAAAAAATACCACTATGTAAATGAAAGCACATGGATGAACATACTTCTTGACTGGCTTCCTCAGGTCTGGCAACACGACAGGATCCCCAGTGTTGGTCGTCGTCGTACGAGGAGAAGACCTGGTGGAAGGGGTGTCACCGACAATGGGGGCACCTTTGTTCAAGCGAGCAGAAACACGGGTTGGCATTGGCGCCTGTTTCTTCGTAGCTGCTTGTCCACCAACACTCGGCTCACTACACGTACAGATGGAAGGAAAAAGGAAGGTGGCAACTGTTACACAACAAACCCATTGCCGCGCTTGACAAAAAACAAGTGCAAAGAAATGGATGAGATTGTTCCAAGAAAATAGACAAAACAGAAAACTAAAATTGAAAGTCGAACCTCCTCCTGGCAGCTACGGGATCGGTCCTAGACCTCCTGCCATGCGAACCCTGCCCAACATCATCTGGAGCCCTCCCCCTCCTTGATGGCAACACCCCCTCGCCTCTCGCAGCCGTATGTTCTATCACTTTCTCCGGTGGGGGGGCATCTGTTGCATCCTTGCCCTTGTTGGAGCCTGTGCGAACTTCAGTGTGTTCATCGTCATCCGTGTCCTGATGCACATCATCCATGTCATCTTCGTCATCCTTGCTGAGGCCAGCGTCTCCATCTACGTCATCTTGTGTGTCACCGGGCTCTTGGGAACTGTTGTAGTCATACCGGCCACGGCAACCGGTTGGTCGATGTGTACGTTCTGGGACAAATGAAGTGAACTGCCTTGCAACCGCGTCGCTGTCAGAGGCACTGAGGGACGTCCACCCCTCAACCAACTTCCCGAGCAAGCCGGTCATTCCGGATGCAAACTGCCCAATTAGATGCGCAACTGGTGCCCTCGCCTGTGCACGAAAACAAGAAGCATCAACAACAACCCGTATTGCAGTCGCTTGCGGGACAGCAACAACTAATCCACGGCAAACAATGGATGTTGATATTTTGATTACCTCAGAAGGGCAAGACGGAGCTGAGTGCACGTCCATCCACTTTCCAAATTTTTGAGGCCCCCCAAACACGCTGTAGTCTATAGCATGCTTGGCCATCAGCTATGAAAAACAAAAAGAAATTGTAAGCATGCCTTATAAACCACGGACGGTTGCCTCATGTCAAATTTGTAAGCATGCCGTGCGAAGAGATAAACAAAAACTAACCTGTAGTTTTCCATATGTGGTATCAGTTGCCCTGTCTACGGCAAGCACAGCCTTGACAGCGTTGATGGTCCATGCAGAAACAGCAAACTTGTGCGTAGGCGGCGGGCCTCCTACCCCAGAGAAATCCACGGTGGACAGATCAAGACAGTCGACATACATGAGCTGATTTAAAACAGTTTTACAAAGAAAGAAATGTTAGTTGCCATCATGGGTACTGTATTAGTTGCGAAAAAGAGCAGGATAATGTATGATCCAAATGATAGTATGTATGTGCTAGTTGCCATCATAGTGTGCTGGCAGTTGCCATCATACTGTGATAGCAGTTGCCATGCTAATAATATGATGGCAGTTGCCACATTGTCAGTATGACAATTGCCACATTGCCAATATGGCAGTTGCCACATTGTCATTATGGCAGTTGCCATCTTGTTATGATCGGGTTGCCATGCATGAATAAAACTGTGTTATAAACAAGAGTTCACACAGAGATCTGGTAAAGTAAATACCATTAAATGCAGTCGACAACACTTCTGGTACATCTTGTTTTTGAAAGCATCGTGGAGAAAGTCGGCAATAAACTTACACCAGTTCATGTTCTTCACATTTTTCAGATTCGCCTGCACCACACAAAATTTCAGGGCAAAAAGTTTGTCGTATCAGAAATCAAACGGAAAATAACAACGAAAACACTTGCAGTCATTAGCTTAACACATGACATCGGAGCCATAAGATTGAAGAAAAATAAAGTAGAAAGGATGGATCATTCAGCAGGATGGGGAAACATTTGTTGCTTGGGCGAAGGGAAGTGGTCGGCACGAAAACAGCTGAGATGGGGTACATGAGCAGCTTCATCTTGAAAACATCTCCGTGCATCGTCATGGCCTGCAGCGAATCTGCCAGTACAAACGTGTTCGGCATGGACTCGAATCCAGGAAACAAACGGGCGAACATAGCTTCCTCGATCTCATTATTGACCTCGTACAAGACTTTGATATGTCCACGAGGCACACCCAAAGTGCAGAACACGGATTCCTCGTTCAACGGAAGTCTTCCGCGTCCAGGAATCACGAATTCCCTGGAGGCAGGCTCATAGATCTCACCAAGCCAGTCACATACAGGCTTGACAAGGTTCATGCACCGGACAGCCATCATAGACTGCATGCCCATCTCAGCAGCAGCCCCCTTCTGATCACCGTTGAATTTGTCAGTCAACGCTGTCAGTCGTTCTTGGGAGGCTCTGTTGCGAATTCGTTTCTTCTTCTGCAAAAAACAGACACAAAAGTGATCAGCTGTTGCCATGTTTTGCAATGTCATGAGAATTTAGTTCATGACAGACGACTACAAAAGATATAGGTGCCAACCAATAACAAAAATCGGGAGGAGATGGGGGGGTGTGGACAGTTACCTCGTCGCCCTCTTTTCTCCGTCCAGTTGCCCGGTTACGCTGTGGTGGATCCATGAAATCATCGTCATCATTTTTATGATCGCCACGAGCCATTCTGCTGATGTAGGAACAGACCAAATTGTTAAGGGGGGAAATTTAAATGCAAGAGGTAAGCATTTGCCACCTAACAGAAAATGTCAACTAGTGAATGCCACGCACGCGGCCCCCCCTCCTCCCCCCATATGATTGTCGAGAACATAAACGTGACAGGAAAGCACGTTGGTTAATGCACTTGAAAATAAAATGTTGAAGTTGCCATGTTAGCCCACTGTAGTACAAAAAAGCAATGAAACCACATCTGAATCGATAACCTGAAAAAACAGGCACAGTGTGTTCACATATCACAAAAGGCCAGTGTGGCAAAACGAAAAAAGTGCGTCCGTAGTACAATGAAAATGCCACATTGTACTGACTGTAACATGGCAACAGACATGATGTGGCAACAGATATGATATGGCATCTCGCACAATAGGTGCACAAATGTGGTTGCCATATTATGCAGCCAATTTGCCACCCTGTCATATCTGCATTGTGGCAACAGACATTGTGTTCACGTTCTATTTGCCACATGATTATACAATCCAAGTGGCAAACACGCAAAGTCAATGTGCACATTAGTTCCCGTCTAGTGCAGCTGGATGCCGAAACTGCATTGACTACCGACTGTGGCAACTATCAAAGTGTGGAAACTATAACAAATAATTCAGAAAAAATTAGATCTCACAATGAAAAAGCATGTTTGTGGTTACTGTCATATAAATTCAGCAAAATTCAGTTTGCCACATGGAAGAACGTGGGCGTGGCAACTATCATAGTCATTCAATAGAATTAGTTGCCATGTGTGAAAGCTTGAATGTGGCAACTATGACAGACATTTTCAGTATTTTGTTGCCGCAAAGGAAAACACGTTTGTGGCAACTATCACATTTGTTCAGGGAGTTTAGTTGCCACACAAAATTCGCCTCGTTCTGCCAAGTTCAGCCACTCTGCCAATTTCAGCCATTCTGCCAAGTTTGCCTCGTTCTAGAGTTTCAAAACCAAACCTAACTAGATCTAGGTTTCAATGGCAACTACTTCGACTTCAAAATCACCCTCAAAATTCTCACACGAACTGACTGTAATCACAAAATCGAACCAATGCGCATCAAAACAAACCGGGGGCACCACCCAAATCCATGTGCAAGACTAGTGCATGCCTCGGAACAGGCATAACCGCACCGACGATGCCGCAGCCGCGGCGGCGACGAAACTGCCAGTACCACAAAAAAACGGCTACCAGACAACTTCGGCGCCGGCGGGAACACCGACGCACCGCCGAATCGTCAGAATCTCTATGAATCGATCTAGGAATCGAACAGGGAGGGAAAGGGGAAAAAATGCAGGAAGTGGTTGTGAGAGAAGAAGCGAGCATTACCTTCGACCCGCACGGCTTCCGGCGAAGCCGCTCCGCTCCGGCGAGCACCACCGATGGCCGCGAACACCGTCGATTGTTCCGCCTCCGCCGTCGCCTTCTCCTCTCGCCTTCTCCTCAAGTGGCTTCAAGTGCGAGTGGGATGTGCCAGTAAATGCATCGCAGGTGAGTAAAATGGAACCGTGAGGGAGAGGGTGGAGGGGTGTGCGACGTGTTTGACGTCAACCGCGGTCGGAGCGTGGCGTGCGGGCGCATGGAAGTTCCACCGCACACCTCTGAGTGGAAACCGCTGACCACGGGATGGCAACCACCGTGCGGGCGAACTGATTAGCACACCGCACACGAGACTCGTCCTACGTGGCACCGAAAACGGCCTGTTTGCTACAAGATTCGTGCGTACCGAAGCCAACGGAGATGGAGGCGTGTGGTCGGGGTGTTGAACGCCCACACATGGGCGTTAACATTTTCCTAAAAAAATCATCAATGACGATCCGAAAGTAGGTATAACCACGACCTGGAGGTGGATACAACGTTGACCCGGCCTCGTTGCACTGCTGACCTTGGCCGGTATTGCTTCTGAACCGTCGCCGTCGACCCGCCAACGAGCCGCTGCTGTCGTCATGAGTGCGCCCCGGCCCGCCAGCGCCGGGCCGGCCTGTCTCTACCATTCTCCGCCTCGGTTTTGGCTACAAGTCGCCATCTGCCACTGGAGTATCCAAGTCAACGCCTTTGAGCCGCCAAGCCTTGCCTCCTCTGCCGCGGGTCGAGCCGGCCGTCGAGTTGCTGCGGTGCCAAGACACCACCGAGAGCCGCCGGCCTCCGCTTTATCAATCCACCTCGGCTGCAGCAGCACGGAGCCGCCGGTCTCCGTTAAAATAACCACCCCAAGCGCTGCGTCAACTACGGTAGGGATGAACCGCCGCCCGCCTCAGGAGTCTCCGGTCCCCGGGCTGGCCTGCCGCTTTGTCTGGCCTCCTCCACCTACTCGTTACGGCCTTGATACGCCGGTCCACGCTACTCCGATCTTCCGTAACCCGCACGCTCATCATCGACTTCTGCAGCAAGCGGCCTCACCTGCGACTTCCGTCGGACCGCTGCAGCCTCAATGCGCCTCCTCCGAGCTGCTACTCCAAGCCCCTGGCGGATCCCTTTGCCCTGCCTACGGGTTACTCGCTTTGCTTCACGGGTGCTCCTTTGCAACACCGTGAGCCTCCAATCTGGCCACTCCTCTTCAATCTGCCGCTATGAGCCGCCTTGCCGGGTTACCATGACCGGCCACTGCTGCTCGAAATCGTTCTGGGGTGCCCGTGCTGATGCGTCTTTGAGCCGTACGAAACCGCCGTCGGGCTGCTCCTTGATGGATGTCGTCGTCACCGTATTGAAGGGATCACACACGGACTCGCCCCGCTGCTTGCGGGTCGGTCCACTACCGCCAAATCGCCATCGCCCGCGCCGCTGTGGTTAAATCGGCCCCGCTTCTACTTCCGTGGCCGACGCCATCACGGATTCGCCTTAAAGCTGGCCTCGCCTCATCTACGGCAAGCTATCAATTAGTACAATCATTGCATATACATAGATTCCAATGAAAGACTGGATATAAAGTATAATCAGCTTATACACGGAGCAGAAGATATGTTAGAAGATTGGAAAAAACAGGGCCTATGATGATCTGTTTTGTTACAATGATCTGTTTCCTCTGCTAAAGACGATGGTGGTAAACCGGTTGTTTCCACTACTGCGGTCATCACAGCGCATTTGAACCGCCTTCACTATTGTGCTTCTTAGCTAGCGCCCTGAGTCGTAGCCGTCTCCGACACTTACGCCTCACTGGCTGTCCGCCTCTGACACACGGCCTTGCAGCCGTTGCTCACCTCCACGGGTGCGGTCCCAAGACGCCGTCGCCGGGTCACCATCACAGCTGAATTGAACCGGCCACGACCACGCCTTCCAACCCGCCACGAGTCGCCCTGTCTCAACGTGCCTTTGCATGTTCCCGAACCGCCGAGGTCATGAGCCGCCGACTTCAACTCTGCTGAGCTGACTCGCTGCAGCTGTTCCTACCGCCTCCGCCGAGGTCTTGCCTGCACGCGGACGCCTAGGTCCCGGCATCCATCGCGCCGACTTGCTACTGCCGCACCCCGCGCTCCGATTTACCACTACTCCGAGTTGCTGCCATCCTTGTGTGCCAGTTCAGTAGCCCTGACCATGCTCTTGTGCTACCACCGTCTCGTCTCTAGTTCAAGTCGCCATCAGGCCTCGTCTCGTTTCCAGTTGAAATTGCCGTCACGATTGACTCGCCATCCCTGGCTGTCTCCACGGAGCTTCATTCCGGCCAGTTCAAGTTGCCGCAGGTCGAGTCACCTTTATCGCACTAAACCGGCCAGGGCTCCACCAACGCCTCCGTGAGCTGATCAAAATCGACTATGGTAGACGCGCATCACCCACTGCTGCTGCACCGACTATTCAATATAATGAGAGCCGCTGGCCGTGTCCCCAACTCTCCTCCGTCTGTGGCCTGTGTTAAATCGCCGGCTGCTGCCGTTACTTCTGCAGACTCATTGCTGCTATAACCTGCCATTGCTGCCATTACCCGCCGCATCGCCAGCTCTGCTTGTGCTGGGTCCTGTTTTATCTCCACAAACAGCTGTGGATGAACCGCCATTGCATCTCGCCCAAGGCTGCCCCCGTTCGGTCTCGCCTCTGCTGTCCGCTTCGGCCGGAGAGCCCCGCGTGGTGTAGCTGTCGAGGCCTGCCTCACACCTCTGGATCGCCGTGGCCACAGCCCGCACCATTCGGAGGGTGCCGGCTCGCTCCCACCAGCTTCCACCTTCGAGTCAATGTCGTCGGTCTCAGAGGCTTCTATGGTGGCTCTTTTTTGACCCCAACGCATGTGTGACTCCACGCCGAGTCACTCGCCTGTGTAAAAAGAAAGTGGGGGGCGGTTTGAAAAAAAAGGCATGTGACTCGGCGGGTCTGTTCTGGTCCGCTGCGGCCTCTGCGTCTCACCACCAGCATATATGACTAATTCGACGTCCCAGGAAAAGATCAGGTGCTATCCACCTTATTTATTTTTTCAATGTACTTTAAATTCTTCCTAGAACAATTATCCTCCTTTAAATATTTTTTACATGTTCATGGCAGAGACGACAAGATCATCTGTCATCCAAATACGCCAGGCCAATTATTCACAACCGAATTGGAGTTATATCACTGATATGGAGTGCATAACATCAACATTTTGCACTACATTTATCCTATTGCAGTATTCGACGGAAGTACTTACGCTACTACCCTTGCAGTCTGGTCTACATCAACATACCAGGACGCACTTGTCTGCATGAGCTGTCTATTGAGTATGAGCAAGTCACTGCTTGGGTAGCCCAGTTTTTTTTCTTCCAAATTGGAGGCAAATTATCATCAATTGTCGTTTGCGCTGGATGGTTCAATGGATATATGCACAAGTCGCTGCCACTACAATTGGGTTATCTTCAAACAGCCAGTTGGAAGGAACCATTGGCCGAGTTGCTGACATGGCTCATACGGGATCATTTATAACCCGCCACAGTCACCTCAACCTTCTGTGAATTCACATTGCGTTATCAACACCAATGATATATACTTTCTGTTATGGTCAAGTACAAAGAATCTCAAGACAACTCCTTGAGTCATCTTAAGACTCGGGGGCTACGATGATATGACGCAGCAAGTCTTGCCAGTTTCAGCAATATTCAAGTGCCCCAGGATGTTGAAGGGAAACCCAATCCCGGAGGCTACTGTTATATTGATGAAAAGTTAAAGGCTGTCAGAAAATTTCTGGCTTAAAAAGAAGGATTCCGGTTTAAAATCCGGCTCAAGGGAAAGCTATCTCCCACAAAACTTTGAAGTTTTCGATATCCGGTTCAAAATACCGGTTCAAGAAGAATTTATTTCATGCAATAAGTTAAAGGATGCTGAAGAGGACCTGTTGCCCTAACTCGCGGTTAAAACATGGGTATCCTGCCTTATGGGCTTAACTTCATATTATCGCTTGGGGGCTTCCTGTTCAAACATAGGTGCATTCACCAAAGAGAACATAGCGTAACTACCCTCTTGATGCGACTATCAAGACAATATTATCATAAGGGGCCAAAGAGAGTTTGTTGCACATCACAACTCAAACATAGGCACCCGGCGAGCACATCTCAGAAATATATCACATGGGGGCTTCTGCTTGTAAAGCGGAGTTCCGATTATCCATTAAACCGGCTTATAAAACCACAACAAAGCTTGGGGGCTTCATACCCAGGGGGCCAAAGAGAGTTTGTTGCCAAGCACAGCTCAAACATAGGCACCCACTGAGCACAACTCACAAAGTTAATTGGGGGCTGAGGGAGTCATGGATAAGGGGGTATCCGGACAGCCGAACTATGTATTTTGGCCGGACAGTTGGACTATGAAGATACAAGATTGAAGACTTCGTCCCGTGTCCGGATGGGACTCTCCTTGGCGTGGAAGGCAAGCTTGACGATTCGGATGATAGATCTCCTTCTTTGTAACCGACTCTGTGTAACCCTAGCCCCCTCCGGTGTCTATATAAACAGGAGGGTTTAGTCCGTAGGACACAACAACAATCATACCATAGGCTAGCTTCTAGGGTTTAGCCTCTACGATCTCGTAGTAGATCAACTCTTGTAATACTCATATCATCAAGATCAATCAAGTAGGAAGTAGGGTATTACCTCCATCGAGAGGGCCCGAACCTGGGTAAAACATCGTGTCCCCAGTCTCCTGTTACCAGTAGCCTTAGACGCACAGTTCGGGACTCCCTACCCGAGATCCGCCGGTTTTGACACCGACATTGGTGCTTTCATTGAGAGTTCCACTATGTCGTCGCGATAAGGCTTGATGGCTCGTCTTGTTGTCAGGGACAATATTACCTTTGGGGGAGCCCTGGCCCTAGGCCAAACTCTTCGACTGGGCGGCTTCGTCATCACCGCCCGATCAGCTGTCGCACCGATGATGACTTCTCGAGTCATCAAAAACAGCCTCCACATTGATTCGGAATTTGCCGAACAGATGGACCCAATGGAGCTCTCTTCCCTCAATGAGCTCTTGGATCGCATCACCACCCTAGGCGTCACTATGGACTATGACCGGATCGGGCTTAAACCCGACCAAAGGGAGATTTACTCTTTGCCGGTCACCCATGAGATAGCGGTAGTGGAAGAGCATCATCCGAATTCTCCCTCTATATTGAGGAAAAACTATGTCCGGATTTCCAAGCTCCCTGAGCCGGACACCCGCTCGCCGGAGGACATGGCCCAAACCCCGAATTCAGAGTCGGGCGGCGGGCTGAAGAAATTGGGCAACATCCCAGAGCCCGAGCCATCAAACTCAGAAGCTTCTGGGCCCCTGGGTTTTGGATTGGGTCAGGATTCGAATTCAAAGCCACCAACCCACCCAGATTTAGTCAATCTTTTGCATATCAGACAAGAGTCACAAGAGACAATACATCATTATTGGGCCAGATTCCTCCTTGTGTTAAACAGGGTCAAGGACTGTCGCGAGGAAGACGCAATCTCCCTCTTTTGCAAAAATTGCATGGACAAAGGGATCATCAACGCTATAAGTCGCCGTGACATAGTACACTTCGTTGACTTAGCAGCCACAGTGCAGAAATACTGCACAATGGAAAGCACTTGGAAAACCCAAACAAACTTCTGGGACAATCCGGCCCTTGCTAAACCACTCGTCCGAACTAAAAGGGCAAACTCTCATAAGTTACTCGATTTAATTACAGAAAGAACAAAATCTGATACAAGGCGTGGAACCGTATTGGAGGAATGGCTCAATGGGCCATGCAAACTACACAACACGCCGGAAGCCACACCAACTCATAGCCTGAGAGCATGTTGGATACTTCGGCAGGTAGAGAAGAGCGGCGAGGATCTCCTCATAAACCATACAGCTGAACAACATCCCGCAGGAAATAGCAATACGGTATTGACAGTCTTCGAGACTTTTGCCTCAAACAATAGGCACAAGCGAGCTCAACGCAGTCTCGCCGAAGTTTGCCACATGGCAACAATAAATCCATGGAACGACACGGCTATAACCTACAACGTCAGTGACAAACCTACATTCCGAACAGTCCAGGCACCAGCCGCTTTGGTCCTTAGTCCAATCGTGGACGGTTTCAAGCTCACTAAAGTGCTCATGGACGGCAGAAGCAGACTAAACCTCATCTATGAGGAAACCCTCAACAAGATGGAAATTGACAAGAACCACATTTAGCGAAGCAGCACAACCTTCAGGGGAATCATCCCCAGTCAGGAGGCACGATGTGCAGGAATAATCACACTCGATGTGGTATTCGGCAAGCCGGACAATTAAAGGTTCGAAGAAATCTCATTCCAAGTGGCCCCGTTCAGCAGCGGATACCACGCCCTCTTAGGTTGGGGCGCATTCACGAGCTTCCAAGCTATACCCCATTACGGGTACATCAAGCTCAAAATGCCCGGGCCCAATGGAATAATCACTCTAGCTAGTGATCCGGACATCGCACTCAACGCCGAAAATAAAACTGCCGCACTAGCACTGGAGGCATTATCAGAAGCCATCGCGGCAGAAGAACTGACAATGCTGCGAGCCACGGTGGACAGAGACGACGTGATACTAGACAAGCGACCCAAGTCCACCTCCTTCAAGCCAGCGGACGAGATAGTCAAATTCAAGGTCCACCCAACGGACCCTACAAAGCAAGCTTCCATTGGGACACAGCTGAACCCCACAATAGACGCCGCACTGCGAGATTTCCTGCGCGAGAATTGGGATATTTTTGCCTGGCATCCTTCGGACATGTCAGGCATCCCACGCAAGTTGGCCTAACACAGCCTCAAGATTCTGAAAGGATACAAGCCTATCAAGCAGACTCTTAGGCGCTTCTCAGAGCCTAAGCGGCAAGCCATGGGAGAGGAGCTAGCCAAGCTACTCGAGACCGGATTCATCAGAGACATAAAACATCCGGATTGGCTAACAAACTTGGTAATGATACCAAAGAAGGACAAATCCTCGCGCCTATGTGTCAATTTCAAAGACCTCAATAAGACTTGTCCCAAGGATCCCTTCCCCCTCCCCCGCATTGATCAAATTATCAACGCCACCACAGGACATGATTCATTGTGTTTCCTCGACGCATACTCCGGTTACCATCAGATCAAGATGGCGGAGTCTGACCAAGCCGCAACGGCCTTCATCACGCCATACAGCCCCTTCTGTTTCAATACAATGCCTTTCGGGATCAAAAATGCCAGCGCAACCTATCAACACATGATTCAGACATGCCTGGAAAAACAGATCGGCAAAACAATAGAGGCTTACGTAGACGACGTGGTCATTAAAACAGGACACGTTGAAACTTTAATAGATGACTTGAGGCTCACGTTCGACAACCTCCGAACGTACGACATGAAGCTCAACTCGGACAAATGTGTCTTCGGTGTACCCTCCGGGAAATTGCTCGGCTTCATCGTTTCCAATAGAGGAATTGAAGCAAATCCGGCAAAAATCCGAGCTCTGTCACAGTTGTCTATCCCAACAGACCTCAAGCAGATCGAGAAACTAACTGGATGCGTAGCTGCCTTAAGCCGCTTCATCCCCCAATTAGGAGAAAAGGCACTACCTCTTTATCGCCTTCTTCGACGCACCGAACACTTCGAGTAGACGGATGCGGCCACGACAGGAATGGAAGAAATAAAGGCCCTCTTGGCCACCAATCCAGTCTTGACCATGCCAAATATTGGCGAACCCATGCTATTATACATAACTGCAACACACCAAATTGTAAGCGCAGTGCTTGTCGTCGAGCGAGAAGCAGACGGACACAGGTTCCCACTACAAAATCCGGTATATTACGTGTCCACTGTCCTCACTCCATGCAAATTTCGGTACCCACACTATCAGAAGATAGTGTTCGCGGTCTTCGTGGCATCCCAGAAGCTACGACACTACTTTCAAGAGTGTTCGATTACGGTGGCCTCCGAAGTACCACTCAACGATATAATAAACAACCGCGATGCCACGGGCCGAATTGCTAAATGGGCTATCGAGCTCCTTCCGTTCGACATAACATATAAACCACGGCGGGCCATTAAGTCGCAAGTTCTGGCGGACTTTGTCGCCGAATGGACAGAAGTCGAACTCCCTAAAGAGTACGGCGCATACTCCAATTGGATCATGCATTTCGATGGCTCTAAAATGCTGGCTGGATTGGGAGCAGCTGCTGTCCTAACATCTCCCACCGGAGACACGGTTCAATACGTACTCCAAATACTATACACAAACTCCAACAATGCAACCGAATACGAGGCTTTGTTGCATGGTCTTCGGATGGCAGTCTCCATGGGCATCAACCGCCTCCAAGTGCGCGGGGACTCGAACCTCGCAATACTCAGATAAATGGAGACTTCGATGCCAAAGATCCGAAAATGGCGGCTTATCGTAACACCGTCCTCAAAATGTCACCTCGGTTCGAGGGGCTTGAATTCCACCATGTGGTCAGAGAAAATAATCAAGCGGCGGACGTCCTCGCCCTCTTTGGCGCTAAACGCGACCCCGTCCCACCTAATATATTCTTGGAAAGGCTGTTCAAGCCATTCGTGGTATGGGAAGGGGAGTCCGGCAATATTAGTCCGGCTTTGCATACAATCCCAGATTCCCAACCCTCTGACGTAATCGGAGGCTCTGGCACAGAAATAACACCGTCGGCCCACGAAATCATGGCTATCATCGCCCCTTGGACCGAGCCCTTCTTAGCCTACCTAAATAGGCAAGAGCTCCGTGAGGAACAAAATGAGGCACGTTGTATCGTGCGACGCTCTAAGGCATACAAAGTCCATGAAGGAGAGCTCTACAAGAAAAGTACCACTGGAGTGCTCCAAAGATGCATCTCCGAACAGTACAAGAAATATGTCAACTTGTGACCTTGACTATTGGTCACTGAAAGGTCATTATTTTTCATTTGCGACCTTTTTGTGACCAAAAATAGAAGGTCAAAAGCTGGCAGTCGTAAACTGAAATTAATGACCTTCTCTGTGAGAAGGTCATAGACGTTTACGACCAAAATATGCCTACTGGTTTGTTTTGGTCACTAGCAACCTCCCCAGGCCACGTAGGCATCCAGCGTGGCAAGCAGATGTGGCACAAGATTCAGCCCGGTCCAATTCGGTTTTCTACATGGGCCTAGCCCAACAATTCTAGATTTTTTCCTAGTTAATTATTGTGCGCTACATGGGCCAAGCCCAATATTTCAGCATCTTTATTTTTGGGCCTTGGCCTTCTTACAATCATTTATTTTCTATTTTCAATCATTATATTTTAGCGTTGGCCCCACTAGTCATAATGCCATACATCGGTCCCACATGTCAGAAATTTCAAAAATGCTCATATTTTATTCACAAGTGGTTCCTACTGGTCAAGTTTCCATTTCACATCTTTTCAACAAACATATTCACTATATTTCAAACATACACTAGTCTTTTACAATCTGTTACAATATTATAAAGGTGCATCTTAAATTGTTCTCACTCACCGGATTGTTCATCAAGTAACACTAAGTCTACTACAATCTGTAGATAGTCTATTACAACCCTAATATGCCTACTGTTACAATATTACAATATTTACAGTCTATTACAGTCAAACATAGAGACAACTCTTTGCTGAGTAGGGCTAGAGGGCTTCGAACTTCAAATTTCATAGACCTGGAGCTCCTGTAAAAGAGTGAACACATAGACTACCAGCATTAGATTATTAGATTATTCCTAGACTATCAAAAAATTATATATTGAAAGAGATCTCATAGAAATGTAGATTTACGGGCCAAATATATGATAAAGCAACAGATTCAGCCAACTTTAAAGACCTAGATGTTTGTGATGCATCTTCACAGAACCACAAGAACACTAGATATAGTATAATATGATTCCAGGAGACCACAAGAGCATCAATCAGAAGCAGGTATATAGCTAGCAAACTATCTACTAGACATCATCGACACTTGAACCATAACATGCATGTCCAGCACGGAAACAAAAAATGGGACCATAACATGCATGTCCAGCAAGGAAACAAAAAATGGGACAAGTACTAATGCTGGATAACATGTACAGGAAGGCCATCCAATGGTTTCAGCCACATCCTAATAAACCAGCGACACTCTAATACTACTAATTACCAGCAGCGAATAAAATAGCTGAATGAGGCAGCAACACTTGATCATCGACACAACAGTCAGCAAGGACTCAACCACGGCGCAAAAAGCATCAAAATCCTAACTAACCCATGAAACAGAGCATGGTTGTAGCATAGCAAAGGTAGGAGCTCACAATGGTGGTTTGTGTAGCCGATGTCGAGCAGCCTCCGTTCGTCGCTTGCGAGCACCATGCACCTTGGTGCCTTGCATACGGCCTCCTTTGAGTCTGCGAGGGAAAGAACGAGGTGAAGGTTAGTCGCATCAAGGCTACTGCTGTTCTGGGTCAAGCTAAGTCAACGGCATAAGAGATTTTAGTCAACAAAAATTAACATGTGAACATCTGGCACAATAGTAGTATAGATTGTAGTAGTAAGCATGCAAGGAAACAAAACATGGGACAAATATTGATAGCAACAAAACAACCAGGATATGACAATAGCAGTAGTATAGATTGTAGTGACAGAAGCACAAGCATGCAAACATGCATCTCATCCCAACCTAAAACTAGAAACAGTAGCAGCCATTCATTTTTACGCAAGTGTAAAACTAAACCATAAGCACTACAACATTTGATAAACTTGTCAGCTAAAGAACTCTATCTCGAAAGGCCTGAAAGAAGATTACATAAGCACCAGAACACCCTAACCACCACCAATTCTCTTCATAGTTGATCTGATGTAAAAAAAGTAAGCAATATGATACAACAGCAGGCAAGTAGTATATATCACTCATGGGCGTATGGGGCGATGCGGAGGTAGTTCATGTGCTCGGTGCACTTTCGGATGGCGTTCTCGGCATATATCTGGGCGCCGTCGGCGTTGCCCTTCTCGATGGCCTTCTTCACCTTGAGCTTCTGTCATTCAACATATAAACATATAAGTAAAGTACACTAATTCTAGAAGAGAAAACACAAAGCACTAAAGGATAAATGGACCATTTCCCCACAATTTTTTTCCTGATTCAAACATCTACAGTCCAGCCACTGATGTCTTAAGCATGTGTTGTTGGTATGACCACACATGAGAATCAACTTCAGAGAATAAAAATCACATTTGCTCAAATTATGCAAGAAAATCAAGGGCCCCTGCCCACCCACTTTCCTAGAACAAAATAAGTATATGAGCAGCAGCTATATAGGACTGATGATGCATGTACTATTTGGGAAAGAGCCACCACCAGCAGTTTGTTATAGTAGCAGGGTCAGTGAACTTTCCAGATATGGATTCAGCAAATGCATAGTGAGTTCACTTGTTAATTGGCTAGTTGAATTCTACTAATAACCTACAGAACAACTAAAATGGTGCTGCTATATATAGACACGCAGCGTAAATGAGAAAAATGGAATACATGAATTTTATGCTATCTTTCAAGTAAAAAAGAACTATATTTATCACAACTTTGAAAAGTAACTAAATAGTGCAATGGTATAATATTTGATACGGCAACCAGGAAGTGGTACAATACAAATGCTGATTAGCCAAATTACAAAAGAGTTCCCACACATTTGGTGCTCACGGGTAGAACTTAAGAATCATTGGTGAATTACTAGTACAATACAGAGATGCTGAAAACATACCCAAACCCGTTCAAGATTTCCGCACATTTTATTTTTGCAATGTTTTCTATGTAAAGAAGTTCTTTTCTGCAATGTTCCAGCAAACCAATTGAAAGATGCCAGTCTCACACTATGCACAATATGAACCCGCGTGAAATGCAAATGACCAGATGACCCAGTACCTGCTAGCATTTGTACAAGACCGAGATAATGTGATCATGCGTTGGGCAAGAGAAACTATTGACAGCGCCCTCATAGCACAAAATTATGCAGACCAACAATGGCAGGGATCTAGTTCTCCCCCAGTAGAGTCCCTTTGGAGCCGATCAGCTCCCCACGCAAGCAGCTTCCGGATGCAATCCAAGTCCCCGTTGCGAGCCGCCAAATGCACGGGGTGAGGGGGCGCCATGACCCTGACGATCAGCCGGAGGTTGCTTCTCACCACAAGTACCTGCATGTATCACTTGTTGGAGTTAGTTCTTTTCAATTAATAAATTCTTTTAGTTGAACAAGACATGCTCATCCATGGTGCAGTCCAAGAATACATGTATAAATCATTGCCTAAACCATGCATGTACGCATATCTCTCTCTTTCTCTCTGAAATTGAATTGCCCTCTTACTTTTTTCCTCTGTTCCATACATGTACACACATGTTAAGTGAAACCCAAGGCACTCCAAGCTACAGGGAACCAAAATAAAGATGATAGAATAAGTTGAAACTTGTAAAGTTGAATATTCCCCAATACTCAGCATCCCATGAATGCAACCAAGCCTCCATGTACAGTTCAGGTTCAGACATGATTATATATATAATGACCAAAGTAAAGTCTATAGGTCTTCAACATCAACATGTAGGCATCGAAGAGCAGAAGCTTGTGTTGAAAACAAATTCATTATACGACTCGGCATCAAACTAGAGTAGAGAGAGAGAGTGTGTCCGATGATAATATCAGAGACAAAATCATGGTTGTTGTCACTGGTAAACTGATGACAGCCGACCTCACTCACTCACTGCTAGTGCTAGGTGATAGCAGTGAGTATCTGCTAATACCGTAGAGAAACCATCATTGTTGTCACTAGTTACAGCCGAACTAACTCACTCATTCCCTCACTGCTAGTGCTACTGCTAGTAGTACATTCTGACCGACGGTGATATTATTATATGCAGCGTATTTTTATTTTTATTTTTGTGAATAATATGCAGCGTATTTGAGTAACAACAGCTAACTAGAAGCACCAGCAGCATGGATCAATCAAATTCCGCTAAAACTGAGAAAGAGCGGCTGTGCACCCGCTGCATCGTACCTCGGGTGGGTAGGGGGCATTGTCGAGGCAGCCGTGGGGTGGCGGGCGACGATTACGAAGACTCCGCGATGCGTGGAGAGCGGCTCAGAGGGGCGGCGCTGCTTGCGGGTGCGGGTGCGGAGGCGGCGCCATTACCGGCCGCCGGATCTGGAGGCGGAGGAGCTCAGGGGAGCCGGGTGGCGGTGGATCTGACGAGGTAGGTCTCTCTCCCTCTCTGTCTCTGTCTCTGTCTCTCTCTCTCTCTTTCTCTCTCTCTCTCTCCCTCTCTCTCTCTCTCTCTGGCCAGGGCGGGGAGGGTGCGGTGCTGCAGCTTGGTCAGGTCCTCCTCGAGGAGCTTGGCCTTGGCGCGGTGGATCTCGGCATTGAGCGTGACGACTGTGGCCTGGTTCTTCCCCTGCTTCGCCACCTCTACTTTCTGCAACCAAACCGATCAGATTCAGACCAGGGCAGCGGGGGTAGGGGCGGAGAGTAGGGTACCTCGATGCACTGGGAGATCTCTACGGGCAAGCGCATGGAGGGTGGGGTGTCGCGAGGAGAAGATGGCAGAGAGGAAGGGGAAGGGATCGAGAGGAGTGGGGACGGAGTGGCAATGCGGTG
>NC_041383.1:711464049-711582232 GCF_002162155.2 Triticum dicoccoides
ATTCTGGCCAGAGGCGAGGGATGAGTGGAGTGCAGACCAGTGGCGAGGGGAGAGGTGGGTGGCGGAGGCGAGGGGAGAGGTGGGCGGCGGCAGAGGGATTTGGATCGGGGAGAGGAGTGGGGGCGGGGAGCGATCTGGATCGGCTAGGTTTGGATTGGATAGGGTTGAGAGAGAGAGGCTACACTCGGTTGGATCAACGGATGGATTGATGTATGGATGGACGGATGGATGGATGTTTGCCACGTCATCGATCCATGTCAGAACGGATTCCACCAATCAGAATTCAGCTTATGTATCAGAATTCAGCTTATGTTTCTAGTTTTTATCCTCTTATTTAGGGCAAACATTAAACATATTAAGCACTTATAGTTTGTTAAAATGAAATAATATTGTGCACATGTGTGTATGTTGTGATGACAAACAATGTTGATCTAGGGAGTTTTCATTTTCATTGCACAAAAGAGTCATTTTCTATTTTTCGAGTGCCCGAAATGGTTTTATTTTGTGAAGGACCTACCATACATCTATTGCAAAATTGGACCAAATCATTTTCCTGAAATATTAGGCAATGTTTAATGCACAATTGACCAAATGGTTGGGTGTCAAAAGTTTTGATCCACCTCTCGTGAAAAAGACAAAGTTTCGTCGATTCAGCTAGAAGCGGTTCAAATTTGAACTGCAGCTGCCACATAGTTTGCTATTTATTTTTCACAAAAATCATTTCTAGGTACATAAGTGTCTATTTAATTAGAGAAACACCAAAATAATTCCAAGATTCAACCACTAGCTAGGAACGGTCATTCACGCCATTTTGACCGCATTTTGAAACAGGCATAAAAAATTCAAAAAAAATCACAAAATTGGGAAACATTTGCATTGTGTCATTATATGTGGCCAAGTTCCTAGGAAAAATAACAAACTTGTAATACGGCAAATTTTTTAAAAAAGTGTTCTCAGAAACGAGCTATCATGTGTGGAGATCAATGGCTTTCAAGCCAAATGATCAACCTTATGGCCATATCCATGGCATAGTTTGTTCAAATGATCTCATATTGTGCACAAGGGTGCATATTGGAATGGCAAACAATGTTGCCCAAGGAAGTTTTCATTTTCTTTGGACGAAAAAACCATTTTCCATTTTTCGAGTGCCCAAAAGGAGGTTTTTTTGTGAAGGACCCCCCAAATAATTGTTGCAAAATTGGACCAAATCAATTTTCTAAAATACTAGGACATATTTAATGCACAATTGACAAAATAGTTATGTGTAAAAAGTTTTGATCCACCTCTCGTGAAAAAGGCAAATTTCTGCCGATTCAGTTGGAAGCGGGTCAAATTTGAACTGCAGCTGCCTCATAGTTTGCTCTTTATTTTTTCCAAAAATCATTTTTAGTTACATAAGTATCTATTTAATAAGAGAAACATCAAAAAAATTCCAAGATTCAACCATTAGCTAGGAACGGTCAAGCCCGCCATTTTGACCACATTTTGAAATGGGCATAAAAATTAAAAAAAAATCAAAAAATTGGGAAACCTTCGCATTGTGTCATTATATGTGACCAAGATACCAGGAAAAATAATAAACTTGTAGTACGATAATTATTTTAAAAAAAGTGTTCTCAGAAATGAGCTATCATGCGTGAAGATCAATGGCTTTCAAGCCAAATGATTAGTCTTATGGCCACATTCATGGCATAGTTTGTTTAGATGATCTCATATTGTGCAAAAGGGTGCATCTTGGAATTCTAAACAATGTTGCCTAAGGGAGTTTTCATTTTCTTTGGACAAAAAAACCAATTTCCATTTTTCGAGTGCCCAAAAGGAGGTTTTTTTGTGAAGGACCTCCCAAATAATTTTTGCAAAATTGGACCAAATCAATTTTATAAAATATTAGGACATATTTAATGCACAATCGACAAAATGGTTGGGTGTAAAAAGTTTAGATCCACCTCTCGTGAAAAAGACAAATTCCCGCCGACTCATCAGGAAGCGGGTCAAATTTGAATTGCAGCTACCTTGTAGTTTGCTCTTTATTTTTTCAAAAAATCATTTTTAGTTACATAAGTACCTATTTAATCATAAATACATGGTCTGGTGGCGATACCTCGAGGTTTGGACGGTGGTCGAGGGTCCCAACTCTAGAGCGCGTAAACTCGCATGCCCGCCGCGTGGTCACCGCGTGACTGTGGCATTGCCATGTGTTTTGGGTGGCCTAGGCATGTATAGTGGGTTGGGCTCTCCCCAGGTAGGTGCTAGGAATAAAATCACAACATAATATTCTTACGAGGAGACCGATCAATGCTCAAACATGAATAAGCAGCCAAGTGTTTGATTAGCAGTACGGGAAATGCACATGGCTAATGGGCTTGAGTTTTGGCTAAGGATGATTAGTTACTAAGAAGACCGTCTTCATAAATTTTCAGCTCAAAAGGAGGAGCCTAGGTGGTACTTGCTTTGCAAAGTACCACACCGTACATAAATACGAATGTTGAAGCTGGGCTCAAAACAATGAATGGATTGAGCTGGCATTTGGTGGAGGATGGTTATTTGGGCATAGGAAAGCACTGTAGAAAATGGATACCAATTGGACATGCCAAAGTGGTACTTCCTTCACAAAGTCCTGCCCTGAACAGAATAGGAAAATGAATATTGTTGAGTTATTTTTGAACTAGGCAAGGAAGGTTTTTGACATATTTGATGAAGATATGATCCAAACAATTTATGAGATTTTTTTGGGAATTTTTGGAACAACAGAAATATTGGTTGCTTCACAACCTAGGGCAAAAATTGACACATGGACATAACACATAGGCAAAACTGATGAGATGGCGCCTAGTCATCACAACCCACCACAATCTACAAGGCTATGACCATATATATTGGTCGTTAACAACTAGAAATAAGTCAGCGGACCAGCACTGTTTGCTTTATGACCATTTCGTTTAAGGAAATTACAACCTTTTTGACCAAAATGGTCGCAATGGTTTAGGGTTTGGAGCCCCCCGAATAGCTTTTGACCAATTGGTCTCAAATGGTCATAGATCTATGACCAATTCTTCCAGGGTCACTGACAGAAGTTCACTAGTTGACATATTTCTTGTAGTGGAAGAGGAAGGGTGGCAGCTCTTATCCGAAATCCATTCCGGACTCGGTGGGCACCACGCTGCAGCTCGGGCACTTGTAAGCAAGGCCTTCTGCACAGGTTTTTACTGGCCGACAGCCCGAGCAGATGCACATGACCTTGTCCAACATTGCGTCGGTTGACAACTCTTTGCCAACCAGAGCCATATGCCCCCCACCGCTCTCAAAACAATCCCCATAACTTGGCCCTTCGCGGTCTGGGGGCTGGATATGGTTGGATCTCTTAAAGGGGGAAGCCATAAGAAAAAATACTTATTAGTCATGGTGGACAAGTTCACCAAATGGATAGAGGCCAAACCAGTTAAAACGGCCGAATCCGGACTACTGATAGACTTCATATCAGGGGTCGTACACCGTTACGGTGTCCCCCACAACATCATCACCGACAATGGCTCAAATTTCACATCCGATGAGGTGAAAACATGGTGCGACAACATGGGCATTAAGCTCGATTACGCCTCTGTCTATCACCCCCAAACAAACGGTCAGGTCGAACGTGCAAATGGTCTCATAATGAGCGGCATCAAACCCAGACTAGTGCGATCCTTGAAGGAATCAGGCACACATTGGGTCCAGGAGCTCGACTCCGTACTCTGGGGGCTGCGGACCACACCGAATCATACCACTAGATACACACCATTTTTTATGGTGTACGGCGCAAAAGCAGTGCTACCCTGCGACATAATCCATGACTCACCTCGCGTGCGCATGTATGAGGAGAAGGAAGCCGAACTAGATCGTCGGGACAACTTAGATGCTTTGGAGGAGGAGCGTGACGTAGAAAAAGTCCCTTCCGCATTCTATCAGCAACAGGCTCGAAGGTATCAAAGCAGAGAAGTACGGGCCAAAACATACAACATTGGCGAACTAGTTCTATGCCTCCCCGAGAAGAAGAAGGATAAGCTAAAACCCAAGTGGGAGGGTCCCTTCATCATCGATAGAGTTCTCACCGGAGGAGCGTACCATCTACGCAATGCATCTGATAACATACTCGAGCCGAACCCATGGAATGCGGCCAGACTCCGAAGATTCTACGCCTAATGCCGGATCCAGCATTCGTCTCCTTACCTCCACTTCTTCAATTATGTTCTCCTTTTTCCTTCCTCGCCCTCTTTTCCTTTTCACATACAACCTTCAAAACTGCACGGATGCTTTGAAATCCGGCCGCACTACGTGTGCTCATTATACCTGGGGGGCCTCCTATACGGAAGCTAAATATAACTACTATAACGGCTTCTTGCCAGCCACATATGCTTTTTCTTTTTTCTCATATGTGCCTTTTCTTCACCATTATATGCATCGATATGACTTAAGTTTTGGCCATGCTGGGTTGCCTAGCTCTTGTGTTTATGCCCTACGTTCCCATTAATTTGGCTAGGGCATAAGGGGAGCACCTCTGCGATTGTTACTGCCGGTTCAGTCGGATGTGTACCTCAGACTGGGTGAAGCTGAAAGCTAGCGTTCTTAAGGGATTATTCGGTCGGTGAACAAAAGATGTTTTCGTTTATTACAACGTGAATCCCCGGATGTTTTGTTTCCTGTGTTTCTGTTCGTAGTTCGAACATGCATGTCGATGCATGTGCACCCAGAGAAAGGAACCCCTAACGGAACTATTCTCTCTGGAAGATGTTTCTTACTATCCATGTAATATAACATTACTAGTTGGGTGTTGGGGAACGTTGCAGAAAATTAAAATTTTTCCTACGGTTTCACCAAGATCCATCTATGAGTTCATCTAAGCAACGAGTCATGGGAGATAGATTGCATCTACATACCACTTTGTAGATTGCGCGGAAGCGTTCAAAAGAACGGGGTTGAAGTAGTCGTTCTCGTCGTGATCCTATCACCGGAGATCCTAGCGCCGAACGGACGGCACCTCCGCGTTCAACACACGTACGGTCACCGTGATGTCTCCTCCGTCTTGATCCAGCAAGGGGGAAGGAGAGGTTGATGATGAAAGCTCCAGCAGAAGCACAACGGCGTGGTGATGGTGGAACTGCAGTACTCCGGCAGGGCTTCGCCAAGCACGTGACGGAGGAGGAAGAGGTGTAGCAGGGGGAGGGAGGCGCCAGAACTTTAGGGTGCGGTTGCCCCTCCCCCCCTCCCTTTATATAGGCCCCCAGGGGGGGCGCCGGCCCTGGGAGATCCAATCTCCCAAGGGGGGCGGCGGCCAAGGGGGGTGGAGTACCCCCCAAGCCAAGTGGGGCGCCCCCCCACCCTAGGGTTTCAACCCTAGGCACAGGGGGTGGGCCAAGGGGGGTGGGCCAACGGGGGCGCACCAGCCCACTATGGGCTGGTTCCCCTCCCCACTTCGGCCCTTGGGGCCCTCCAGGATGGGTGGCCCCACCCGGTGGACCCCCGGGACCCTTCCGGTGGTCCCGGTACAATACCGGGTGACCCCAAAACTTTCCTGATGGCCGAAATACCACCTTCTATATATAATTCTTCACCTCCGGACCATTCCGGAACTCCTCGTGACATCCGGGATCTCATCCGGGACTCCGAACAACATTCGGTATACTGCATACTCATATTCATACAACCCTAGCGTCACCGAACCTTAACTGTGTAGACCCTACGGGTTCAGGAGACACGTAGACATGACCGAGACGGCTCTCGGGCAATAACCAACAGCGGGATCTGGATACCCATGTTGGTTCCCACATGCTCCTCGATGATCTCATCGGATGAACCATGATGTCGAGGATTCGAACAACCCCGTATACAATTCCCTTTGTCAATCGGTACGTTACATGCCCGAGACTCGATCGTCGGTATCCCAATACCTCGTTCAGTCTCGTTACTGGCAAGTCACTTTACTCGTACCGTAATGCATGATCCTGTGACCAAACACTTGGTGACTTTGAGCTCATTATGATGATGCATTACCGAGTGGGCCTAGAGATACCTCTCTGTCATACGGAGTGACAAATCCCAGTCTCGATCCGTGTCAACCCAATAGACACTTTTGGAGATACCTGTAGTGCACCTTTATAGTCACCCAGTTACGTTGTGACGTTTGGTACACCCAAAGCACTCTTACGGTATCCGGGAGTTACACGATCTCATGGTCTAAGGAAGATATACTTGACATTGAAAAAGCTCTAGCAAAACGAACTACACGATCTTGTTATATGCTTAGGATTGGGTCTTGTCCATCACATCATTCTCCTAATGATGTGATCCCGTTGTCAATGTCGTCTAATGTCCATAGTGAGGAAACCATGACTATCCGTTGACCAACGAGCTAGTCAACTAGAGGCTCACTAGGGACATGTTATGGTCTATGTATTCACACGTGTATTACGATTTCCGGATAATACAGTTATAGCATGAATAAAAGACAATTATCATGAATAAGGAAATAATATAATAACCCTTTTATTATTGCATCTAGGGCATATTTCCAACAGTCTCCCACTTGCACTAGAGTCAATAATCCAGTTACATTGTGATGAATCGAACACCCATAGAGTTCTGGTGTTGATCATGTTTTGCTCGCGAGAGAGGTTTAGTCAACAGATCTGTGACATTCAGATCCGTATGTACTTTGCAAATATCTATGTCTCCATCTTGAACATTTTCACGGATGGAGTTGAAACGATGCTTGATGTGCCTAGTCTTTTTGTGAAACCTGGGCTCCTTGGCAAGGGCAATAGCTCCAGTGTTGTCATAGAAGAGTTTGATCGGCCCCGACGCATTGGGTATGACTCCTAGGTCGGTGATGAACTCCTTCACCCATATTGCTTCATGCGCTGCCTCCAAGGCTGCCATGTACTCCGCTTCACATGTAGATCCCGCCACGACGCTCTGCTTGCAGCTACACCAGCTTACTGCTCCACCATTCAACATATACACGTATCCGGTTTGTGACTTAGAGTCATCCAGATCTGTGTCGAAGCTAGCGTCGACGTAACCCTTTACGACGAGCTCTTCGTCACCTCCATAAACGAGAAACATGTCCTTCGTCCTTTTCAGGTACTTTAGGATATTCTTGACCATTGTCCAGTGTTCCTTGCCAGGATTACTTTTGTACCTTCCTACCAAACTTACGGCAAGGTTTACATCAGGTCTGGTACACAGCATGGCATACATAATAGATCCTATGGCTGAAGCATAGGGGATGACACTCATCTCTTCTTTATCTTTTGCCGTGGTCGGGCATTGAGCCGAGCTCAATCTCACACCTTGCAATACAGGCAAGAACCCCTTCTTGGACTGATCCATTTTGAACTTCTTCAAAATCTTATTAAGGTATGTGCTTTGTGAAAGACCTATGAGGCGTCTCGATCTATCTCTATAGATCTTGATGCCTAATATATAAGCAGCTTCTCCAAGGTCCTTCATTGAAAAACACTTATTCAAGTAGGCCTTAATGCTGTCCAAGAATTCTATATCATTTCCCATCAAAAGTATGTCATCTACATATAATACGAGAAATGCTACAGAGCTCCCACTCACTTTCTTGTAAACGCAGGCTTCTCCATAAGTCTGCGTAAACCCAAACGCTTTGATCATCTCATCAAAGCGAATGTTCCAACTCCGAGATGCTTGCACCAGCCCATAAATGGATCGCTGGAGCTTGCATACTTTGTTAGCATTCTTAGGATCGACAAAACCCTCCGGTTGCATCATATACAGTTCTTCCTTAAGATGCCCGTTAAGGAATGCCGTTTTGACGTCCATCTGCCATATCTCATAATCATAGTATGCGGCAATTACTAACATGATTCGGACGGACTTAAGCTTCGCTACGGGAGAGAAAGTCTCATCGTAGTCAATCCCTTGAACCTGTCGATAACCCTTAGTGACAAGTCGAGCTTTATAGATGGTGATATTACCATCCGCGTCCATCTTCTTCTTAAAGATCCATTTGTTTCCTATCGCTCGCTGATCATCGGGCAAGTCAGTCAAAGTCCATACTTTGTTTTCGTACATGGATTCTATGTCGGATTTCATGGCTTCTAGCCATTTGTTGGAATCTGGGCCCGCCATTGCTTCTTCATAGTTTGAAGGTTCACCATTGTCTAACAACTTGATTTCCAGGACAGGGTTGCCGTACCACTCTGGTGCAGAACGTGTCCTTGTGGACCTACGAAGTTCAGTAGCAACTTGATCCGAAGTACCTTGATCATCATCATTAGTTTCCTCTTCAGTTGGTGTAGGCATCACAGGAACATTTTCCTAAGCTGCACTACTATCCCATTCATGAGGTAGTACTTCATCGAGTTCTACTTTCCTCCCACTTACTTCTTTCGAGAGAAACTCTTTTTCCAGAAAGGATCCGTTCTTGGCAACAAAGATCTTGCCCTCGGATCTTAAGTAGAAGGTATACCCAATGGTTTCTTTAGGGTATCCTATGAAGACGCATTTTTCCGACTTGGGTTCGAGCTTTTCAGGTTGAAGTTTCTTGACATAAGCATCACGTCCCCAAACTTTTAGAAACGACAGCTTAGGTTTCTTCCCAAACCATAATTCATACGGTGTCGTCTCAACGGATTTAGACGGTGCCCTATTTAAAGTGAATGTAGCTATCTCTAGAGCGTATCCCCAAAATGATAGCGGTAAATCGGTAAGAGACATCATAGATCGCACCATATCCAGTAGAGTGCGATTACGGCGTTCGGACACACTGTTACGCTGAGGTGTTCCAGGTGGCGTGAGTTGTGAAATGATTCCACATTTTCTTAAGTGTGTACCAAACTCGTGACTTAAATATTCTCCTCCATGATCCGATCGTAAGAATTTTTTCTTTTGGTCACGTTGATTCTCTACTTCATTCTGAAATTCCTTGAACTTTTCAAAGGTCTCAGACTTGTGTTTCATCAAGTAGACATATCCATATCTACTCAAGTCATCAGTGAGAGTGAGAACATAACGATATCCTCCGCGAGCCTCAACGCTCATTGGACCGCACACATCGGTATGTATGATTTCCAACAAGTTGGTTGCTCACTCCGTTGTTCCGGAGAACGGGGTCTTGTTTATTTTGCCCATGAGGCATGGTTCGCATGTGTCAAATGATTCATAATCGAGAGACTCTAAAAGTCCATCATCATGGAGCTTCTTCATGCGTTTGACACCAATGTGACCAAGGCGGCAGTGCCACAAGTATGTGGGACTATCGTTATCAACTTTACATCTTTTGGTATTCACGTTATGAATATGTGTAACATTACGTTCGAGATTCATTAAGAATAAACCATTGACCATTGGGGCATGACCATAAAACATATCTCTCATATAAATAGAACAACCATTATTCTCGGATTTAAATGAGTAGCCATCTCGTATTAAACGAGATCCAGATACACTGTTCATGCTCAAACTTGGCACTAAATAACAATTATTGAGGTTTAAAACTAATCCCGTAGGTAAATGTAGAGGTAGCGTGCCGATGGCGATCACATCGACCTTGGAACCATTCCCGACGTGCATCGTCACCTCGTCCTTCGCCAGTCTCCACTTATTCCGCAGCTCCTGCTGTGAGTTACAAATGTGAGCAACGACACCGGTATCAAATACCCAGGAGTTACTACGAGTGCTGGTGAGGTACACATCAATTATATGTATATAAAATATACCTTTAGTGTTGCCGGCCTTCTTGTCCTCTAAGTATTTGGGACAGTTCCGCTTCCAGTGACCCTTCCCCTTGCAATAAAAGCACTCAATTTCAGGCTTGGGTCCATTCTTTGACTTCTTCCCGGCAACTGGCTTACCGGGCGCGGCAACATCTTTGCCGTCCTTCTTGAAGTTCTTCTTACCCTTGCCCTTCTTGAACTTAGTGGTCTTATTGACCATCAACACTTGATGTTCTTTCTTGATTTCAACCTCTGCTGACTTCAGCATTGAAAATACTTCAGGAATGGTCTTTACCATCCCCTGCATATTGTAGTTCATCACAAAGCTCTTGTAGCTTGGTGGGAGCGACTGAAGGATTCTATCAATGACCGCCTCATCCGGGAGGTTAATGTCCAGCTGGGACAGGCGGTTGTGCAACCCAGACATTTTGAGTATGTGCTCACTGACAGAACTATTTTCCTCCATCTTACAACTATAGAACTTGTCAGAGACTTCATATCTCTCGACCCGGGCATGAGCTTGGAAAACTAGTTTCAGCTCCTCGAACATCTCATATGCTCCGTGTTGCTCAAAATGCTTTTGGAGCCCCGGTTCTAAGCTGTAAAGCATGCCGCACTGAACGAGGAAGTAATCATCAGCGCGAGACTGCCAAGCATTCATAATGTCTTGGTTCTCTGGGACGGGTGCATCACCTAGCGGTCCTTCTAGGACATATTGTTTCCTGGCAGCTATGAGGATGATCCTCAGGTTCCGGACCCAGTCCGAATAGTTGCTGCCATCATCTTTCAGCTTGGTTTTCTCTAGGAACGCGTTGAAGTTCATGTTGACATGAGCGGCGGCCATTTGATCTACAAGACATATTTGCAAAGGGTTTAGACTAAGTTCATGATAATTAAGTTCATCTAATCAAATTATTTAATGAACTCCACTCAGATTAGACATCCCTCTAGTCATCTAAGTGTTACACGATCCGAGTCGACTAGGCCGTGTCCGATCATCACGTGAGACGGACTAGTCATCATCGGTGAACATCTCCATGTTGATCGTATCTTCTATACGACTCATGTTCGACCTTTCGGTCTCTTGTGTTCCGAGGCCATGTCTGTACATGCTAGGCTCGTCAAGTTAACCCTAAGTGTTCTGCATGTGTAAATCTGTCTTACACCCGTTGTATGTGAACGTAAGGATCTATCACACCCGATCATCACGTGGTGCTTCGAAACAACGAACTTTAGCAACGGTGCACAGTTAGGGGGAACACTTTCTTGAAATTATTATAAGGGATCAGCCTATTCAATACCGCCGTTCTAAGTCAACAAGATGCAGAAAACATAATAAACATCACATGCAATTATATAGTAGTGACATGATATGGCCAATATCATATAGCTCCTTCGATCTCCATCTTCGGGGCTCCATGATCATCTTCGTCACCGGCATGACACCATGATCTCCATCATCATGATCTCCATCATTGTGTCTTCATGAAGTTGTCACACCAACGACTACTTCTACTTCTATGGCTAACGCGTTTAGCAATAAAGTAAAGTAATTTACATGGCGTTCTTCAATGACACGCAGGTCATACAAAAAATAAAGACAACTCCTATGGCTCCTGCCGGTTGTCATACTCATCGACATGCATGTCGTGATTCCTATTACAAGAACATGATCTCATACATCACAATATATCATTCATCATTCATCACAACTTCTGGCCATATCACATCACATGACAATTGCTGCAAAAACAAGTTAGATGTCCTCTAATTGTTGCTGCATCTTTTACGTGGCTGCAATTGGGTTCTAGCAAGAACGTTTTCTTACCTACGAATAACCACAACGTGATTTTTTGTCAACTTCTATTTACCCTTCACAAGGACCCTTTTCATCGAATCCGCTCCAACTAAAGTGGGAGAGACAGACACCCGCCAGCCACCTTATGCAACTAGTGCATGTCAGTCGGTGGAACCGGTCTCACGTAAGCGTACGTGTAAGATTGGTCTGGGCCGCTTCATCCCACAATACCTTTGAAGCAAGATAAGACTAGTAGCGGCAAGCAAGTTGACAAGATCTACGCCCACAACAAAAATTGTGTTCTACTCGTGCAATAGAGAACTATGCATAAACCTAGCTCATGATGCCATTGTTGGGGAACGTTGCAGAAAATTAAAATTTTTCCTACGGTTTCACCAAGATCCATCTATGAGTTCATCTAAGCAACGAGTCATGGGAGAGAGATTGCATCTACATACCACTTTGTAGATCGCGTGGAAGCGTTCAAAAGAACGGGGTTGAAGTAGTCGTTCTCGTCGTGATCCTATCACCGGAGATCCTAGCGCCGAACGGACGGCACCTCCGCGTTCAACACACGTACGGTCAGCGTGATGTCTCCTCCATCTTGATCCAGCAAGGGGGAAGGAGAGGTTGATGATGAAAGCTCCAGCAGCAGCACAACGGCGTGGTGATGGTGGAACTGCAGTATTCCGGCAGGGCTTCACCAAGCACGTGACGGAGGAGGAAGAGGTGTAGCAGGCGGAGGGAGGTGCCAGAACTTCAGGGTGCGACTGCCCCCTCACCCCTCCCTTTATATAGGCCCCCAGGGGGGGCGCCGGCCCTGGGAGATCCAATCTCCCAAGGGGGGCGGCGGCCAATGGGGGTGGAGTACCCCCCAAGCCAAGTGGGGCGCCCCCCCCACCCTAGGGTTTCAACCCTAGGCGCAGGGGGTGGGCCAAGGGGGGCGCACCAGCCCACTATGGGCTGGTTCCCCTCCCCACTTTGGCCCTTGGGGCCCTCCGGGATGGGTGGCCCCACCCGGTGGACCCCCGGGACCCTTCCGGTGGTCCCGGTACAATACCGGGTGACCCCGAAACTTTCCCGATGGCCGAAATACCACTTTCTATATATAATTCTTCACCTACGGACCATTCCGGAACTACTCGTGATGTCCGGGATCTCATCCAGGACTTCGAACATCATTCAGTATACTGCATACTCATATTCATACAACCCTAGCGTCACCGAACCTTAAGTGTGTAGACCCTACGGGTTCGGGAGACACGTAGACATGACCGAGACGGCTCTCGGGCAATAACAAACAGCGGGATCTGGATACCCATGTTGGTTCCCACATGCTCCTCGATGATCTCATCGGATGAACCACGATGTCGAGGATTCGAACAACCTCGTATACAATTCCCTTTGTCAATCGGTACGTTACATGCCCGAGACTCGATCGTCGGTATCCCAATACCTCGTTCAGTCTCGTTACTGGCAAGTCACTTTACTCGTACCGTAATGCATGATCCCGTGACCAAACACTTGGTCACTTTGAGCTCATTATGATGATGCATTACCGAGTGGGCCCAGAGATACCTCTCCGTCATATGGAGTGACAAATCCCAGTCTCGATCTGTGTCAACCCAACAGACACTTTTGAAGATACCTGTAGTGCACCTTTATAGTCACCCAGTTACGTTGTGACGTTTGGTACACCCAAAGCACTCTTACGGTATCCGGGAGTTACACGATCTCATGGTCTAAGAAAGAGATACTTAACATTGAAAAAGCTCTAGCAAAACGAACTACACGATCTTGTGCTATGCTTAGGAATGGGTCTTGTCCATCACATCATTCTCCTAATGATGTGATCCCGTTGTCAATGACATCTAATGTCCATAGTCAGGAAACCATGACTATTTGTTGACCAACGAGCTAGTCAACTAGAGGCTCACTAGGGACATGTTATGGTCTATGTATTCACATGTGTATTACCATTTCCGGATAATACAGTTATAGCATGAATAAAAGACAATTATAATGAATAAGGAAATATAATAATAACCCTTTTATGATTGCATCTAGGGCATATTTCCAACATTGGGTACTTGTCTGTTCAAGCACTTATGACCCCTACGCCTGGTTTCCACGCATACCCCGGTTTTTCATAACCATGCGGGTATTCGGATACACTCCGGACTATCAGGTCCGGGGGCTGAAGCGAAAAGGTCCGCCATGACAAATGATTTTCAATCCGGCTAGGGAGTACATAAGTCCATTCAAATTGCATAGTCACTTAGACTGGCTGTATCCTTCCTCTATACCATCCAATAGGTTATCCAGCTTACAATCCTGTTGGGAATACTTTGCGGCTAATGCTACTTGGTCATATACCAGACTTACGGGTATCTCTTGCCCATCCACCCCCGTTGGTCCGACTTTGGCCATATGGTTCGGGTCAGCCTTTGCGTATCGCGTCTTCACCATGGCCCATGCTCCCCTCGCACCTTGTTGGCAGGCTGATATCTGATGACCCGCAAGTGTAGGGGTACGCAACAGTTTTTGATAAGTAAGAGTGTCGAACCCAACGAGGAGCTAAAGGTAGAATAAATATTCCCTGAAGTTCTATTGACCACCGATACAACTCTACGCACGCTTGACGTTCGCTTTACCTAGAACAAGTATGAAACTAGAAGTACTTTGTAGGAGTGATAGGAAAGGTTTGCAAGATAATAAAGAGCACGTAAATAAAAGCTTGGGGCTGTTTAAATAAAGATGCAAGAAATTAAATATAGCGAGTGTGGAAAAGTGGTGGTAGGAGTTGTGAAATTGCCCCTAAGCAATTGACTATGTTACTAGACCAGTAATCACTATTGCAATTCTATTTGAGGGAGAGGCATAAGCTAACATATCGTCCCTTACCTGGAATCCTATGCACTTATGATTCGAACTCTAGCAAGCATCTGCAAATACTAAAGATTCATTAAGGTAAAACCCAACCATAACATTAATCATCAAGTCCCCTATTATCCCATACGCAAACAACCTACTTACTCGGGTTTGTGTTTCCGTCACTCACGCAACCCACCATAAGCAAATCATAAACATATTGCAAACCCTACAGCGGGAATCCCTCACGCTTGCGCGACACGGAGGGCACCATAGGACAGCACCAATAATAAAACATGCAACTCAAACCAATCATAGCAATTCATCAATCACCGATAGGACAATGAAAATCTACTCACACATCATAGGATGGCAACACACCATTGGATAATAACATGAAGCATAAAGCACCATGTTCAAGTAGAGGGTACAGCGGGTTGCGGGAGAGTGGACCGCTGAATATAGAAGGGGGAAGGTGACGGAGATGTTGGTGAAGATGACGGCGGTGTTGGTGAAGATCGCGGTGATGATGATGGCCCCCGGTAGTGCTCCGGCGCCACCGGAAGCAAGGGGAGAGAGGCCCCCTTCTTCTTCTTCTTCTTCCTTGACCTCCTCCCTAGATGGGAGAAGGGTTTCCCCTCTGATCCTTGGCTCCCATGGCTTGGGAGGGGCGAGAACCACTCCGAGATTGGATCTATCTCTCTGTTTCTGCGTTTCCTGATTCTACCCCTTCACCGTTTCCTTTATATCTGGAGATCCGTAACTCCGATTGGGGTGAATCTTTCGCTCGGATTTTTCTCGTAAAATTAGCTTTCTTACGCCAAAAGAAGAGCATCAACTGCCTTACGGGTGGCCCACGAGAACCCAGGGCGTGCCGAGGGGTAGGTGGCGCGCCCCCTGTCTCGTGGCCACCTCGGACACTGTTTCGCGTTGATTCTTCCTCCGGAAAATCCCAAATATTCCAAAATAATTCTCCATCCATTTTTTATCCTGTTTGGATTCCGTTTGATATTGGTTTTCTGCGAAACATAAAACATGCAACAAACAGGAACTGGCACTGGGCACTGGATCAATATGTTAGTCCTAAAAAATAGTATAAAAAGTTGCCAAAAGTATATAAAGTTGAATAATATTGGCAGGGAACAATAAAAAATTATAGATACGATGGAGACGTATCAGCATCCCCAAGCTTAATTCCTGCTCGTCCTCGAGTAGGTAAATGATAAAAAAGATAATTTTTGATGTGGAATGCTACCTAGCATAATCTTGATCATATGTCTAATCATGGCATGAATATTAAGACATGAGTGATTCAAAGTAATAGTCTATCATTTTACATAAAAACAATAATACTTTGAGCATACCAATAAAGCAATCATGTCTTTTCAAAACAACATGGCCAAAGAGAGTTATCCCTACAAAATCATATAGTCTGGCTGTTCCTCTATCTTCATCGCACAAAGTATTTAATCATGCACAACCCCGATGAAAATCCAAGCAATTGTTTCATACTTTAGTAATCTCAAACTTTTTCAACTTTGACGCAATACATGAGCGTGAGCCATGGATATAGCACTATAGGTGGAATAGAAAATGATGGTGGGGGTTATGTGGAGAAGACAAAAAGGGAGAAAGTCTCACATAAACTAGGCGTATCAACGGGCTATGGAGATGCCCATCAATTGATGTCAATGCGAGGAGTAGGGATTGCCATGCAACGGATGCACTATCGCTATAAGTGTATGGAATCTCAAACTGAAAACTAAGTGGGTGTGCATCCAACTTGCTTGCTCATGAAGACCTCGGGCATTTGAGGAAGCCCATCATCGGAATATACAAGCCAAGTTCTATAATGAAAATTCCCACTAGTATATGACAATGAAAGCATAGGAGACTCTTTCTATGAAGAACATGGTGCTACTCTGAAGCACAAGTGTGTTAAAAGGATAGTAACATTGCCCCTTCTCTCTTTTTCTCTCATTTTTTTCTTTATTATTTTTTTTTCTTTTTGGTGGGCTTCTTTGGCTTCTTTTTTTTATTTGGGCTTCTTTGGCCTCTTTTATTTTTCATAAAGTCCGGAGTCTCATCACGACTTGTGGGGGAATCATAGTCTCCATCATCCTTTCCTCACTAGGGCAATGCTCTAATAATGATGGTCATCACACTTTTATTTACTTACAACTCAATATCTAGAACAAAGATATGACTCTATATGAATGCCTCCGGCAATGTACCGGGATGTGCAATGATGTAGCGTAGCAATGACATCAAAAAAGGGACAAGCCATGAACACATCATGCTAGCTATCTCACGATCATGCAAAGCAATATGACAATGAAAAGCTCAAGTCATGTATATGATGATGATGATGAAAGTTGCATGGCAATATATCTCAGAATGGCTATGGAAATGCCATGATAGGTAGGTATGGTGGATGTTTTGAGGAAGATATAAGGAGGCTTATGTGTGATAGAGCGTATCATATCACGGGGTTTGGATGCACCGGCAAAGTTTGCACCAATTCTCAAGGTGAGAAAGGGCAATGCACGGTACCTAAGAGGCTAGCAATGGTGGAAGGGTGAGAGTGCGTATAATCCATGGACTCAACATTAGTCATAAAGAACTCATATACTTATTGCAAAAATCTACAAGCCATTGAAAACAAAGTACTACGCGCATGCTCCTAGGGGGATAGATTGGTAGGAAAAGACCATTGCTCGTCCCCGACCGCCACTCATTAGGAAGACAATCAATAAATAAAATTGTGCTCCAACTTCATCACAAAGCGGTTCACCATACGTGCATGCTACGGGAGTCTCAAACCTCAACACAAGTATTTCTACTAATCCACAATCACCCACTAGCATAACTCTAATATCACCACCTTTATATCGCAAAACTATTGCAAGGAATCAAACATATCATATTCAGTGATCCACAAGTTTATGTAGGATTTTATGACTAACCATGTGAATGACCAATTCCTGTCATCTCTCTAAATTGATATAAGTGAAGCAAGAGAGTTTAATTCTTTCTACAAAAGATGTTCCCACGCTCTAACAATTATAAGTGAAGCAAAAGAGCATTCTACAAATGGCGATTTTCTATGTGAAGAGAAACATGCAATCCAAACTTCAAATGATATAAGTGAAGCACATGAAGCATTCTATAAAGCCATACTCAACAGATTTAAGTGAAGTGCAATGAGAATTCTATAAATCAACCAAGGACTATCTCATACCAGCATGGCGCATAAAAGAAAAGTGAAAACTAAATGCATAAGACGCTCCAAGACTTGCACATAATGCATGAACGAAACGAATTCGAAAACATACCGATACTTGTTGAAGAAAGAGGGGATGCCTTCCGGGGCATCCCCAAGCTCAGGCGCTTGAGTCTCCTTGAATATTTACTTGGCGTGCCTCGGGAATCCCCAAGCTTGAGCTCTTGCCTCTCTTGCTTTCCTCATATCGAGACATCCTCGATTAGACACTACATCCACACAAAACTTCAACAAAAAACTCGGTAAGATCCATTAGTATAATAATGCAAATCACCAGTCTAAGTACTGTTGCAAACCAATTCACATTTTTTGCATTGTGTATACTGTAGTATAACTTTTCCATGGCTTAGTCCACTAATATAAATTGATAGTTTCATCAAAACAAGCAAACTATGCATCAAAAACAGAATCTGTCAAAAACAGAACAGTCTGTAGCAATCTGAACATCCACCATACTTATGATACCCCAAAAATTCTACCAAAATTAGGAAAATCAAACAAGTTGTACATCAAGAAAGTGCAAAAGGAATCATAACCATTTGACTTCCAGTTAGAAATGTAAAATCGTGCACTACAGCCAAAGTTTCTGTCCTGCACCGTACAAACCAACAATCATTGTAAACATCCTAAAGGCAAACCTTGGCACATTATTTTTCATAATACAATGGAATTGTACAAGGGTATAATTATTTTTCATGAAAAGTTTCTATAATCAAGATTCACAAAGTTTCGTGAGCATGAACAAAGTTCAAGGAGCTCCACTTCAACAATGCTTCTCTCTATCACTTTCACTTTCCTTTTTGAAAAAGTTTTTAGGTTCCCCTCTTTATTTTTTTGTTTCTAAACTATATAAAAGCACTCAACAGAAATAAATGACTCTCTAAAACTTCCGGGTTGTCTCCCTGGCAGTGCTTTCTTTAAAGCTATTAAGCTAGGCATTTAGTGCTCAAGTAATGGATCCACCCGGATCCCAAGGTATATCAACGCCAATTTTAATTAACAATGATTTGTAATTTAGTAGTGAGCACAAAGTAACATATATCATGCAACAACAAAGTCTAACTCTCTTCCTATGCATCAGCATGTCATAAAAGAACAATTCGTGCACACATAGTAAGGCCAATGCATAGTATAAGCAATTTCTTGCAGTTCTATCATGTTGGAAACATAAAGAGGCGGAGATGTAGTTCCTCTCTCATAATAATTGCAAGTAGGAGCAGGAAGCACATGCATATTATATCCATCAAAATCATCATGTGCAATGGTAAAAGGCAACCCATCAATATAATCCTTAGTAAGCACAAACTTCTCCGATAAAGCGTAGTTGGGAGAATTCAAAAAGATAATAGGACTATCATGCATGGGTGCAATAGCAACAATTCCATGTTTAACATAAGGAACTATAGCAAGTTCATCTCCATAAGCATAATTCATATTGGCATCTAGGCCACAAGCATAGCAAGCATTATCAAAAAGGGATATTTCAAACAAATTCAAGGGATCATAGCAATCATCATAGCAATCATCCTTCGGTAAGCACGAAGGGGAATTAAATAATGTATGAGTTGGAGGGTTACTCTCATTAGAAGGTGGGCATGGTAGCTAATCCGCTCTTCCTCCTTTCGTTCTTCGCTCTCCTCATCATCTTTTTAATCCAATGAGCTCACTATTTCATCAATTTCTTCTTCCATAGCTTCCTGCAAAATATTAGTCTCTTCTTGGACATCGTTGACTTTCTTCATAAAAGCATTAATATAGTAATTGTATTCATAATTTTCATAGCAATATCCAAGTATAGCAAGATTTTCCGGCCTATAACCATCATCATCAAAAGCTTCATACTTTTCAAACAAAGCTTCAATATCATAGGCAGCCTTAAAAGCAACAAATTATTCTATTTTTTCCACATCATAGTAATCATATATACCATTAGCATTGGAAGCTAAGGTTTCATTATCGTTAAATTTGCATGAAAAGGGGAGGTGTGGAGCCTCCATCCTAGAGCAACAAGTAATATCACATCTCAAGCATAGATTCCAGGCATACCAACGCAACATAATAAATTGATCCCATAATAGTTTGCCTTTTTGTGTCGAGCAATAATCCCTAAAGTATTCACGTTGATCCAACGTGTCTCCCATTATAAAGTTGAATGGGGCTTTCTCAGGATTATCAAAGTAGTGCATAATATCTTTCGCATAACGAGAATCGAGGGTTTTAAGAGTTACCCCATCTTCATGAGTAGCAAGTACAGCTAATTTTTTTGGTATTTTGCATTCCATATCCATAAATAAAGATAGAGAACAACTTAGAACAGCAAATAAAAATTACTTAGTGCTAAAGCAAACAAGCACACACGAGAATATTCACCCCACCCTATGACTCGCCGGCAACGGCGCCAGAAAAAGGTCTAGATGACCCGCAAGTGTAGGGGATCGCAATAGTTTTCGATAAGTAAGAGTGTCGAACCCAACGAGGAGCTAAAGGTAGAATAAATATTCCCTCAAGTTCTATCGACCACTGATACAACTCTACACACGCTTGACGTTCGCTTTACCTAGAACAAGTATGAAACTAGAAGTACTTTGTAGGAGTGATAGGAAAGGTTTGCAAGATAATAAAGAGCATGTAAATAAAAGCTAGGGGCTGTTTAAATAAAGATGCAAAAAAGTAAATATAGCGAGTGTGGAAAAGTGGTGGTAGGAGTTGTGAAATTGCCCCTAAGCAATTGATTATGTTACTAGACTGGTAATCACTATTGCAATTCTATTTGAGGGAGAGGCATAAGCTAACATATCGTCCCTTACTTGGAATCCTATGCACTTATGATTGGAACTCTAGCAAGCATCCGCAAATACTAAATATTCATTAAGGTAAAACCCAACCATAGCATTAAGCATCAAGTCCCCTATTATCCCATACGCAAACAACCTACTTACTCGGGTTTGTGTTTCCGTCACTCACGCAACCCACCATAAGAAAATCATAAACATATTGCAAACCCTACAATGGGAATCCCTCACGCTTGCGCGACACGGAGGGCACCATAGGACAACATGAATAATAAAACATGCAACTCAAACCAATCATAGCAATTGATCAATCACCGATAGGACAATAAAAATCTACTCAGACATCATAGGATGGCAACACATCATTGGATAATAATATGAAGCATAAAGAACCATGTTCAAGTAGAGGGTATAGCAGGTTGCGGGAGACTGGACCGCTGAATATAGAAGGAGGAAGGTGATGGAGATGTTGGTGAAGATGACGGTGGTGTTGGTGAAGATCGCGGTGATGATGATGGCCCCCGGCAGTGCTCCGGCGCCACCGGAAGCAAGGGGGAGAGAGGCCCCCTTCTTCTTCTTCTTCCTTGACCTCCTCCCTAGATGGGAGAAGGGTTTCCCCTCTGGTCCTTGGCTCCCATGGCTTGGGAGGGGCGAGAGCCCCTCCGAGATTGGATCTATCTCTCTGTTTTCTGCGTTCCCTGATTCTACCCCTTCACCGTTTCCTTTATATCCGGAGATCCGTAACTCTGATTGGGGTGAATCTTTCGCTCAGATTTTTCTCGTAAAATTAGCTTTCTTGCGCCAAAACAAGAGCATCAACCGCCTTGAGGGTGGCCCACGAGAGACCAGGGCGCACCCAGGGGTAGGGGGCGTGTCCCCCTGTCTCATGGCCACCTTGGACACTGTTTCGCGTTGATTCTTCCTCCGGAAAATCCCAAATATTCCAAAATAATTCTCCGTCCGTTTTTATCCCGTTTGGATTCCGTTTGATATTGGTTTTCTGTGAAACATAAAACATGCAACAAACAGGAACTGGCACTGGGCACTGGATCAATAGGTTAGTCCCAAAAAATAGTATAAAAAGTTGCCAAAAGTATATAAAAGTTGAATAATATTGGCATGGAACAGTCAAAAATTATAGATACGATGGAGACGTATCAATATCTTCAATAACCGGAAGCACTGTCGTGCTCTTTTGAGCATCTCCACAAGCTCATTCATGCCTGCTGGTAGGGAGGAGGATGGCCACAAGGCCTGGGCAACACCCTGCATCACCTGCCGCGCTTGTTCGTGCAGTTGTGAAAGATCTTGCAGCATATCGCCTGTGGATCCGGGCGTCTCCTCTTTAGGACGCCCCGTCAGCATACCTACAGACATAACTCTATCAATATGCTTCCTCGCCGAACTATTATACAGTTCGTTTAAGCACTTACTATAAATGTCACGTCGAAGCCTCCTGTTCTCCTTCACGAAGTCAGTGAGCTGAGCCCGAACATCTTTTAATTCGACGGTCATTCGGATATTGGCATCTTGGAGATTATTTCTCTCTCAATAGCCTTCGTCAGCACACGCTCGCCCGCCTTCAGCTCACTTCGCAGATGTGGCTCATTATCTTCCACAATCTTCGAATTTTCTCCGGGATCGTCTATAATATCTTTTGTTAGATTTATCAACCATGCCGAATAAATAACTGGTACAAGGATAGTCTTACCAGAAGAGGCCCTTTTTGATTCCTCTTGTTCGGCAATAGCGGCCTTCAGCTGGGCCTTTCATTCCTCCAGTTCTTGAGATAAATGGGTATTCTTCTCTATAAGAACGTATGCATACAATGATCCTTAAATCAGTTGTGCCAACTGTTTCAGGTCTCATGGGCTACTACTACACATACTTATCAGATTTTCTTACCTGCATATCCTTCGCATACTGATCCGTTGCTCGGGCAAGTCCATCTTGAAATGCGTGAATGTATGCATCTCCGGAGTTGAAGGCATCGAATGCCTCCTCGGAGAAAATACCATTGCAAAGTACGGCCCGTCTGCGTTGGTGATTCATGGCACTCCTCACTTCGGAGTTCGAAGCAGAAAGCATGTCCGCATCCTCTGTGGGAGGACAATTCGGTGTTGCCCCCACATCAGCCTCCACCCATGAATCTGCTTCAGGAATCCGGCTGCTAGATGCGTGTCCGGCAGGGGATCCGGATGTAGTTCGACGGATGTTTTTCCTGCGAGGACGCAATGCAAACTGTCACAATTTGGCAAACATAATCACAGAGTAAGTCCAATTCGTACCTCTGCCCTGACATCTTAGTTATAACCGCCTTCCTCTTATGCCTGCCCAAACTGGATGCCTCGTGCAGATGAGCCCCCGTGGGCTCGGCACGGCATCCTGATGGCTGTTTCTGCAAAAAAACAACATGTGCGCTCATGGCACAGCACAATCCGGAATTTAGGGCCCCGGCTTTACTTATGTTCGACACCGGGAGCAGCCCGGAATAATCAGCAAGGATGGCCACTAAAGCGCCATCCCGGCTCGCTTGATAAAATGTCCCATCTACAAGTTCCATGGATATATCCGGATCTTCTTCAAGTCTAGGGCCGAGAGCCCGGCTAGGATCCTCTGGCTGTGTTGGTGGGCTGTTGAACCCCTCCACGGCCCTCCTCAGTTCCTGCTTTGGAAAAAGCAAGATAACTAACTGGTGACAAAGGACACAGGTGTGAATAGAGTCAAGTAAAGGAATTACAGCTTACCCAGCTTGGGGGGTCGTACATAGAAAATCCATCCCGCGGCTTAATGCGGAGGAACTCCTCCTCTTCCCCTTTGTACAAATCAGACAATATTTTCGCCAGTGCGGCAGCAGAGTTCGGACCTTTTCGACCGCCGCGGGTGGGGTCGTCTTCTCCGTTGAAGTGCCACATGGGTTTCCCCTGATATTGAAGTGGTTGCACCCCCGTATGATGCATATTGACATAACCTCTATCATTGTCAATCCTGATTTAGCCAGAATTTTTATCCGGCCCATCAGATAGAGGACCTCTCTGTCGTCTTCCTCTTGGGGGCTCCGCGGGCGCCAGTTTTGTCGTTTCTTCAGTGGGGCGTTGGTAAACTCAGGAAGGCCCGTCCGGACTAGGTCTGGAAGGGGAACGTAATCTACATAAACCACTCCGAGGGCCAATCTTCGGATGCCTTCTTTGGAGTGCCGGACAAGTATTCGGCCTGGGCGATGCGCCATATTTCAGCTCCGCCCACTTGATATATAGATCCCTCCTGATTGTGAGGGACGAGGCAGAATAGCCTCTTCCATAGCTCGAAATGAGCTTCGCAACCCAGGAAGAGCTCGCAGAAGGCAACATACCCTGCGATGTGCAGTATGGAGGTAGGAATGAAGTTGTGCAGCTGGAGACCATAGAACTCCAGGAGCCTGTGGAGGAATGGGTGGATTGGAAACCCAAGCCCCCTCAGCAAATACGAGACAAGGCATATCCGCTCCCCTCTAGATGGGTTCGGAAAAGTCTCCGCCTGCTCCCCGCCATTATAGGTGGCTAGTCCGGCTCGGACGGGGACCATGTATGCAGGTGGGAGGAACCCCTGGGTCTGCAACTCCACTAATCGGCTATGAGGGACATAACACTTTTCCCAATCGCCTGGCATAGATCTAGGGGTGCGAGAGGAGGACCTTCAGCGGCCGGCCATGATGGAATGGCTTTTGCAGGGCCTGCTTTGTTGAATGCTTCCTAGGAGGAATATGCTGTGATTTGGATCTAAGGAACCCCGTCTCCTCAAATAGGCGGTTGGCTTACAAGGTCAGGGTGGAAATGTAAAAATGCCCCGACTTCTCATATTCACTTGACATGTGGAGATAGCCATTATTGAAACACAGAAGCCAAGGAGTACGACATTGATGGATGCCGGACACTGTTCGCCACAACAGGTACTCTGGATTTGGAGAAGAACCCACCTTGCAATGCTGAAGACAATCTGTGTGCCGGACTCATTCTCATTGAAGCTTGGTTCGGGGGCTACTGAGGGAGTCCTAGATAAGGGGGTATCTGGACAGCCGGACTATGTATTTTGGCCGGACTGTTGGACTATGAAGATACAAGATTGAAGACTTCGTCCCGTGTCCGGATGGGACTCTCCTTGGCGTGGAAGGCAAGCTTGCCAATTCGGATGATAGATCTCCGTCTCTGTAACTGACTCTGTGTAACCCTAGCCCCATCCGGTGTCTATATAAACCGGAGAGTTTAGTCCGTAGGACACAACAACAATCATACCACAGGCTAGCTTATAGGGTTTAGCCTCTACGATCTCGTGGTAGATCAACTCTTGTAATACTCATATCATCAAGATCAATCAAGCAGGAAGTAGGGTATTACCTCCATCTAGAGGGCCCGAACCTGGGTAAAACATCGTGTCCCTAGTCTCCTGTTACCACTAGCCTTAGACGCACAGTTCGGGACCCCCTACCCGAGATCCGTCGGTTTTGACACAGACAGGGGCTCTTTGTGCAAAGCAACAAAGAGTTTGAAAGGACCTTGTAACATGCTATCAAGCACGGCTTGGAACCCTGGTGTATTCACCTAAGACCCCGGGTTAACTTGCCTTCATAAAGTAAGCCACTCATTTCCAGGTAATCCTGGCATGACCCGCCGAACGTTTGACAAGTCAATCTTACACAGACCCTGAACTTGTCAAAGTTATAACGACGATTGGTTAGTTGGAGGCCCATCTTGAAAGGCTTTGCAAAAATGGCTTAACTCAGCGGCCTGGCAGCCCATGAAAAGCCTCGAATCTGGGCCTGGCAGCCCTTGAAAAGCCTCAACTACACAGTTTTATTTGCCTTTGTCAAGATTTTTCTCTTTTGATAAATTTTATGTTGAACTGGCGTCTATTGACCCGGCCTGACTATCACTCATCAAATTAACCCGGTGTTCATTAACCCGGCTCGAGTTCCAACGACAAGTTTTCAGTACATAATCACTTATAATTCAGTGTTTATTGACCCGGCCTGGCTTTGGACTATAAGTCGCTAGTATATATTTGGATTGCGCCATTGGAATCATGCGCTTATAAATCATTGGGTATATTATTCAAATAGCCAACTGTTGGGGAACGTAGCACAAATTCAAAATTTTCTATGCAACACCAAGACAAATCTATGGAGATTCTAGCAACAAGAGAGGGATAGGATGAGCATCTTCATACCTTTGAAGATTGCTAAGCGTAAGTGTTACAAGAATGCGGTTGATGGAGTCGTACTCGCGGCGATTCAAATCGCGGAAGATCTGATCTAGCGCCGAATGGACGGCGCCTCCGCGTTCAACACACGTACAGCCCGGGGACGTCTCCTCCTTGATCCAGCAAGGGGAGAGGAGAAGTTGCGGGAGAACTCCGACAACACGACGGCGTGGTGGTGATGGAGCTCGTGGTTCTCCGGCAGGGATTCGCCAAGCACTACGGAGGAGGAGGAGGTGTTGGAGGAGGGAGGGGCTGCGCCAGGGGAAGGCTATGGATGCCCTCCCACCCCCTCACTATATATAGGGGGAAGGGGAGACGGGTTCGGCCCCTCTAGATGGATCTAGAGGAGGGGCCGGCGGCCAGGGGAAACCCTAGATGGGTTTGGGCGCCCCCACCCCCTAGGAAACTTGCCCCCCCATGCCGGGAGGGGAGGCTGCCCTAGGGGTGCCGCCCCTACCTCTCCAGGTTACGTGAGATGGGGTGGGAGGGGCGCTCAGCCCCTTAGTGGGCTGATCTACCCCCTCCCCTTGGCCCATAAGGCCCCCAACACTTGCCGGGACCTCCGAAACCCCTTTCGAACACGCTGGTCATCACCTGGTACCCCCGGAACTATTCCAGACTCCAATACCCTTCGTCCAATATACCGATCTTCACCTCCGGAAATTCCGGAGCTCCTCGTCACGTCCGGGATCTCATCCGGGACTCCGAACAACCTTCGGTAACCACATACTATTTCCCATAACAACTCTAGCATCACCGAACCTTGAGTGTGTAGACCCTACGGGTTCGGGAGCCATGCAGACATGACCGAGACATCTCTCCGGCCAATAAGCAACAGCGGGATCTGGATACCCATGTTGGCTCCCACATGTTCCATGGTGATCTCATTGGATGAACCACAATGTCGAGGATTCAAGCAATCTCGTATACAATTCCCTTTGTCAATCGGTACGTTACTTGCCCCAGATTCGATCGTCGGTATCCCAATACCTCGTTCAATCTTGTTACCGGCAAGTCACTTTACTCGTTCCATAATGCATGATCCCGTGACTAACTACTTAGTCACGTTGAGCTCATTATGATGATGCATTACCGAGTGGGCCCAGAGATACCTCTGCGTCATACGGAGTGACAAATCCCAGTCTCGATTCGTGCCAACCCAACAGACACTTTCGGAGATACCTATAGTGCACCTTTATAGCCACCCAGTTACGTTGTGACGTTTGGTACACCCAAAGCATTCCTACGGTATCCGGGAGTTGCACAATCTCATGGTCTAAGGAAATGATACTTGACATTAGAAAAGCTCTTAGCAAACGAACTATACGATCTTGTGCTATGCTTAGGATTGATCTTGTCCATCACATCATTCTCCTAATGATGTGATCCCGTTATCAATGACATCCTATGTCCATGGTCAGGAAACCATAACCATCTATTGATCAATGAGCTAGTCAACTAGAGGCTCACTAGGGGCATGTTGTGGTCTATGTATTCACACATGTATTACGGTTTCCAAGTAATACAATTATAGCATGAACAATAGACAATTATCATGAACAAGGAAATATAATAATAACCATTTTATTATTGCCTCTAGGGCATATTTCCAATAGTATCCCACTTGTACTAGAGTCAATAATCTAGTTCACATCATTATGTGATTGTATTGAATCCAACACCCATGGTGTTTGATCATATCTCGCTTGTGAGAGAGGTTTATTTGTCAACGGGTCTGAACCTTTCAGATCCATGTGTGCTTTCGAAATATCTATGTCATCTTGTAGATGCAGCTACCAGGCGCTACTTGGAGCTATTCCAAATAACCGCTCTACTATACGAATCCGGTTTACTACTCAGAGTCATCCGGATTAGTGTCAAAGTTTGCATTGACGTAACCCTTTACAACAAACTCTTTTACCACCTCCATAATCGATAAAATTCCTTAGTCCACTAGTTACTAAGGTTAAGTTTGACCGCTGTCATGTGATCCATTCCTGGATCACTCTTGTACCCCTTGACTCACTCATGGCAAGGCACACTTGCGGTACTCAGCATAGCATATTGTAGAGCCTACATCTAAAGCATAGGGGACGACCTTCGTCCTTTCTCTCTCTTCTGCCGTGGTCAGGTCTTGAGTCTTACTCAATACTCACACCTTATTACACAGCCAAGAACTCCTTCGTTGCTGATCTATTTTGAACTCCTTCAAAATCTTGTCATGATATGTATTCATTTGAAAGTACTATTAAGCATTTTTTGATCTATCCTTATAGATCTTGATGCTCAATGTTCAAGTAGCTTAATCCAGGTTTTCCATTGAAAAACACTTTTCAAATAACCCTATATGCTTTCCAGAAATTCTACATCATTTCTGATAAACAATATGTTAACAACATATACTCATCAGAAATTCTATAGTGCTCCCACTCACTTCTTTGGAAATACAAGTTTCTCATAAACTTTGTATAAACTCAAAACCTTTGATCATCTCATCAAAGCGTATATTCCAACTCCGAGATGCTTACTCCAGTCCTTAGAAGGATTGCTGGAGCTTTGCATACTTGTTAGGATCTTTCAGGATTGACAAAACCTTCTGGTTGTATCACATACAACCTTTCCCCAAGAATATCGTCGAGGAAACAATGTTTTGACATCCTATCTGCAAGATTTCATAAATCATGCAGTAATTGCCAATATAATTCCTACAGACTCTTAGCGTCACTACGAGTGAGAAAGTCTCATCGTAGTCAACTCCTTGAACTTGTCAGAAAACATCTTAGCGACAAGTCGAGCTTTCTTAATGGTGACACTTACCATCATTGTCCGTCTTCCCTTTTAAAATCCATCTGTACCCAACAGCCTTACGACCATCAAGTAGTTCTTCCAAAGTCTACACTTTGTTTTATACATGGATCCTCTCTCGGATTTTATGGCCTCAAGCCATTTGTCGGAATCCGGGCCCACCATCGCTTCTCCACAGCTCGTAGGTTCATTGTTGTCTAGCAACATGACCTCCAAGACAGGATTACGTACCACTCTGAAGTAGTACGCATCCTTGTCGACCTACGTGGTTTGGTAGTGACTTGACCCGAAGTTCCATGATCACTATCATAAGCTTCCACTTCAATTGGTGTAGGCGCCATAGGAACAACTTCATGTGCTCTGCTACACACTAGTTGTAGTGACGGTTCAATAATCATATCAAGTCTCCACCATCCTCCCACTCAATTCTTTCGAGAGAAACTTTTCCTCGAGAAAGGACCCGTTTCTAGAAACAATCACTTTTGCTTCCGGATCTGAATAGGAGGTATACCCAACTATTTTGGGTGTCCTATGAAGATGTATTTATCCGCTTTGGGTTCGAGCTATCAGGATGAAACTTTTTCACATAAGCATCGCAGCCCCAAACTTTCAAGAAACGACAGCTTAGGTTTCTCTAAACTATAGTTCATACCATGTCATATCAACAGAATTATGTGGTGCCCTATTTAAAGTGAATGTGGTTGTCTCTAATGCCTAACTCATGAACGATTGTGGTAATTTGATAAGAGACATCATGGTATGCCCCATATCCAATAGGGTGCATTTATGATGTTCGGTCACACCATCACACTATGGTGTTCCAGGCGGTGTTAGTTGTGAAACAATTTCCACAATGTCTTAATTGTGTACCAAACTCGCAACTCAGATATTCATCTCTATGATCATATCATAGACATTTTATCCTCTTGTCACGAAGATCTTCAACTTCACTCTGAAATTACTTGAACCTTTCAAAAATTCAGACTTGTGTTTCATCAAGTAAATATACTCAGCATGTACTCAAATCATCTGTGAAGTAAGAATATAACGATATCCACTGCGTGCCTCAGCACTCATTTGACTGCACACATCAAAATGTATTACTTCCAACAAGTTGCTTTCTTGTTCCATCTTACTGAAAACAAGGCTTTTCAGTCATCTTGCCCATGTGGTATGATTTGCATGTCTCAAGTGATTCAAAAACAAGTGAGTCCAAACGATCCATATGCATGGAGTTTCTTCATGCGTACATACCAATAGACATGGTTCGCATGTCTCAAACTTTTCAAAAAACGAGTGAGTCCAAAGATCCATCAACATGGAGCTTCTTCATGTGTTTTATACAAATATGACTTACATGGCAGTGCCACAAGTAGGTGGTACTATCATTACTATCTTATATATTTTGGCATGAAAATGTGTATCACTACGATCGAGATTCAATAAATCATTCATTTTAGGTGCAAGACCATTGAAGGTATTATTCAAATAAACAGAGTAACCATTATTCTCCTTAAATGAATAACCGTATTGCGATAGACATAATCCAATCATGTCTATGCTCAACGCAAACACCAAATAACAATTATTTAGGTTTAACACCGATCCCGATGGTAGAGGGAGCGTGCGATGTTTGATCACATGAACCTTGGAAATACTTCCAACACATATCATCACCTCGCCTTTAGCTAGTCTCCGTTTATTCCGTAGCCTTTTATTTCGAGTTACTAACACTTAGCAACCGAACCGGTATCTATCCCCATGGTGCTACTAGGAGTACTAGTAGAGTACACATTATAATGTATATCTAATATACTTCTGTCGACCTTGCCTGCCTTCTTATCTACCAAGTATCTAGGATAATTCTGCTCCAGTGACTGTTCCCCTTATTACAGAAGCACTTAACTCGGGTTTGGGTTCAACCTTGGGTTTCTTCACTAGAGCATCAACTGATTTGTTGTTTCATGAAGTATCCCTTCTTGCCCTTGCCCTTCTTGAAACTAGTGGTTTCACTAACCATCAACAATTGATGCTCCTTCTTGATTTCTACTTTCGCGGTGTCAAATTCGCGAATAGCTCAAGGTTCATCATATCTATCTCTGATATGTTATAGTTCATCACGAAGCTCTAGTAGCTTGGTGTCAATGACTTTTGAGAAACATAACTATCTCATCTGGAAGATTAACACCCACTCGATTCAAGTGATTGTAGTACCCGGACAATCTGAGCACATGCTCAAAGAGTGAGCTTTTCTCCCTTACTTTGTAGGCTAAGAATCTCGTCGGAGGTCTTATAAATCTTGACGTGGGCACAAGCCTGAAATCCCAATTTCAGCCCTTGGAACATCTGATATGTTCCGCGGCATTTCAAAATTCGTCTTCGGTGCCTCAATTCTAAACCGTTTAACATTACTGAACTATCACGTAGTCATCAAAACGTGTATGTTAGATGTTCACAACATCCACAAACGACGTTTGAGCTTCAGCACACCGAGCGGTGCATTGAGGACATAAGCCTTCTATACAGCAATGAGGACGATCCTCAGTTTACGGATCTAGTAAGCATAATTGCTACTGTCAACTTTCAACTATATTTTCTCTAGGAATATATCTAAATAGTAGAACTAAAGCGTAAGCAACGACATAATTTGCAAAGACCTTTTGACTATGTTCATGATAATTAATTTCATCTAATCAAATTATTTGATGAACTCCCACTCAAATAGACATCCCTCTAGTCATCTAAGTAATACATGATCCGAGTCAACTAGGCCGTGTCCGATCATCACGTGAGACGGACTAGTCATCATCGGTGAACATCTTCATGTTGACTGTATCTTCTATACAACTCATGTTCGACCTTTCGGTCTCTTGTGTTCCAAGGCCATGTCTGTACATGCTAGTCTTTTCAAGTCAGCCTAAGTGTTTTGCATGTGTAAATCTACCTTACACTCATTGTATGTGAACATTAGAATCTATCACACCCGATAATCACGTGGTGCTTCGAAATAACGGACTTTCGCAACGGTGCATAGTTAGGGGGAACACTTTCTTGAAATTATTATGAGGGATCATCTTATTTACTACCGTCGTTCTAAGCAAATAATATGTAAAAACATGGTAAACATCACATGTAATCAAATAGTGACATGATATGGCCAATATCATTTTGCTCCTTTTGATCTCCATCTTCGGGGCGCCATGATTATTATCGTCACCGGCATGACACCATGATCTCCATCACCATGATCTCCATCATCGTGTCCCCATGAAGTTGTCTCGCCAACTATTACTTCTACTACTATGGCTAACGGTTTAGCAATGAAGTAAAGTAATTGCATGGCGTTATTCAGTGACACACAGGTCATACAATAAATAAAGACAACTCCTATGGCTCCTGCCGGTTGTCATACTCATCGACATGCAAGTCGTGATTCCCATTACAAGAATCTAATCAATCTCATACATCACATATATTTCATTCATCACATCCTTCTTGGCCATATCACATCACATGGCATATGCTGCAAAAACAAGTTAGACGTCCTCTAATTGTTGTTGCAAGTTTTTACGTGGTTGCTATAGGTTTCTAGCAAGAACGTTTCTTACCTACGCCAAAACCACAACGTGATATGCCAATTGATATTTACCCTTCATAAGGACCCTTTTCATCGAATCCGATCCGACTAAAGTGGGAGAGACTGGCACCCGCTAGCCACCTTATGCAACAAGTGCATGTCAGTCGGTGGAACCTGTCTCACATAAGTGTACGTGTAAGGTTGGTCCGGGCCGCTTCATCCCACAATACCGTCGAAACAAGATAGGACTAGTAACGGTAAGCATATTGAACAAAATCAACGCCCACAACAACTTGTGTTCTACTCGTGCATAGAATCTACGCAATAGACCTAGCTCATGACGCCACTGTTGGGGAACGTAGCACAAATTCAAATTTTTCTAAGCAACACCACGATCAATCTATGGAGATTCTAGCATCAAGAGAGGGATAGGATGAGCATCTTCATACCTTTGAAGAGCGCTAAGCGGAAGCGTTACAAGGACGCGGTTGATGGAGTCGTACTCGCGGCGATTCAAATCGCGGAAGATCCGATCTAGCGCTGAATGGACGGCGCCTCCGCGTTCAACACATGTGCAGCCCGGGGACGTCTCCTCCTTCTTGATCCAGCAAGGGGAGAGGAGAAGTTGCGGGAGAACTCCTACAGCACGACGGCGTGGTGGTGATGGAGCTCATGGTTCTCCGGCAGGGCTTTGCCAAGCACTACGGAGGAGGAGGAGGTGTTGGAGGACGGAGGGGCTGCGCCAGGGGAAGGGTATGTCTGCCCTCCCACCCCCTCACTATATATAGGGGGAAGGGGAGAGGGGGTCAGCCCCTCTAGATGGATCTAGAGGAGGGGGCGGCGGCCAGAGGAAACCCTAGATGGCTTTGGGCGCCCCCACCCCCTAGGAAACTTGCCCCCCAAGCCGGGAGGGGAGGCTGCCCTAGGGGTGGCTCCCCTACCTCTCGAGGTAACGTGAGATGGGGTGGGAGGGGCGCTCAGCCCCTTAGTGGGCTAATGTGCCCCCTCCCCTTGGCCCATAAGGCCCCCCAACACTTGTCGGGACCTCCGGAACCCCTTTCGGACACGCTGGTCATCACCTGGTACCCCTGGAACAATTCTGGACTCCAATACCCTTCGTCCAACGTACCAATCTTCACCTCCGAACCATTCTGGAGCTCCTCCTCACGTCCGGGATCTCATCCGGGACTCCGAACAACCTTCGGTAACCACATACTATTTCCCGTAACAACTCTAGCATCATCGAACCTTAAGTGTGTAGACCCTACGGGTTCGGGAACCATGCAGACATGTCCGAGACATCTCTCCGGCCAATAACCAACATCGGGATCTGGATACCCATGTTGGCTCCCACATGTTCCATGGTGATCTCATCGGATGAACCACAATGTCGAGGATTCAAGCAATCCCGTATACAATTCCCTTTGCCAATCGGTACGTTACTTGCCCGAGATTCGATCGTTGGTATCCCAATACCTCGTTCAGTCTCGTTACCGGCAAGTCACTTTACTCGTTCTGTAATGCATGATCCCATGACTAACTACTTAGTCACATTGAGCTCATTATGATGATGCATTACCGAGTGGGCCCGGAGATACCTCTCCGTCATACAGAGTGAGAAATCCCAGTCTCAATTCGTGCCAACCCAACAGACACTTTCGGAGATACCTGTAGGGCACCTTCATAGCGACCCAGTTACATTGTGACGTTTGGTACACCCAAAGCATTCCTACGGTATTCGGGAGTTGCACAATCTCATGGTCTAAGGAAATGATACTTGACATTAGAAAATCTCTTAGCAAACGAACTATACGATCTTGTGCTATGCTTAGGATTGATCTTGTCCATCACATCATTCTCCTAATGATGTGATCCCGTTATCAATGACATCCTATGTCCATGGTCAGGAAACCATAACCATCTATTGATCAATGAGCTAGTTAACTAGAGGCTCACTAGGGGCATGTTGTGGTCTATGTATTCACACATGTATTACGGTTTCCAAGTAATACAATTATAGCATGAACAATAGACAATTATCATGAACAAGGAAATATAATAATAACCATTTTATTATTGCCTCTAGGTCATATTTCCCACACCAACATGGCTGGATTTTTATTATGGTTATCAATAACCAATATTATGATTGAGGTTTTCAAAGTCGCTTTAGCGCAATGGATATTATTTTATCAATGGGTATGATTTATTCTACAAAGAAATAGTCCCAAGTCGCTGCAGGTTTACGACCCGGCACTTGGGGGCTACATTATTTAAGTTGAGATTACATCAAATACACAAGTCTCATGTCGCTGCAAGCATGCACCATGATACTTGGGGGCTGATGCAAAGTCATTTTTTGCTCACCTTATTGAAGACCCGACTCATCACATTGTAATGAGCTGGCCGTTGGGGGCTATCAATTGCTCCTGTAAAAAATTCAGGGTACAAAGCTTTTTATCCATTACATTGAAGGGTCCACTACTCAGTTGGTAAAGCACAAGGCTCTTAACCTTGTGGACGGGGATTTAAGCCCCATGATGGGGGTTACATCATATGATGTTATTTTCATTGAAGTATATATCAAAGTCCCAGCTCAATATTATCTTATTGAGCCGGCCCTTGGGGGCTACACGTTGCTGTCAAAGTTTACATGATTATATTTACAAAGTCCCTTCTCATTATTGCATAATGACCCGGCCCTTGGGGGCTACACTGGTTGAAGTTTTTATGAGCATCGGGCAATTACAAGTCCCAGGCTGCTGCAATCATGACAACCCGACACTTGGGGGCTATATCACTACAAAAAAAGACACATCCATGACATTTTGGGCCGAACGATTTTTTTTCTGTCATACATATGACACTTCTATGACGATAATTGTGACAAAACCAGGTATCATCATAGATGTGGTGGGCTCCTACTTCTATGACAAAAAATGATGACAGAAAATTGGCTTTTCGTCCTGGGCGGGCCGGAGACGCAGCTGCATGACATTCTTTGGGACGTCCATGACGGAAAAAACCATGGTAGAAGCGAGGGCAAGGAAAATTTCGGGGAGTTGCTGGTACGGTGGGTGGTCAAGGTCCAAGCGATGCGTGTTTCTCTCGTACACGTACGCGCGTGTGTGCGAGGCGTTGTCTCTAACTGAACCCGAGCGAGGCATTGGGCTCTAACTGAACCCAAGCGATTGCACTGCAGGCTACGCGTTACTGAACTGAGCAATCGATTCCTTCGCTACTGCTGCTAACTGAAGCCGATCGATGCCGCCTCTCTGTCACGCCCAATATGTGATACTATCCTAAAGAGACTCAAAGGTCCCACCAAGGACAGAACCGCATATTGAAACGCGTTTGCAAGGTGGATATCATTACATCAACATTATATAATAGATGGGGATACATACAAAAGGCATACAATGCCACACGAATACAACATTGGGGTTTTACGCTATCACTTAACATGCGTGGCGGCGGAGTGGGTCACTGACAGTGGGTCCACGGGGCCCACTAGTCAGGTTTGACTAGTCTTTCTCCCTCTCCTTCCTCTGTCCCGAGCGGAGGCGGAGCTCCGGCGATCGTCGCCGGCGAACGGTGGCTCCCCGCGGGTTCCAGAGGGTCTGGATGGATCCGCGACTCCAATGCGGTCCTCCAGGTGGTCGCCAGGCCGGTGGGGACGGAGGGAGCTGCCGGCGGTGAGCTTCGCGGCTGAGGAGGCTTCGGGTGGATAGTGAGTTTGGGGGTGCGGTGGTCTCTGACCAAAATCGAGCGTGGGGTTGTACTCACGAGAGGGAGGGAGAGCTCTTGGTGGAGAGAATGGAGAGGGGGAGGCACTGGTGGCGACAGAATCGGCCGGAACTAGGCGGCGGCCGAACCAGCCGGACTCGGGGAAGAAGGCCTTCCCTGGTCGATTGGCTGCCACTGGGGCTTCCTGGAGACCGCTTGAGGCTACCTTCGTGCAGAGACGAGCTCGGGGCTCCTTAAATAGGCGAGGCAAGGCGGTTCCGCGGCGGCCGTGGATAAGCTCTGCGGCGAACCGCCTCTCTGTAGCTAGGGCGACGTGGCAGCGACGAGGGCTAGCAGACACGCCTGCGGATGAGCTCGCACTGCTCCAGGGGCCAGGTGGCGAGCGGGAGAGGCTTGGGCGGCGCTGCCCGTGGCAGAGGCGCACTGCCGACGCCGGCGTGCCGCCAAAAGTGCTCTGGCGGTGGCGCTGTAGGGCGCCAGTGCGGGCTGTCGTGTTGTGGCGAGGCGGGGAGTGCGTGGCGAGGTCCAGCCGTGTGGGCCAAGACAGGGGCGGGATGCGGCGGCTCGTGTGCGCGGCTGCAATTTGCGCGCTCTGGGCGCGCCCAGCGCACGCCCACCAGATGCTCGGCGAAATGCCATGGCATGCTGGTGGCTCGGTTGGAGCTGGGGGTTAGCAGGTCTAGGTTTGGGCTTGCAAGGGGATGAGTGGACAAGCTGGTTTGGTCAGGGGATCAGGTTCACAGTGCAAACCAAAAATTCATGCCAAAACAGACTATGCTCTCCAGGTGTTTGACAAAATGCCACAGGCACCTAGGCTCTTCTTGGGGTGGCCAAATCCTCCAGATCAGGGTCTCCTTAGATGCAAGAGAGAGTGGTGAGGTTAGTTTGTGAAAATCACAAACTTGTTAGTGCAAGTTTTGCAAAACTACAATTCTGGACAGGAAATAAATGACATTATCTCATGAACGAAAATTAATCCAATGGGTGCATGCTCCTGGATTTAGGGGTTTGGTAGGGCTGTCTACAAGTAGGAGAAAACACAAGATCTTTGGAGCAAAATTAAATAGGGTTGCAGTAGAAATCACAAGGCTGGACCAGAATGAAAAAGAGGTTGATTGACTCAAAATTTTCAAAGAACAGCACTAGGTTTTTGCATAATGTTGAATCATATGCTACTACCAATATCCCATAATTTTGGTGGAGGCTAGAAAGAATTATTTAAAAGGGTTGTAGTGCAAAATTGCACTCTGGACCAGAGAAGGAAAAATTGATGCAGAGCTCAAATTAATACATAAATAAAAGATGTTTTTGCACAAAAGTTATTGAATAACATCACATGACATCTCCAAATTTTTGTGGGAATTTTAAGTGAATCTATCAAATGGTTGTAGTTCAAATATGGCCATTTAACCTTGAAAAACCATTTTCAAGAAGGTAAAGATCAAGCAACTTAATTATTTAATTAGTTATATTAGATAAGGGAAAGTTTCTCTTGGGAGATTAAATAAGTCCAATGACATATTTGAAAAGTTTTCTCTTTGGGAAAAACTCATCATAACAGGGAAGGAAATGATTTAAAAATAAAAATGGAGCTCAGAAATTCAAAGTTTTAATTCCTGGCAAAAATTTTAATTCATTAAAACAAGGCCAAATTTTTGGGGTGTCACACCGTCGCCGCAGAATAACAGGGGTGTGGGTGAGTAGAGTGATGGCCTGACCACCGGTGGGAGTAGTAGGCAGCGGTGACGCCTCCGCCGCATCGCAGCCGGCCACGGGAGGCAGGAGCACGAGGCACGACCGGCGCTGGTTTGGGCGGCTGGAGCAAGAAGACTAGAGGTTGAAGAAGCACTAAGGCCGTTGGATGGACATCGTACGGTCACTGGAGCGAGAATCATGCATATTTACCATGTTGACAAAGCCCTCCATCCCCATCAACTTAGTAGGCCCACAAGTCAGCCAACCACTATACTGGGTCCCAGCTAACAGGGGGAGTATTCATTTTTGTGTGCGTAATAAGGAGGCACTTCCTTGCTTGCGAAGATATAGCTGGTGGGTCCGAGCTGTCAGCGGCACTAATGTTTTTTTCGTGAAATACAAAGGCCCTTTCGGTGGGTCCCTGATGTCAGGTGGAGGAATCATTATTTTGCACGTAATAAGGAGGTATTTCCTTGCGTGCAGCCGTGGACCCAGCAGTAGGCCTCTCCACGTACAGTCCACTTCAGATGCATGACGGTCGTTGACCACGTTGACCAGGCCGTGCCGAGAGCACCAGGGCAGTGGACGACGGCGAGGCCTAGGAAGGGAACAACACGGAGGCAGGGAAGACTCGGCAGTTGTTTCCCACGCGGAGGGGAGTACGACCGTACAAGGGTTTACTGGTTCGTCTGCCGTCGCCGGAGAATAACAACAAGTGTGGGTGAGTAGAGGGATGGCTAGGCCAGCGATGGGAGTATGATGAGGCGGTGAGGCCTGCACGGCAGCACTGCCGACCGCAGGGAGGAGGGAGCAGGCAGTCCCGTCGGCGCTTGTTTGAGCGGCTGGAGCAGGAACAGCAGAGATTGAAGAAGCACGACGGCCGTTTGATGGACATCCAACAGTCACTGCTTGTGCGTCAACCTTTTTTTTACGAAAGCCTCAAATCTGGAAAAACAGCATACAACCCATCTGCCATTATTTCTAATAATTTACATCCCATTTGCTAATTCTTAAGGGTTTTTTGGAGCCCATATTCTTTTTGTTAGCATTACAGTCCATATTGTGGCCACGGTTAGAAAATTATACGAAATTTTGCATATTTCGGTGCGGTCCGAACTGTTTTTAATCCCGAAATTTCGACTCACATTGAAACTGGTTTTAAAAATAAATGTATATCACTATAAAATCCAACAAATTCTCCATGCATAAAAATTAATGTAATTTAAAATCTCGAAATAAAAAAAAGATATTTGAAACTAATTGCCGGTTTGATGTGTTTTAAAAATGTACAACCCATTTCTCATTACTGATGGGCCATTTTCTCGGCCAGCCAAATGAAGCTCTCCTCGTCTTGAAAGATTTGCAGCCCAATTGGCTTGACAAAGCGACTTACTTGGCAAATCACAAAAAAACTGGGTTGTGGCTGTGGACCCAGCTGTCAGCCTCTCCACGTACAGTACTCTTCCGATGGAAGTTGGTCGTTGACCACATTGACCACGCCGCGCCAAGAGCACCAAGGCGGTGGACGATGACGAGGCCTCGGAAGGGGATGACGCGGAGCCGGGGAAGACGCGGCAGTGGATGCCCACGTGGAGAGGAGTACGAGGGTTCACTGGTTCGGCTGCGGCGTGAGGCTGCCGTCGCCGCAGAATAACAGGTGGTGTGGGTGAGTAGAGGGATACCCTGGGCCAGCGGTGGGAGTAGTAGGGGGCGGTGAGGCCTCCGCGGCATCGCAGCCCGCCACGAGAGGCAGGAGCATGTGGCAGGACCGGCGCTGCTTTGGGCGGCTAGAGCAAGAAGACCAGAGGTTGAAGAAGCACTATGGCCGTTGGATGGACATCATACTGTCACTGGAGCTAGAATCGTTCATATTGACTAAGTTGACAAAGCCCTCCGTCCTCGTCAACTTAGTAGGCCCACAAGTCAGCCAGCCACTATGGTGGGTCCCAGCTAGCAGGGGGTATTCATTTTTTGATGTGTAATAAGGAGGCACTTCCTTGCGTGCGTAGATATAGCTGGTGGGTCCGACCTGTCAGCGGGGGGAACGTTTTTTCGTGAAATACATAAGCCCTTCGCATGTACAGTGCATATACAATGCGTAATAAGGAGGAACTTTCCTTGCGTGCGACCATGGACCTCGTGGGTCCCAGCCGTCAGGCTCTCCACGTATAGTCCTCTTCTGATTACTCTTGTATGTTGACCACGCTGCACCGAGCGCACCAAGGCGATGGACGACGGCGAGGCCCCAGACTGGAACAACCCGGAGATGGGGAAGACGCGGCAGTGGAGTCGCAGACGGAGAGGAGTGGGAAACTTGACTGGTTCGGGTGCGGGGTGGGCCTACACTCGGCAGAGAATAACATGAGGTGCGGAGTGGAGGGATGGTCTGGCCTTCGGCGAGGTAGCGTTTCGCTAAGGAGCACAAAACAACGCCGCTGGACGCCGAAGGCTGGAGCAAGCGGTTCCGACAGCACTGGGGGAAGAAGACGAGAGATTTAAGAATAATGCCGACCGTTGGATGTAAATCCAACACCTTCTTAGGCTTCGACCTACTGGCCCACATATCAGCCAGTTCATTTGTTTTTTAGTCCATTTGGTGGGTTGGGTGAAACAATGATGTAGCATCTATGCAGCCCATTTAAATCCCATTTGCATTTTTGTCGAAATCCATGGAGTTGCTGGGCTGGGTGAAAATATCATGTTGGGCTAGACGGAGAAATGTTATAAAAACATAAACACATGATTGCACGTTAGTAAAATCTTTGCAAGCTTATGTACGCAATCACTAGGAGTTAACTTGCCAAGTTATATATAAACAATTATTATTATTATTTTGTAAGAACTTTCAACTTACGAAATAAAATATCATTTTAATTTGATGAGTTAATAGTACGTGGGGTATTATTATTTTTTAGGTTAGACGTGGGACAGTTGAGTTGGTTCTAGGGGAAAGTACTAGGAGAATACTCAGTTTACATCGAAAAAGAAAGTGGGAGAAAATTCAGAGACCTGCTGGGTCCACCTGAGGAGGAGAATATATTGGGAGGAAGGAGATTCAAACCACGGCAGCCGAGTGAACTAGTTTTTTTACGGACAAGTGAACTAGTTTACATACATAAGCAAATAGCCACTAAAAAAAGCAATCAGGTTAATGGGTTCTTAAAAGAAATATTTCGGACAAAACAGATAATTACGACACATAGGCTAATGCATGAAACACTCAGATGATAAAGGTGCTTATAAACAGATAAAGTACAACATCTAGACCTTCCGGGCACGCTTGATCATGATATTGCGGCTGTCCGTGTACTCGTCGGTTACAGGAAGAAGACACGCCCTCATGTCCAAGATCTACATGTACATGTCGTAGCATGCGTATGCGTCCTTGGCCACGTAGGTTATGTAGGCTAGATTCAGAGGTACCTCCCACGTGTTCAGGTCGTCTTCTTTCATGTTGGAGTATCAGGGGTCGATGATGGTCTCAGCGAGGTCAACCATGGAGTCCTTCTCCTGCCCGTTGCTGATGATCTTGTATTGCTTCTGGATGTCGACAAGCTTGTTACACCAGATGGCCGAATCGTCGCGTTCTTCCTTCTCTCCACCGTAGCGAAGGTGCAGTCGGCGCTGCCGATGAAATGGGTGAATGCTCCAAAACCTGGTGCAGCCATAGGACTGAGGCGAGGCAGAGCTTCACCGAGTCCGTATCGTTGGTGTACATCACATTCAACTTGGTTCAGCCATAGGACTGAACAGAGAACTCAAAGGGGAACTCCTTGCTGAAGTCCACATCCAGCAGGCTCACCCCTCAGATCGCCATTGGAGTCTCTTCAAGTGAACGAGTGTGTAGGCGGCGGCAGCAGTTTGTTTTTCAGCTCTTGGGGAACTGGATTCAACAGTAAGCTGAGTGTGTACAGGAAACAACAGTTACTACCCCTCCCTCGTCCGCTGCTCGCCCAGCAGAAGATGCACCCTCGGCGCATTGAAACGCCTCCATTAAGAAACCTACTCCGGCCACACGTCGGTCCACGAGCGGGTCTGTATTGGTACTGTAATAACAGGAGTTAGTGGTCACTTTACTTAAATTTAATTAGCTTTAATAGAAATTTATACTTAACACAATCAATGCATTCGCTCGTTCTATCAGTGCTACAGGATCAACATGCACAACAATTAGAAGTATTATTCTCAGGAAGCACACGATCAGCACATTTGTCACACTTCCACAAATATAATACTAGCCAAGTTTGAACTATTTGTTATGGTTGTTGTCCTCTGCATCATAATGCCGTGTTTTCCAGCTTGCAAGATTCAGAACCAACAAATACAATCCAAATAATAAGTACAACAAAGATGCCTACACATCTCATTGGTTCCCAGCTTGCAAGATTCATAACCAACAAATAAGATCCAAATAATAAGTACAACAAATATGCCTACACATCTCATTGATTCCCAGCTTGCAAGATTCAGAACCAACAAATAAGATTCAAATAATAAGTACAACAAAGATGCCTACACATCTCATTGGTTCTCAGCTTGCAAGATTCAGAACCAACAAATAAGATCCAAATAAAAAGTACAACAAATATGCCTACACATCTCATTGATTCCCAACTTGCAAGATTCAGAACCAACAAATAAGATTCAAATAATAAGTACAACAAAGATGCCTACACATCTCACTGATTCCCAGCTTGCAAGATTCAGAACCAACCCATTAGAGCCTTTTGATAAAGTGAATATCGGGATTAAATCCATCTTGGCTAGCCATGTCATACAATTGAAGAACTTGGTGAATGCTCTTGACCGTCACAACATCTGTAGTTGAGTATTCCTGTTTGCACAACATGTTTGCATAGCCCAAACAAGGAGATAGGAGAGCATGATTTCTCTTTAATAGCGGCCTCCTTGAACTCAACCTCCATCTCTACTTGGATGAGGTCTACCTGGAGTTCCATGATTCAATTCATGCACCTTTTTCTGCAGTTCACCTGAAATGAAGCAAAGATTGCATCATTCAGCTAGCAAGAAGTACTTGCTCTTGTGAGCTGGCAGGTTCTTCTTTAGTAGTTGCACTAAAATTGAGGAACATTAAGGTTGGCTATCCGGCTCATGTAAGGTGCAACTATAATTTTCTTATCCTTTTGTGCAGTTCCACTAAAATAAAGTGCCATTGTGGTGACAGTGACGGCTCCATCTTGCAAAGGCTAATAAAATGTTGCACGAGATTACCGGCAGAACTTGACGGAGATTTTGGAAACTCTAATCACCATTTTGTGCAGTTCCACCAAAATTGAGAGATGTTGCCCACGTGACATTTTAGTTGAACTGCACAAGACACTCATTCCAAAAAAAGTGTTTTGTGCAGTTCACCAAAAGGTCACAATAGCAACAAGGTGAAATGGATATCCCTATCTGCACAAAAGATAGAAAGTAAACAGTTGCTGGTCAATATGAATATACGAAACATATACAAAATGAAAAGAAGCATCATAATTATGTTCATCGCAATCACGCAAGGACAGTAGAAATTTGAAAATGTAAGCAATGCTTCATGTTACCAGAAGCATTACGATCAGCAATGAGATTCCTCAAATATGGGATTGCTTTAATGGTGGCATTTCTTGTTTACTAGACACAGTAAATCAACAGCAGCTAAAGAGTTGGTTTAAGGGCATGGGACCGTGGGGGACACTAGGCCACTCTGCAGCGTAAAGGAGCAACTTACTTATCATACTAGGGAAAACAAAAGGAGTGCCATTTGTAACACAGTTTAATTGCATGTTATCACTCGAGGAATTAGATTAACAATAAAATAGGTTAGACATGTCCCTAAGGTAACGGTGTGATCGCTTCATTTTACATGCGCCCTTACATTAACAACACCAAAAGGTTGGTATAAGGACATGTAACAGTGGATGCATCAGCACAATGTACCTACAAGGAGGCATAAAGTGGTGATGCCGAGTTTGTTCATGCTATGTGAGGGCAGAAAATCTAATCCTGGAGACCTTGTACTATGTGAGGGCAGCAAATCTAATCCTGGAGACCTTTTACTATGTGAGGGCAGCAAATCTAATCCTGGAACCTTTTACTATGTGAGGGCAGCAAATCTAATCCTGCAGACCTTTTACTATGTGAGGGCAGCAAATCTAATCCTGAGACCTTTTACTATGTGAGGGCAGCAAATCTAATCCTGAGACCTTTTACTATGTGAGGGCAGCAAATCTAATCCTGGAGAGCTTTTACTATGTGATGGCAGCATATCTAATCCTGGACATACTCTGTTGACTTGTCCACCAGCCGCCACTTTCTATCCTTTTTTCAACCAATAATAGATATGTTCCTTTTCCAGTTTGTACTGAGTTTTCCCATTATTTCCGTTTTCAACCAAGAGACCGGTTGGGTATCCGGTCTCTACTACTTTCACCATATTATTTCCTCTTTGAATCAAGTACTAGATTCATGCTACAACTTTCCCCCCTTTCTTCGTTGTTTGAACAAAGCCCTAGATTCGAATGCATGAAGTAGCTTTACCTCTAATAATACTAAAAATTTAGGTGGCTTTGGAAGAGCTGATGGGAGTAGAAAAAGATGCACATGCAGACACGTGGGGAGCTGGGGCAGTACAGCAAGGCCGCTTTCGAAGAACTTATACCTGAGGCTCGCCGGGATGTTGGCGGCGGCAGGTCGGATCTGCGGACAATACGGCAGGGAGGAAGAAGGGTCGGAGGACCTCACAAGCCGGCGCTGTGTCGGAGAGAACGATATGGGCAGAGGATCGGGGCCCTCCGGCGATGACCGCGTGAACGATGCACCTTTTAGTCCTCTACACAGACCGACCGAAGGGATCCGGCCGGATCTGTGACCAGCGGTGAGCAGAGAGGAAATGTCGCTACCGCTGTCTTGTTTATATCTGCAGAGGATGAGAGAATGAAGAGAGCAACCCTAGTAAAGCAAGCGCTCAGGCCCACGCGTCCATATATAGTGGAGTGATTATATTTTTTCTCTCCACAACAAGCGTTTCAATTTGTGTACGTGGCTTTAAAGAAAAGAAACTCTCTATTTAAGGTGACTACTGTACGACTCCTACTTACTACTACTAGTACTACAGTATTGTTCACTTGTGCTCCCCACCCCTCCATTCATTGAACAACCCCACAGGTGAATAAACATACAGTAAGTACTTTATTTATATAGAACAAACAAGCTCGAACTATTTTCGCGTAGTTAAAAGTTGAGGTTGGGGCTTTTCCAGGGCAGTACGCGCGGCAGTTTTCATGTAGGCGGTTTGACAGAGAGGCGAGGAGGGCGAGCGAGTGGGGCTGTGTGATTTGACGGCATGTTACTGCTGGAAAGACTTGTGATATGACCACTCACTATAGTCATGAATTACTGGCGCTCCGACCGGGGTGATGCCCCCTTCCGTTCCGCGCTCTAATCTGGTGCATGACACGTCGACCCGGATGCTGGCTCTCCCACATGTCTGAGTAGTAAGAAGGAGCAAAGAATGATGTGGTATATACTAGTACTATACTATGTACTACTCAGGTCGGAGGAGTGCGAACCACGGCAGCCCAGTGAACCAGCAGTGCGAACCACGATAGACCAGTGAACCAGTAGTAGAAAACAACGTGGTGATATGTCCATAAAAAACAATGTGCTACGGTCCACACTGTAGCATGTACAGTAACACTCCTCTTTGTTTGGATCCCTGAGTTAGAGCTAGTTTGGGTTGAAATAACCTCAAATTATCGAAACAAGAGGGGTTAGTTTGAGCTAGTTTGCTCTAACCCAGCTAAAAAAACTAGCCCGTGGAGAGGTTCTAATTGGGTTAGTTATCCTCGGGCCCACTAAAAGAGAACTAAAAAAATCTCCCCTACCCGCACCAGATCGGTCCCCCCTCTCGCACGATTCCTCTCTGTTCCCCATAGGGCCGCCCTCCCAAGCGCCACTCACCCTCTCTCTCCTCCAACCGCCCTCTCCTTCCGGCCTCCGTCGCCCTACTCCGGCCGCCCTCTCCCTCCGGCCTTCGAAGGTCGCCCCGCTCCCCCTTCACCAGTCGTTTTTCTCCCTCTGTCGTGCGCGGCAGCGGCGCATCTACCAGGGAGGTCGTGAGAGGGGTGAGTTTGTTCGTTCCTTCTCTGTCTCATGGCCATATCATTGATCTTGCTTCCTCTAGTGCTAATTCTAATATGGAAAAGTAGATCTTGATCAAACTTGGTATAGATTTGTGGTGCATGCATGGAATTGTTTGATGCTGCTTGAGGAGGTAATAAATCTTTCTAGAGGCCCAAAGATTCAGGTCACCTTTCTAGGTATTTCAATTTCAGGCTTGCATTATTTCTAGAGGACCAAAGATTCAGTTGACCTTTCTAGGTATTTCAATTTTAGGCTTGCATTATTTCTAGAGGCCCAAAGATTCAGTTCACCTTTCTAGGTATTTCAGTTTCAGGCTTGCATTATTTCTAGAGGCCCAAAGATTCAGTTCACCTTTCTAGGTATTTCACTTTCAGGCTTGCATTATTTCTAGAGGCCCAAAGATTCAGTTCACCTTTCTAGGTATTTCAGTTTCAGGCTTGCATTATTTCTAGAGGCCCAAAGATTCAGTTCACCTTTCTAAGTATTTTAGTTACAAGCTTGCATTATTTCTAGAGGCCCAAAGATTAAGTTCCCAGTCGGCGGCAAGCGGCCCTGCTACCCATGCCGGTGTCGACCTCAACTCGCAAGGGCCAGCGTCGGAGGGGTTCCCAGGGCTTGGGCTCTACAGAGCCTTCCTCCAGAGCAACGATGGCGAGCTCCTCCCTCGGTGCGTCAGGGGCTCCGGGCTCCCTCCCTATCGTGAATGACTTCCGTGTTGAGTTAGCTCATTCTTTGTTTCATGAAGGGCCTATTTGGTTTGCAGCCTAAGGTTGCCACGCCTAAGCTTAGGCATGCCACAATATCTTAGGCATGTGTTTGGTTCATTGTCACACTTGTGGCTTGCCATACTATTCTAGTTACATGGTCTACATGTCATAGACTCAACTTCTTGCCAAATCTTGCCACACTTGTTGTGGCCATTTTGTTAGCCACACTTTTTGTGGCAGCCGCACTTTGCTAAGCTTGGTTGTGGCAAAGTTAGTCATGAACCAAACAGACCAAAAGTGTTTTTTTATTTTGTGAAGCTTGATTGACGACTTGTATGTTTAAGTGGGATATCTCATTTGTATGGACAAAGTAAAAATTATCATGTTTTGCATGCTTGATTTGTATAGATGGTTCGTTTATGTCAATTGTGAGCGGGAGGAGGCCACAGAAGAGCCGGCCACAAATCCGGCAGGAAATAGGGTTTAAAGTAGTCAAATGATTGAGATAGAGCATTTATTGTCAATCTAACCCTACCATCCATACACCTCTTTGGTTTAGAGTTAGTTCGCGGTTAGAATCTAACTCTAACCTCTAACTGAGTTAGAGTTCTCCTCGTCTCGGTTCATCGCCATCATACTTTTCCCATTCCTGTGTTTTCAGTATCCTGCGAATCAAAGAGGCCCTTTTTTGCGGGAAAAATCAAAGAGGACCTTAGACTAGTTTAGGTCCGGTCTTTTTTTTATAAACGTGTTATGTCCAAAATTTAATGAACGTGCTCCGATTTCCACGAAAACAATCCAGTTTCATGTAGTAATTCATTTATTTATTTATTTTTCTGCAGGGGGTTTACGTGTAATTCGTGAGGTCTGAAATGTAAAGTACCCCGACATATGCTCCGTGTCATGCATGCACTACGACCCAGATGCTCAATATCCCACATGTCGGTGAATGGGAGCACGTGGAAATATCCTAGGAGTACATATAGGAGGATAAATGCGTGAAAAAAATATGTACTGTGAAGTGTAGCCGCGGTTCGAAAAGGAGACCTAAAGTGATGACAGCTATAGGTCGCACTTACCCAACTAGTGGTACTAGACATACGACTAATTTTTCCCTCAAAAAAAAAGAGGCACGAGTGCCCAGTACTCCTATTCTATAAACACGAGTCCCATCTGACAACAGCATCCGTGCTATAGCTAGCTCTCCTCCCTCGTTTCTCTCTTATAATTCTAAACTCGACCGACGCCTGGTGGGCTGGGTGGGTTTGCTCAACTGTGGCCCCACCTCACAGTGAAAATGTTACGACTGGAATGAAAATGCCATATACTCCCTCCGTTCATAAATATAAGCCTTTTTAGATACTATTTCAAATGGAATACATCATACAGATGTATGTAGACCTATTTTATAGTGTAGATTCACTCATTTTGCTCCGTATGTAGTAGTCACTTGCTGGAATCTTTAGAAAGACTTATATTTTGTAACGGAGGGAGTACTATACTAATAAAACATTAAGGCCACGAGGCGTTGCAGTGCTGGTTACACGAGGCAAGAAGAAGAGATGCATCAATCGTCGACGTCCACCTCCTCGACTCAGGGCGCCGGCCCATCGAACGGCGCCTAAGTAGCAGCGGCTTTCGTGGCCAGGTCGACGTGCTTTTGAACAATGGCGTCCAAAGATTCTAGCTGATGGAAGAAGGCCAACGTCTTTCTGTCCTTGCTTGCCTTGTAGTGGCCTATGTAGACAATTTCCTCATAGACGTGGATGTGCAGGTTGACGGTTTCTTGCATGGCGAGGCACTACACGGCAAGCGCGGCCTCGAGGTGGGCATTCTTCGTTGCGACCTCCGGCACCTGGAGGGCCTCCAGGGCTTGTAAGAGCTATTCACCATGGAGGCTGATGAGGGTGGCAGGCAATGAGGAGCCTGGGCGCGCGGGCTGGAGCAGTACGGCAAGGTCGTCTGCGCGCTTCTTGACGGTGGTGAACTTGCGGATGGAGTTGACCATCATGTCGTCCATGCGAGAGGCGAAGCCGGCGTCGGCGAGGTCTTCGATGCCTGCGGTCGCCAGCACCGTCTGGAAATGCTGCGCGGTATGGGGCCGTAGGCCGGCGCCTTGGATGATTTGGCACAGCCGACTGCCGCTCGCGTCCATCGCCTCCATAGGTTCTTGTGGCTTCTGGTCACTTGGTCATGGATTGGAGTGAGCAGTGTTGCGCAGAGTCTTGGGTCGCCTTTATTATATGAGAGTCCAAACTCTATTGCATTCACATCGTGCTGGCTCTATTCTGCTTCTCCAATTAATTCCCTCTACATGTAATTGAGCATGCATCATTGACCGTTCAACGTCTCGGGAACCGCTACCCTCTCCCTCCTTGGCATTCAAGCACCTATGGACCCATCGACGATGAGGTGCCTATGGTGACTTCGTAAATATCAAGATGATAGTGCCGTGTGTGTGTGCGTTCATAGGGGTGAGTGTATGTGCGTGTATATGAGCGCTTGCATCTATACTGTGTCAAAAAAACGTAAATGCATGTAAAAAAGAGACTAGTCAATATACTCAATATTGTGCACCTCGGAGAGGAAAACGATAGAACTAGTACGTATTTATTTACGGTGCAGATTCACTCATTTTGCTCCATATGTACTCCGTGTTGGTGTAGTCTAGTCACTTGTTGAAATGTCTAGAACAACAAATACTCCTTTCTGGTTTACAGGGCTATACTAGCAAGTAGTTGTAGTACAATAGTGGGCTCACATAGCAATTTTGTCTCATGCAATGTTCGATTTGCGCTTGGCTCTTCGCCTCTTCGAGAAGACGAACAACAATGTTACTACTACTGCTTCTACAGTGTCGAATCCACTGCTGCATATCCGTCCACCGCGAGCGGGACGGATAGCTTGTTGTAGAAGTATACTACTACTAAGCAAAAGCTTGTCCTCGTTTGCGAGCAACCGCGCGCATGGGCGAGGGAGAAGGCGTGTAGTAAAATCAAGCTTCTCCTCGTTGTACGAGTTGACGCGACACATCATAGCACTGGCCCCACATGCTTGCCTCTAAACTTGGCTGAAAGACCCGCAGTGTACAATATATTTGCTGCAACCTCTAACATTTACCCACCACGAATTAAAATATATGTGGCCGTCTGCATCGTTCTCATGCAGAGGCCGGGGAGTCCCCCTTTTCGGAAAAAACAAATTAAAATATATATTCCTATCTTGACCAGATGTGCGTGCAAACTACAATCACCAGGGTGACAGGTAGGGCCAGAAGACTATTTTAATATTTTTTTAAAACTTCGAGACGGCCACATAGCATGGAGCCGACCCGAACGATTTTAAGCTTACAGGCACGATACACGCTATCCTAGACTACTCTAGACATGAAACTGCCACACGAGCGTCCGGGCTGCGCTTGGCTCTTCGCCTCTTCGGAAAGTCGAACAATGATGGAGTACTACTGCACTGGAGGAGTACTACAGTACGCTTCTGGCCATCTGTCACCGATAGAACTGCTGCATGTCCAGCGCGTGCGGGAGGGAGAACGTGTAGCGAAAGCTTCTCCTAGTCTTGCCAGCCACCATGCTCATGGGAGAGGGAGGGACGCTCCTTCCTTTGCTTGTATGACATGTGGGCCCGACAGGTGGGTGGCCAACCTGTCATACAGCTAAAGGCAGGTGGAGTTAAGTCCGCGAGGGAGAGGATAATCAAACTTCTCGTTGATGTACGAGTTGACGCGACACATCAAAGCACTGCACTCGATATATCTCAATAATTTGCGGTTACCGATACATTAATTACAATGCATGCATGCATGCCGTGACTCTCCTTTTGATAATTGCATGTGTTGATTTAATGCACCTTGAAGTAGTACTCCCTCCGATTCCTTTTACTTTGCGTATAACTTTTTCTTGTTTTTCTCATATTAGTCTGCGCGTCCGTGTTGGTTTCCATCTATGCCCCCGCTCGATTAGTTCTGCCCCCATTAATCGTGCCAGTTTCCAAAACAGAAAATGGCTACGGGCAAACGCATGCAGCGCCGGATGCAGCTTGACCGCCTGGGGAAGCCAACTCAAGCGAAAAGGAAGGAGGAACAGCCAACCATGGCATGCGCATTTACTGTCGATATTTATGCAGCTTACTCATACGCAGGGGCAAATTTGTCCAGAAAACTCAAAGTACTGCCTTCCTTGGTATGTGGGAGGACAGTTATGCGCAGAGTATAAAATATGTGACGGTAAAGCTTTGTAATGCCCCGGCGCAAGCGAGAGACGGTTGTGCACGAGGAGGGCGAGATCATGCAGACGGAATAGGAACCGGCGAGGCAGCTCACTAAGGTCTCCATGGACCTCACCGTGCTCCAATGCACCTTGTGCCTCCGCCCCTTGACGCCTCCAGTGTATGAGGTTCGAATACACCTCGTCTGTTCGGCTGATTGAGCAAGGTGCAGGTTTCTTGATTGGTGTGATGTTCGATTGATTTCTGCAGTGCAAGGGAGGGCACCTGGCCTGCGCGGACTGCCGCGTCGAGTGCCCTAGGAACCAGCAGTAGTGCCAGAAGTGCGAGCGTGGCGGTGGCTTCGACGTCCGGAGCACGGCGGTGGAAGCCGTCGTTTCATCGCTGAGGGTGGTGTGCCCGCATGAAGGCTGTGGGCTCTACGTCATTTACCACAAGCTCTCTGATCACCAGAGCGTGTGTTTGCCCGTGCCCTGCAAATGCCCCGTGCCCGTCTGTGGCTACGAAGGCCCGCCGCCGGCGCTCTACCACCACATCAGCAACGCACATCCCATGCCCGTGCATAGGATCCAGTACGACAAGGTGCTCCAGCTGCAAGTGCCAGTATCGGAGCCACGGCTCTTGCTATTCGCGGAGGAGGACGGCCACGCATTTTTCTTGGTCGGCAGCATGCTCGACATCGGTGCGCCTATCGCCGTGTCGGTGGTCTGCATCAGAGCGGGGGCGTCCCCACTGCCGCACTACGTGGCCAAGCTGTGGGCGAACGGCCCACCGGAGGAGCCCAAAGGCACGACCGATGCCGTCAAGGTGGAAATGGAGGTGACAAGCAACATGGATCCCGGTGACGTCGACGTGTAGGAGCTGACCTTCTTCACAGTTCCGCCCAAGCTGCTGGCCGGGGCTAAGCTGATGTCCCTCCACATTCAGATCGAAAACTCATGTCCTAAATGTTTCTACAGTGCCTTCTGTTTATCTTAGTAATATGCTAATATAGGGATTACCCCGGTCTACTTTAGCTTAAGAAATGGTGGGTTTTGGTGGCGATGCATCAATTACTTCGACATCATATCAGTAATTTCCAACAGTTGAACGGATATTTTGTGTCTGTTGGATATAAAGTTCCTTTGGGTAAGAAGTACTAGATAAAAGGAGATGTATGTAGACGTATTTTAGTTTTAGATACGTCCCTTTTTATCCATTTTGATGACAGGCACTCCCTTCGTTCCACAATACATGCCTTCCATTTGTCAAAGAAGTACTAGATAAAAGGAGTATATAGGTACATCCATGATAGAGCCAGTCGGATGGTTGAGAACACTACAATTCGTAGCTACAGATGCATGTGACTCCCAGATGTAGAAGCCAGGGGTCATCATCCTCCTTTTCGAGAAAAAATAGACGCATGTGTGAGAGGACGAGTGCGTGCGTGCACCTCTTCTCTTCCTGTATAACGTACTAAACTCAGAGTACAAGTTTTTTTGGGTGGCACGATGGTGCGTGCGAGAAGTCCCGAGAGATAGGTTTAATGCGTCTAAAAAAGACTGGCCTATAGCTTGCCACGTGGCTATTCCTGTCGAACGCCCCATTAACCGTAAGATATGTATACGATGATGCCAGTTATTGCACGTACGCAGTAGAAAAAGTACACCACGTCTAAGAACACGTGCCCACGTAATGCCATCCGGGAATAGTGCCGCACTTCGAAACTAGAACCGTCAAAAAAATTGAGCTTGCGTCTCGTCATATTCCAAATTACTCCACGCTATATTGAATTGCAAACCTGTTCACACCAATCGCAACCTAAACGGTTTCCCACTTAGGAGCGTATTAGTACTCGGTTATAAACACTAGTATGGCAGGATGACTGCACATTCCTCCTCAACTCCTCATCCACAAAAACAAACACGTCATTCAACATCCTTCCCTTTCGTCTGCCAAGGCCAGCATGAGTTCTGGGTCGAGAGATTGCCACCAGGGAGAGGCGAGTATGGATGCGGAAGCACCAGAGATGTCCCGCCTCGCTGCGAAAGCAACCGACATGTCCCGCCGCGCGGAAGTAGCAACACAGAGGTCCCGTCACGCCGCTGAAGCAGCACGGAGGTCCCGCAGCACCGTCGATGCAGCAGACTGGTCCGACCGCACCGCGGAAGCAGCAGAGATGTCCCGCCGAGCCGCGAATGCAGTAGAGATGTCCCGACGCTCCACGGCGGCTTGGGAAAATTTCTCGCGGGCAGGCGACGATTGTTACACACGCATGCATGTGAACGTCCATAGTGAGATGGATCAGATCTCCGGCTGGGCGAGGTAGCAGGAGGACATGAAAGCCTCATTTGAACAGGCTACCGGCGTCATCCGGCAACTAAGGAAGGGCAATGAGAGGCTCCGGGCCGAGCACGACCTGCTGAGGGCAAAGATTGTCCGAAGTGCAGACCAGCAGGAGGAGACCAGTGCCTTGTTGAAGAGGACCGGCGTCATCGTCAAGAAACTTATGGACGAGAATGACATGCTCCACATCGAGCTCCAAAGGCTGGTGGATGAATCCGTGGATGTTCTCAAGCAGCATCTTGAGGACACGAAAGAGCTCATCGCCGCTCGCCGCGAAGACTACTTCTCGCGGCCTACAGCAATGCATCAAGAAAGTAGAGATCAGCGAGCCAGATCCTTGTCTTCCTTCTGCTTTTTGCCTTGTGTATTTCGGGCGTAGCCGCATGTGGCTTTTTTAATTATCTTTCTAATTATGTAAGACAATTAATCGTCCTTATATATTCATCAGTCTTGCTATAAGTCGTAGTAGATGCTATATAGGTCCGTCGGTGTCGGGTGGTAGGTGCAACATATGCCAACGAGTGGCTTATCATTGTGGGAGCCAGTAAGACATCGCCGATGCCTGGAAACGGGATGAGGCGAAGACATGCACGCCAGCGGATCTTACCCAGGTTCAGGGCTCTCCATGGAGATAAAAGCCCTAGTCCTGCTCTGCGGGGTCTCCGCATGATCACTAGATCAACAAGTGGCTACAAGAGGCTCCTTGAGCTGTTCGGCGAAAGGAGGAAGAAAGGCAAGGCTAGCTCTCTTTTCCCCTCAATGTAGTGTCTAAAACTCTCAAAGATCAACCCTTTGCATGGGTGGCCTGGGGGTTTATATAGGCCTATCCCCCAGGGGTACAATGGTAATCCGGCTGGGCGTGGGCCCTAGCCGTAAGTGTCTATGGTCGCCGGCTTCTCCTCCGGCCGCTAGGGCCCGACGACTGGTGGGTCCTGCCGGCTGCCGGCCTCTTGGTCGACAGGCACCCCACCGCTTGGGGGTCTTGTCGGGGGCTGGTTACTGTTGCCTCGCCCTTGATGACGAGAGCTTTGTCGAGGTAAGCATGGCTACAGTGCCGCCGCCTGGCGGGCTCTCACTGTAGCCTTGCTTCGTCTTGTCTCCTTAATGGTGCACGTGCTTTGAGGGGGGGGAGTAAGCTGGCTATTGGGAGCCGGCCGCATCCCAAGCAGACTGGGGGAGGCATGGCCGCTTTCGGGCGTCTCTCTAACCGATGGGGCCCGCTGCCTGCGGGCCGCACTGACAGCCTGTCGTGGGTGGCGTCATGGTCAGCAACAGTGCCACGCCGGACGGGTGACGGCTGCCCCGTACGTCTTACTGTTGCCATGCGTGCTCCGGGATTCGGGGGGTGGAAGGTTTCACTGTTGCCATGCCCTGTCTCATAACCGTTATGTGGGTGCAGACTTTGAGGGCACGATCTTGGCTGCTTGCCAGGGGGCGGCTTCCTGGAGTCTGCCCTATCATGGCCTTCTTCATGAGAGTTTAGGGTCGGGCCGCCTTCCGGTAGTCGGCCTGTGAGACAGCCGGCCAGGGGAAGGCGACCCCATGCATTGGGTGCTTGGAGGCTTCGATCAGCCTGCCATTTTTTCAAAGGGCCAAGGGGAGCCGGCTAGGCTACCCGTGGTTATTTACTCCGACAGTAGTCCCTAAAGCTGGTTGGGCTTCATGGCTAAAAGGGGAACGAGAAGCTCAATCAGCTTCATATCCTGAAGAGTCGGTAGCTAAGAGCCGGCTTTGATAAGGCGTGCCATCTCGGTGGGGCCTTTTGAAGCCTGAAGGCGGGAACAAGCTGGTGCGCATGCCAGGCCGCGGGCTGGCCGCTTGCCGCCTGCGCGCCACATGGCACCCTTTGGCTGGAGGAGCCTGCCAGCCCACGCGCGCGACGGGACGTCGCCGCAGGCCGGGGCCCACCACTTCCATGCATTGGCCTAAGTGTGGATCTTTTGTGGCCCTAACGGGCCGCTCTCCTTCCGACAGTAGTTTCCGCACGCCGTTAGGGCATAATAATTGCGGGGCGTGGGGGAATGGGCGCAGTTAATCCCACGCCCCACACTCCTCGCCTCCTCGGTTTCGTCGCACGAGGCTATAAGTAGGGGGAGGAGGGGGAGCGGCAGACGCTCACACGCTGTCCCTCGCTCCGCCATTTTCTTCTTCTTCCTCCTCTCCGTCGCTGCAGCTGCTCGCCACCGCGTCGCCATTCCACCAATCTTCTCGGGGCGCCGTAGCTTGGCTGCACCTGAATCGCGTGCCCTCCGCCGCCGCGCTTTTCCCGTCGCCTGTCCGTCCTCATGGCGCGGTCCAACTCATGGGATTGCTCCAATGTCCACGAGGACCACGTCGACTTCCTCCGCAAGACGCGGCGGTTGCCGGGCACGGATTATGTGCGGGTTCGTCTTGCGTAGGAGAGGGAGATCTCGCCAGCGCCGGAGGAGGACGAGCGGGTAATCTTCCGCTCACACTGCTTGCACGGCATCGGCCTGCCGGCGAGCGGTTTCTTCCACTCCTTTTTTGAGTTCTATCATCTCCAGCCACACCACCTTACCCCAAACACGGTGGTGCTGCTGTCGGCCTTCGTCACTCTATGCGAAGGCTTCCTTGGCGTCCTCCCCACCCTCGAACTTTGGGGGGAGTTCTTCCAGTCCAAACTTGGCACCGTCGTCGTGGGCGTGCCTGCCCCATGCGGCGCCTTCATCATCGTGCGCAGACCGACGGGCGACAATCCATTTCCGCCCATCGCGTTGATCCAGTCGGTGAAGCTCTGGCAAAAATCATACTTCTACATGAAGAACGTCGCTCCGCAAGGCGACTTCGTCAATCTGCCGGCTTACACAGTCGGCCCGCCAGCTGGGAGGCATCGTTCATGGTCCTTCCGAGCTAAGACGCTGTCTCTGGCTGGGGCTGCTGCCGTCGCACGGCTCCGACCGGGTCCGACCTGATAGCCGCCTTCGTGGAGCATCGGGTGATCCCACTCCAAGGCCGCCCTCGCATGATTTGCCAGATGAGCGGTCGATTCGACCCAAGTCGGCTAAGCACCAAGGAGATGCCTCATGCCGAGGTATCTTACATGGTGAATTATATCGCCAACTGCAAACACACCGAGGAGTGGCGGTTCGGCAAGGAGCAGTACTCTCGCGCCAATCCTCTGCCTTCTGTAAGCTTCCCTTCTTTTCTTCTTCTCTTGTTGCCGAGTTCATACTGGCCGACTCCTGACCAGTCGGCTCGTTTTTAACAGAGCTCCCTCCTTCGACCGGCGGCCGGAGCCGCGGGGGTGGAGCGGCAGTTCGTCGCCGACCGTGCGACGGATGACTTGGATGATCCTGACTTGGGGGCGGCCACTTTAGACGATGACGCCGTACGGGGAGGTGGCGAGGCAGGCAGCTCCGGTCTTGGGGACGGCTTCGAGGACTGGCCGGATGACGACGAGGCCGATGTTGTTCTGCGCCGTCAGTCGGTGTCCGATCATCAAGGCACGGGCTCATCTGCAGCACCGGCTGTTCGTGCTGGCGCGCAGAAACGTTGGGCCGCGCCGACCTTCTTCGGCAGTCGGCCGAAGAAGCCCAAGGGTACTGCGGCGGCGACCAAGCGAGACGAGGCGGCCGCGAAGGCAGCCCGCTTCCGCAAGGTGGTGAAGCAGCTGCATGTGGTTTTGGCGTAAGTCTCAATTCTCTCACGCCTTTCTTTTTTCTCTTCGGTTGACATTCTTCTAAGCCTTTTCCTTGACTTATCAAACAGGGCTCCGCTTTCTCTCAAGCGGACCACTGCCGCCTCCATAGTTGGAGCGATGGGAGGGTCTGCGAGCGCCCGCTGCATGGACCCCCGTGCCGATCTCCTAGCGGCGACAAAGCGGAACACGCGGGAGGCGCGGGAGGAGCGGGAGGCGGAGGAGCAGAGGGCGGCCGCCGCCAGGGTGGCTCAGGAGACGACGGAGGAGTCGGCGGAGGCGCGAGCCGATGCAGCGGCCAAGGCTCAAGCAGAGGCTGTGGCAACGGAGAGGGCGGCAGAAGCCCTGCATAACCAGCCTCCGCAACTCGTCATCCCCCTTCGTGTCGTGGCTCCCGATATCCCAGTGCGCCTGCCGGAGGAAGCCGCCGCAACCAGCTGGCGATGGAGAGGGAGGAGGGCGACGCAGTCATCCTGGAGAGAGAGGCGGCACCGCCATCACCGACTGGAGCGGGCCAAGGCGGCCAGCTTGAGGCGCCGCCTGAGCAGCCGGCTGGAGGCAAGCCGGCAGTGAGGGCGGATCTTGTGGTCCTGTCGCTATCTTGTCGGCGCGCAGGGAAGGCGACTTCAGCGCCGGACCCGCAGAAGGCCGCGGGCTCCAGCTCGTCGGCCCAGGATCTGGAGATGGCCAGTGCCAGCTCGCCAGGGTGGACACCGGTCGGTGGGACGGCCGTGCTGAACATGCCGGCGCAGGACGTCCGGGACCGGCTTCAGTCCCAGGCCGACGCGCTGAGGCAATATACTCAAGAGTTTCTTTCAACGCGGATGGCCATTCGGTTGAGTCTTCCCGCTTTTCGTCGATTGCTCTTGATTTCTTTCATGGGGGCGCGTCAACGCACCCACTTGGTGTAGTCCCCGAGTTCCGAGTCGGCTGCTGAGCAGGCAGCTTGGGACTTCTTAGTAGACTTTGATTGATGTCTTGTTCTTATTCGCACCTCTGTCCTACTGGCAGGACTATCACAACCTCCGCGCGGGTACCTTCAACTATCAGGCCCGGGAGATGAACCAGAAGACCACTAATCTGACTGAGAGCCGGAGTAAGTGCTTCATTTTTTATCTCATGTGGGCGCGCGTCAGTGCACCCACTGGGTGTAGTCCTCGAGATTCGAGCCGACTGCTGAGCAGTCGGGTCTGATCTTTCCGGCCGACTTCTTCCTTATTGCTTTTTTCTTCTTCTTCATATCTGCAGGGGCCAATGCTGACCTGCGGGAGCAGCTAGGTGGGGTCCAGACCGCCCTTCATGCCAAGGAAGCCGAGTGCAACGCCTTGGCTCAGGAACGTGATCGCTTGGCCAAAAAACTGGCCGACCAGGAGGAGAGCCATAAGGCGGCCCTGAAGGTGGTGCAGGACAGCGAGGCCGCCCTTCAAGCTGAATATGAGGCCGAGGCGGTGAGATGGGCTGAGGAGAGGCAAGCGCTGAGCGAAGGCTACGGCCGGGTTGAAGATATCATTGACAGTAAGCCGCCTTCTTCCTCGTCCCTTTGCTCGCCACCTGGCATCTGGTCTGTCTTCTGAGTTCGTGCTACTATTTTCTTCTTTGTGCAGATTACTTCCCTGGTTACTCCGTTGCCACCAACCAAGCCATCGAGGCCCACCGTGATGCATGACGGCATGATGGGGTTGAGATCGCACCGGATGCTGGCCGGTCGCTTGAGGAGCAGCTTCTAGCGATTCAAACACGCCTCCAGCCGGCTTACCGCACGCTCCGTCGTCTTCAGTGTGCTGGGGCGCGGGTGCTGGCCGCCCTCTGGCCCGGCGAGGTGGTTCCCGCACCCCTAATCGGACTGCCGACTGGCTGGAGGTAGCAGTCGGTCGCTTCAAGGCCTGGAAGGCTTCAGCAGCTCCGTCCGGCGGCAGGCGGGCACTAGAGTTCATCCGAGCTTGGTATCCTGGGCTGGATTTGGCCCAGCCGGCCACCTGGCGGCAAGAGGCCAATGAGGAGCTGGGAGCGGTGCGGCCGGCTATCATCCAGTGCGCCTCGGCGATCGCCGACTACACCGACACCAGTGCCTTCGCCCCTGAGGTAAATGATGACGGCATCGCTCAGCCAAAGGAGTGGTTTGTGCTGAAACTAGCAGAAGGTGAAGACTCGGCGGATGAGATCGATTCCAGCGACAAAGGCGAAGAGGAGGAGGGGGAGGATGGTGAAGACGCTGCGCCAGACGGTGGAGCGACCAGCCAATCTCAGCCTGATCGTGCCTCCAGCAATGAAGCGCGTGCAAGCGCGCCACCTGCAACAGGTGATGATCATGCCTATACTCGTCAGTCGGCCACTCCTCCAGCCAGCACTGTCGTCTCCACCAACCTGCCCGGCTCGCCTATTGCTCCCTTGGCTTGATCCGCCGTCATTGCCTTCCTGCTCGTTACTCTTTGAACAACTTTTATTAAATTTGCGCAGTTCCACCCATTGGGGGTGTATTCAAACTATGTTGAATGCAGGCCTTTCAAAGGCCTTTTGTGTAAATATAATCATGCATGTGCTTGGCTTCCATTCATATTTGCTTTTCATCCTTTTGGCTATTTCCTTTGCCGCCCTCCCTTGGTTGCTGCCTTCCCAGCCGGACGGCTGCTCTGCAGTCTGTGGCTGGGCAGGGGCTTGGCCGTTTGGGAGGACAAGTACTCAAGCTTTCTTAGATTGTAGCAAGGTGAACAGGAAGCCGGCCAGCCGACTGCTCTGATAGCCGGTTGGCGGGGTGGGAATCCGGCTTGTGTTATATAAGTTCGTTACTCCTTAGCCATTTTTCATGTGGGCATCCTTTCCTGCCTTTGGCTCTTTCCAGCCGGAAAGTCGATTCTTTGAGCTGCGACTTTCAACAAGAGAGGGCTTGGGTGCCGGCTCACTACTTGTCTGACTGCAGGTAGAACTTGAATATCACTCAAGGCGGCAAGTCCCCGGGCCAACTGATCGAACCCGGTGCTGGACGAGAAAACAAATGTAGTAACATAATCATAGGCATGATACTCATCATACATAGATAAAAGAGGGTAGTCCCCGAGTGCTCCTCGGGGGACCCGTTGTCTCGTAATTAATACAAAAGGTAGCGTGGTACATACTGCATGGTCGTTCCATGGTCGTTCCGACTCCTTGCCGGAATCATCCCTCTTGCGTGCCTTCGGCTTCTCCGTGTCAATCAGGTAGTAGGAGTTATTTCCTAAGGCACTTCCGATGACGAAGAGGCCTTCCCAAGTGGCGGAGAGCTTGTGCTGGCCGGCTGTTCGCTGGATCAGCCGGCGCACAAGATCACCCTCTTGGAAGGATCTTGGCTTGACCTTCCGGCTGTGGTAATGCCGTAAACCCTGCTGGTAGATAGCAGACCGGCTTAGGGCTAATAGCCGGCCTTCTTCTAGCAGGTCGACACCGTCTTCTCGCGCTTCCTTGGCCTCCGCCTCCGTGTACGTGGTGACCCGAGGTGAGTTGAACTCAATGTCAGTTGGGAAGAAAGGGGTGAAGCCGCTTGACTTGTTCGGGGTAGTGCGCAAACTCTAGAGGACGGCTGGTAGCTCGTCGAGCCAACAGCCGGCCGAACGCTCCAGTGGCACGACCAATCGGGGCTTGATGCCGGAGAGGATGAGGCTATTTGCTCGCTCGACTTGGCCGTTTCACCGCGGGTGGGCAGCAAACGCTAAGTCCAGTCGGATGCCCTCTGTCGCACAGAAACGTGCTAGTGCTCCCTTGGCAAAATTCTTGCCGTTGTTGGTGATGAGGCTGTGTGGTACGCCATACCGGGTTGTAATATGTGCGATGAATGTCACGGCAGTCGGCCCATTCACTTTTTTTATCGGCTTCGCTTCAATCCACTTGGTAAATTTGTCCACGGCGACGAGAAGATGTGTCATGCCGCCGCGCACCATCTTGAATGGGCCCAACATGTCCAGTACCCAGATGGCAAAAGGCCGGGTGAGGGGGATGGTCTTGAGTGCAGAAGCCGGTAGGTGTTGCTTGGAGCTGAAGACTTGGCACCCTTTGTTGTGTTTGACTAACTCATTGGTGTCTTCCAAAGCAGTCGGCCAGAACAATCCATGGCGGAAAGCTTTGGCGACGAGTGATCTTGAGGCCGCGTGGTGGCCGCATTCGCCTTGGTGGATGTCTTTGAGGATTGCTCTGCCCTTGTCTGGCTCGACGCAGCGCTAGAAGACTCTAGTGACACTGCGCCTAACAAGCTCTCGGTTCATTATTGTGTATGCTCCGGCTCGGTGTTGGACTTGTCTTGCCGAGATCTCGTCAGTCGACAGCTCTCTGTTTACCAGGAAGTTGAGGATGGGCTGGGCCCATGATGGAGCTGTGACTTCTTCTATTGCCAATACGGCTAATGCGACCAGGGCGGGTGGGCTGGGTGGTGAAGAGTTGGAGTCCGCCACTGCCTGTTGTGTCGATGCAGTCCCCGGGCCGACTGTTGTAGTCCCCGGGCCGACTGCTGTAGTCCTCGATCCGACTGCGATATGGCAGTCCCTGAGCCGGGTGCGACTATGGAAGTCCCTGAGCCGCCTGCTTGGTTCCCCAAGTCGGATCCGACTGCGTCAGGGTCAGGCGGTACGAAGATGGAATTAGATTCTGGAGATGCCTTGACAGACGGCTTGAGGCGGCGTTGGAGAGAGACGCCGGTTGGTATAGCTTGTCGGGTGGAGCCTATTCGTGCCAGGGCATCTGCTTGCTCGTTGTCGGCTCGTGGCACGTGGAGGAACCCACATACTTCAAAATATCCACTGATTTGCTGAACAAGGAAGCGGTAGCTTGCCATGTTTGTGTCCTTGGCGTCCCAGTCGCTAGATGATTGCTAGACTACCAAATCCAAGTCACCATAGCACAGGATCCGGCGGATGCCGAGTTCTTTGGCTAGCCGGAGCCCGTGTATGAGCGCCTCGTACTCGGCCACATTGTTGGAGGCGGCAAAATGAATTTGCAATGTGTATATGAGTTTGTCTCCCTTGGGAGAGGTGAGGACGATGCCGGCTCCCAAGCCGGTGCGCATCTTGGATCCATCGAAGTGCATCAGCCAATGAGTGGAGTCGGGGGCCGGCGGCAGGTACTGGGTCTCGGCCCAGTCGACAAGGAAGTCAGCCAATGCCTGGTACTTGATGGCGGTGCAAGGCTGGTAGAAGATTGTGTAAGGAGCAAGCGCAATGGCCCATTTTGCCACCCATCCGGATGCATCCCGGCTGCCTATGATCTCGGCAAGCGGGGCAGTACATACGACTGTGATGGGGTGCTCTTGATAGTAGGGCTTGAGCTTCTTGGCGGCAAAGTACACACCATAGCACATCTTCTGGTAGTGCGGGTAGTTCTGCTTCGAGGTGGACAGTAGTTCGTTCAAATAATACACCGGCCTCTGGACTAGCTGAGCTCGGCCTTCTTCTAGGCGCTGAACTACGATAACGATGCTGACCACCCGGCTAGTGGCGGCAATGTAAAGGAGCATGGGCTCTTTCTCCGTCGTTGCCACCAAGACGGGTGGCATGGTCAGCATCTTCCTTAGCTCGTGGAAATCTTGGTCTGCTTGGTCGTTCCACTCGCAGTGAGTGGACTTCTTCATGAGCCGGTAGAGGGGGAGAGCTTTCTCTCCGAGCCGGCTGATGAAGCGGTTCAGGGAGGCCAGGCATCCGGTAAACTTTTGGACATCTCGTACCTTGGTAGGAATCTTCATTCTCTCTATGGCCTTGATCTTCACTGGGTTGCATTCGATGCCGCGTTCGGAGACCAGGAAGCCTAGAAGCTAGCCGGCTGGTACTCCAAACACGCATTTCTCGGGGTTGAGCTTGATCTGAAACCGGCGCAAGTTTTTGAATGTCTCTCTGAGGTCTTCTAGCAAGGTGCCGCGCTTCTCCGTCTTCACCATGATATCGTCTACATAGACGTGGGCATTTCTGCCGAGCTGCTTGAGGAGGCATTTCTGCATGCAATGCTGAAAAGTGGCACCGGCATTTCTTAAGCCAAATGTCATAGTTAGGTAGAAGAAAGTTCTGAATGGTGTGATGAAGGCGGTCTTCAGGTGGTCAGCCGGATCCAACTTTATCTGGTGGTAGCCTGAGTAAGAATCCAAGAAGCTCAACAGCTCGCATCTGGCTGTGGAGTCTATCACTTGATCAATTCGAGGTAAGGCAAACGGATCTTTGGGGCAGTCTTTGTAGAGGCTGGTGTAATCTATACACATGCGCCACTTGTTATTCTTCTTCGAAACAAGGACCGGGTTGGCAAGCCACTCAGGAAAGAACAACTCTATAATAAAGCTGACTGCCAGAAGCCGGGCTATCTCTTCTCCTACAATCCTTCTCTTTTCCTCCAACAGTCGGCTGAGGGGTTGCTTGATTAGTTTTGCATCTGCTCGGACGTGTAACTTGTGCTCGGAGAAATCCTTCGGAACACCCGGCATGTACCTGGGGGACCATGCGAAGATGTCCCGATTCGCACGGAGGAAATCGACGAGCTCGCCTTCCTATTTGCTGTCCAGGTTTGCTCCAAGGACAGCAAACCTCTCCGGGTTCTCCGGGTCCAGAGGTATCTTCTTTGTTTCTTTGGCCGTCTAGAAAGAACCTTGAGCATTAGATTCCTTGGGGTTAGGGGACAGGTCCGGCTGCTTGCCGGCCATGGCCACGCCTCGATTCAGCATCTTTTTCTCTTCAGCGATCATGAGGTACTCGGCCAGCTGGTTGCTAGCTGCCGCACACTCAGAGGATTTCTTGTACTCTCCGGCTATGGTCATGATGCCCTTGGAACTCGGCATCTTCATCTTGAGGTAGGCGTAGTAGGGTGCATCCATGAACTTGACCAGAGGAGGTCGGCCAAGCAATGCGTGGTAAGGGCTCTCCAGATCCACTACTTCAAACCATATTGCTTCTCGACAGAAATGATCCTTGTCCCCAAAGAGGACATCCATCTTGATCTTGCCGATTGGTGAGCAGGAAAGGACGGGTACGATGCCATGGATCATGGTCCGACTAGGCATGAGCTGCTTCGTCTTGATGTTCAGCTTCTCCATGGTGTCACGGTACAGTATGTTGATGCTGCTCCCGCCATCTATCAGCACATAGAAGAAACTGGCAGCTCACCTTTCTGTTGCGAGTGTGGCATCCAAAACCAATGCGTAAGAGCCGGGAGATGGCATCACCTGTGGGTGATCGGCCCGGCTCCAGCTGATAGGCTTCTCCAACCAGTGCATGAACTCGGGGTTGTTGGAGGCGACCACGTTGACTTCTTGGTGCTGTCGGCGCCGGCTGCGCTGGTCTTCGGTCTGGCTTGTAAAGATGACATAGGCGGCATGCTCGTCAGGGAAATCGTCTTGAACAGCCCCGACCGCTGGCCGAGCAGCCGGCTCCTGAGGGGCTGGAGGCGGCTGGCCAGCAGGCGGAGGCGCCACTAGCCCTTCAGCCTTGGAGATTCGTGTGATCCGATGGCATTTCTGAGTCGTGTGGTTGGGCGGCTTCGCGCCGCTATGGAACTTGCAGGGGGCATCAAGAGTTTGCTCGTAGGAGAAAGACAGCTGCCAAGCCGGCCTGCCCCCCTTCTGCTTCTTGGGCGCGGGCCGCCCTTTGGGCTGTTCATCTTCGACCGTGGCCACTTGTCGACTGGTGGAAGGCGACATAGGGGCCTTGCGCTTGTTGTCATTTTGGTACGGGCGTCGGTTGGAGTCTCCAACCGGTGTCTTGGGAGCCTGAGCTAGCACCTTCCCGTAGGCGTCTACTCAAAGCTCAGTCTTCATTGAATAGTCGGCCATGGCGTACTTGTCTGCTATGATCAGTAGCTCGTCGAGGGTAGTCGGCTCGTCGCAGAGGAGTCGGTGCTTGAGGAGGGTGCCTTCTCGGCATCCGGCGGTGAAGTATTCTATGGCTTGAACCTCGTGCACCCCCTCATAGGAGTTGCGGAGCTCGGCCCAACACGTGAGGTAGTCGCGTGTTGATTCATTGGGACCTTGAACACACATGGAGAGCTGGCGAGGCTTGGGAGGCCGTGTGTATGTGCAGGTGAAGTTGCGGATGAAGACTTCTGTGAAGTCTAGCCAGCTGTTGACGCTGTAAGGCTTGAGGCTGTTCAGCCAGGTGCGTGCCATGCTTTGGAGCATGAGGGGGACGTACTTCACCGCAAGACGCCTGTTGCCGCTTGCTATGCGAACTGCGGTGGAGTAATCGATCAACCAATCTTCCGGCTTCACGAAGCCGTTGTACTTGGGCGTGTCTCTCGGAAATGAGAACCCTTTGGGGAAGGGCTCGTCGCAGATGCGGGGGCAAAAGCAGGGCGGGCCGACATCGTCTTCTTCTTCTAGTGCCAGGGATCGCGCTAGGCGGTCGATCCAATGGGGGTGTTATTCTCGTCGACTCCTTCGCAGTTGCCTAGTCGGCCGCTGAGAGTCGGATGTGTGACAGGCGGAGGGGTGGGATATATCTCTCCCCACGAGGCGGAGGAGGAGGTGGATTGCCTAGTCGTTCCACAACTTGAGGGCGGCCTTCTGCGTCGCGCTCGACGGTGATTCGAATCTGACTGCGGCAAGCAGCCGGCTCCTTTTCTTGTCTTGCATGGGCGCCGCCTGCAGTCGGCGTCCGTGACGTCGCACCGTGCTCTCGGCATGGGGGTGGGCTTCCAGCGCTGGCGTTGGCCTCATGCCGCTCTACGGCTGCATCGATCAACTGTTGGATGCGTCTGGTCATGTAGGGGAGCTCTTCGGCCCCCAGTCCATTCATCTCGTCCACGACCTCCTGGGCGGCGCGTAGGTTCTCGAGGGGCGTGGCATAGACTGGGCGGTCTGCTCCCAGCATGTTGGCGATGGCCGCGCCGTGCTTCTTGACGACGCTGGCTCGGCTCGGCCCGTCAGGAGCCGGCGTACCGAAGGCGGCGCGGTCAACTTCGCACTAGTGAGCCTCATTGAGGCGTCTCATGGAGGCTTTCTTCTTGCCCTCCGCAATGAGGGCCAGGCGGCGCGCATCTAGCGTCTCAGCGTCGGCGTCGGCCGGGATGGGGGCGGACAAGTCGTGCAACGCCGCTTGCAGGGCGTCGTGGGTGTTCTCGCTAGAGGTGACACCGTGGCTGATGACTAATACCTCGGTGACGGTGCTGCCGCCGCTGTCGGCTCGAGGAAGAGGGTCGTCGAAGATCACTATGTTGGTGGGGAAAGCGTCAAGCGATGTCATGTTGGAGTCGACAAGCATCGGGTCGCTGGAGCCAACTGACTCCAAATCCATAGTAGGCTCGCTAGAGACGTGGAGTTGGTCGAGGCGGCTGACGAGGCGGCTCTCGGGGTAGCCTGTGCCTGCGCCGGACACGGGCTCATCGGAGATGCGGGCTTCGCCAAGAAGATCGGCGAGGCAGCTCGCCGTGCAGGCGTTGTCGACGCCCTGCAGCGCGTCGGGGCAAGCGCCATCGAGCGTGCCGGGCTGGCTACACTCGCTGGGAAGGAAAAGGGTTCCCATCCAAAGCAGGTCTATGGACGACGGTGCACCTGGCCCCATGGTGGGCGCCAAATGTCGGGTGGTAGGTGCGACATATGCCAACGGGTGGATTATCATTGTGGGAGCCAGTAAGACATCGCCGGTGCCTGGAAACGGGATGAGGCGAAGACATGCACGCCGGCGGATCTTACCCAGGTTCGGGGCTCTCCGTGGAGATAACACCCCTAGTCCTGCTCTGCGGGGTCTCCGCATGATCACTAGATCAACAATTGGCTACAAGAGGCTCCTTGAGCTGTTCGGTGAGAGTAGGAAGAAAGGCAAGGCTAGCTCTCTTCACCCCTCAATGTAGTGTCTAAAACTCTCAGAGATCAACCCTTTGCATGGGTGCCCTGGGGGTTTATATAGGCCCACCCCCTAGGGGTACAATGGTAATCCGGCTGGGCATGGGCCCTAGCCATCAGTGTCTATGTTCGCCGGCTTCTCCGCCTGCTGGTGGGTCCCGCCGACTGGTGGGTCCCGCCGGCTTCCGGCCTCTTGGTCGTCAGGCAGGCCCCACCGCTTCGGGGTCTTGTCGGTGGCAGGTTACTGTTGGCTTGACCTTGATGACGAGAGCTTTGTCGAGGTAAGCATGGCTGCAGTGCCGCCGCCTGGCGGGCTCTCACTGTAGCCTTACTTTGTCTTGTCTCCTTAATGGTGCGCATGGTTCGAGGGGGGGAGTAAGCCGGCTATTGGGAGCCGGCCGCATCCCAGGCCGACTGGGGGAGGCATGGCCGCCTTCGGGCGTCTCTCTAACCGAAGGGGCCCGCCGCCTGCGGGCCATACTGAGAGCCTGTCGTGGGTGGTGTCATGGTCAGCATGGCAACAGTGACACGCCGAACGGGTGATGGCTGCCCCGTACGGCGTACTGTGGCCATGCATGCTCCGAGATTCGGGGGTGGTAGGCTTCACTTTTGCCACGCCCTATCTCATCACCGTTATGTGGGTGTAGACTTTGAGGGCACGATCTCGGCTGCTTGGCAGGTGGCGGCTTCTTGGAGTCGGCCCTATCGTGGGCTTCTTCATGAGAGTTTAGGGCCGGGCCGCCTTCCGGTAGTCGTCCTGTGAGACAGCCGGCTAGGGGAAGGCGGCCCCATGCCTTGGGTGCTTGAAGGCTTCGATCGGCCTGTCATTTTTTCGAAGGGCCAAGGGGAGCCGTCTAGGCTACCCGTGGTCATTTACTCCGATAGTCGGATCTTACATCAAGATCCGTGCTTTCATATTTTCTTTTTTCTCTCTTAAATCTCAGTCGAGTGAGACATAGCCACGCCATTAAACAGAGGCTCGGGCGCCATTAATGGAGACCTTGGGAGAGAGGTAGATGGTAGATGGAAGTTAAAGGGCTCTCCTCCCAATAAGCACGTGCAGGGGTCTGATCGCACGCCTCTCGTACTAGAATAGCTACCCTGCATGATGCCTCCTAGCTAATAAAAAATGGGGACGCGTGGCGGCACGTAAATGGTAGTAAATAGAACACCCACGGTTTCAATAATACTTGTGTTTCCGATTGTAACATGACAACACTTGTTCCAAAATGACTTTGTTGATTGTTAATGTGTTTGCCTTCGCAAATCGGACATGGCACCAAGCCTAGTTTCGTTATTTTCATGCGTGTTTTGGATTTACTGTAATTAAAAAACTAAGTTTCTCAATGTTTCCAGCCCAGCCACGATGCCCAGAATTTTGAATTTCGTTCCCATTTCTTGCATGGAATCTAGGAATTTACCCGAGGACACACATGTGATTTTTCAACCAACTTTGTTGCAATGGAACATTTGCTTGTATTTCAAATTTGAATTATGCACACAAAGGTGACACGTTTCCTCTCAGAACCACGAGCCTTCTTGAGAGAAGCTCCGGTTTGCTAGAAGCTTATACCCAAATTTGTTCCTATTTGGCAAAAAAATTTACCACTGCATGGTACTACCATGACATGACACCATGCCAAGTATCATGATTTTAAAACCAAGTTTCTCAATGTTCTCGACCGAGCCACGATGCCTAGATGTTTGAATTTTATTCTCATTTTTTGCAAGGGACCTAGAAATTCACTCGAGGACACAGATGTGATTTTTCAACCAACTTTGGTGCACGGGAGCATGTGCTTGCAGTTCAAATTTGAATTATGCACATTAAATGACCAAAAACTCAATTAATGTGTAAAAAAGGCCAACGAAGCTGGAATGATTTCCAAAATTTAACAGGGCACTCATGTAGTTCTATGTTACCTTTGTAAATAAACTCAAGGGGGACAACGTATATCATTTCGCACTCAAAGGTGGCACGTTCCCTCTCAGAACCACGAGCCTTCTTGAGAGAAGCTTTGATTTGCAAGAAGCTTATACGAAAATCTGTTCCTATTCGGCCAATTCTTTTACCACAGCATGGTAGTACCATGACATGACACCCATGCCAAGTTTCATGATTTTCAGATGTATTTTGGATTTACAAGAATTTAAAAACCAAGTTTCTCAATGTTCTTGGCCGAGCCACGATGCCCAGATGTTTGAATTTTATTCTCATTTCTTGCATGGGACCTAGAAATTCACCCGAGGACACAAATGTGATTTTTCAACCAACTTTGGTGCATGAGAGCATGTGCTTGTAGTTCAAATTTTACTTATGCACATTAAATGACCCGAAACACAATTAATGTATAAAAAACGACAAACAAACCCGGAATAATTCCAAAATTTAATAGGGCACTCATGTAGTTCTATGTTGCATTTGTAAAGAAACTCAAGGGTGGGGGGGGGCAGCCTATATTGTTTCACACTCAAAGGTGGAACGTTCCCTCTTAGAACCACGAGCTTCCAAATCGGCCCAATTTTTTACCACAACATGTTAGTGCCATGACATGACACCATGCCAAGTTTCTTGATTTCCAGACAAGTTTTGGATTTACATGAATTTAAAGTCTAAGTTTCTCGATGTTCTCGGCCGAGTCACGACGCCCAGATGTTTGAATTTCATTCTCATTTCTTCGATGGAACCTAGAAATTCAACCAAGGACACACATGTGATTTTTCAACCAACTTTGGTGCACCGGAGCATGTGCATGCAGTTCATATTTAGATTATGCACTTTAAAAGTCCAGAAACTCAATTAATTTATAAAAAGGCCAAACGAACCCGAAATAATTCCAAAATTTAACAGGGCGCTCATATAGTTCTATGTTGCCTCTATAAAGAAAATCAGGGGGGAGGCAGTGTATATCGTTTCGCACACAAAGGTGACACGTTCCCTCTCGGAACCACGAGGCTTGTTGAGAGAATCTCCGGTTTTCCAAGAAGCTTATACCAAAACTTGTCCCAATTCAGCCAAAAGTTATACATATGAAAACAGGGTTTAGATTATCCCGAACATCTCGCTACCTAGACCAATAATGTACTATGATTTGAATTCAACATAAATAAAATGGATACAAATATTTGGATTGGAGAGCATATGGTACATGTAGTTCATAGTGAAATATGATTACTACTATATGCATGTTTTTTGTTATCAAGATAATATTTAAATTATTGTATAACTTGACAACAATCGTATTCAAATAAGGAAAATTGATTCAAATTTAGTCCATATGGTAGACGACAATATATATGTTCACATGGTGGAGTAAAATGTTCATATATGATGGAAGATCAAAATGTAGGACTACATCAATTATAAACCGCAAGGTCACCTAACGATATATTTTAATTCAACATAACGTGGATTCAAAAATTGAAATTCGAGATCATAGCATCTGTAATCATATAAAAAGGGACATTACTCTTTCTTTGGTGGGAACTGATTTGTTTTATGTTGTTGTTGAGGGAAGTGCGAATCGATTTGGTACTGTGCAGGGTAATCTTGTTCTCCCGATTTTTTTTACATTTTTCTTGTAGTTTTTTCAATGGCATCTATAGCAATCTAGTAAAAGGGGACATGACACTCTTGTGTCTTGTATGAATTTTTTTTACACGTTAAGTTTGTTCTGCCGAACAAGGAATCCGCACCTTGTTATCCCGAAATTTTCAAGCTCGAGTATCTTTTGTCTCACCTGCTTTGAAACTCCCGCTTCTTCAACCCGCGCCGCGCCTTGTTATCCTGAAATTTGGACACGCACGAGAACTCCCTCCTCATCCGAAATCGCTCCCGCAGCCCAGACACAAGAAATCCCCCTTCTACCCCTCAGCCGGAAATGAAGCTCCATGTCGCGGTGTCAAAACCGGTGGGGGTATGTTGGTAACTTACCCTACATTTTGGACAAGCGCATCCCTAATCTTGGCTCCCCCTCCCCCTTCGCCCCCTCCCCCATTCGTACACCGAGGCCGCCAAAACCCGCGAAACCCCATGCTCCTCCGTCGGCCTCCCGACCGCCGCCTAGCCGGAGACTCTTCCCCGACTACGTCGTCCACCGCAACAGCTCACCTTCCCTCATCCACCGCACCGGATGAGGATCCGTTGTCGATCTCATCGTCCCGCCGGATCAGCCGCCCCTTCCTCCACCTCCAAGGGGCTGCCCCGACGTTCGCCTCATCTATCGCGCCACCTCAATCCCCACAGCGTCGTCTTGATCTGCTCCACCGGAACCGTAGCACCCTCACCAATTCCTCCGATGAAGCCGAGGCCAACTCGGCGCCACCAAGGAGGTTCTGCACTCACCGCTGCATTTTATCTTTTATTCGATCTCATAGGGCTTCCGGTGCTCGATACCAAGCAGACATGGCGGGTATCCATCGACGGTGCCGTCGCCGGCCACATCATTCACAGCGTCTCTCCCCCATGTCGTTGCTTCCTCGGTGGTGACTTCCACAACGGCACTAGCTGCAGCTGCTCCGGCTCTTGCTCGTGTTGCGGCTCTGTTCTTGCTGTCAGTCGCGTTGCTGCACTGCTCCTGCTTTTGTTCGTGCTGCTGCTCTGCTCTTGCTCTCGCTTGCGCTACTGCTGCTGCTGCATGACCTCCGGTAGCTACAGGAGTTGCTGCTTTAGCACTCGCTCGCAGTGCTACTGCATGACTTGCTCCCTGCTAGTGCGTTCCCTGCTCGAGCGTCTGCTAATTTAGATCACTGCCATGTTTTTCAGCCAGTTATCATATATGTGAATTATGCACCGCCATGGAGCAAGGCATCATATATGTGAATTATCTCATGCCATATTTTTTCCAGTACGTATTCCATTTGTCGACAATCTATGTATATTGAACTACTCTTCATGTGTATCAGCCATTTGAGCCGGTTATGGAAAAATATGGAGTGAAAACAAGGTCTTCAGAGCAGGCAATGGTACCTGTTGAAGCATATATCTCGATGGTTAGAGGGAGCTCCTCGGAGGAGGATTCAGAGACAGATGACCAGTCCTATATCCCACCTGAGGTGTATGCTCTATGTTGTAGTGTTTATATTTCTCATATGATGCATATGGTGTCTTGCAATGCTTAGTTTAGACATCATATGCACAATATTGAATTCTATCTGCTTAGTTTAGAGATCGTACATGCGAGTGCCAGCTGCTTAGTATATGAATCAATTATGTCAATCATATCATGTCATCCTGTATACTTAGACAACATGTATGTGAATTATTTCATCCCAACCTATTTTAGAAAGACATCATATAGTTTTGTCATGTCATCATGTTTAGGTACTCATCATATGTTGAATTATGCCATTATATCCTGTTAAGTTATCCATCATATATCTGAAACTGTGTCATGCTATCCTGTTTAGTTAGGCAACATATATGTGAGATTGTGTCATGATGTCCCGTTTGGTTAGACAACATATATGTGAATTACCACATCTGTCTATCATACAATGTCTGTACATTCAATTTCTTTTCTTGTTTATCAGCCATTTGAATTGGAGGGGGTGATGGCAGTATCTAAGGGAGCAAAAACCCGTTCTTCACAAAAGACAGTGTACCCGTCGATGCAGATAGAACCATGGTTGTACTAGCCCACAACTAGCTCCACCACACATAATCGAGACTCTTCTAGATTGCACACTTACACCGTTGGGCAGAGAACCAGCTACAACCCATCTAACCGCAACCCCAACGGATAGTAACCAACTTATAGTTGATAAAGCACCATGTCCACCACAGAGTACCCCCACATGAGCAGTTGGTAAAGCTACTACAGTGCCCAAAGCACGAAGACCACCACAGCTAACCCAAACTCCACGTTTAAAGCAGAAGAGTAACTGTTCTCAGGTCAGATTCCGTAGCTATGGTCCATACTCCTTTGATGTTGCATCACTATATTTACTCATACCAACTACTTTTGAATTTGAAGGATCCAATTGAAACTCCAATGGCGCAACAGGTATGTTTTAAACCTATTTCTTTAACTGGATTGTTGTTCTAACTTCTTGCTCTATGTTGATTTCAGTTTAAGTTCTATAAACAGTTATGTTCTCGTGTGATGCACATTACAAGTGCTACAAATGTTGTGTAGTTTCTCACACTTATATTCTGTCTATGCTGCTGTGTCTTAAAAATATATGAGTTGAACTGTGTCTCTATCTTGATTAGGGAACATAAACTAGAATGATATGGACAATACAGTGACCATAGTACATAGATATATGTTTGTTTCATGCTATTATCCTGTCCACCTTACTACTGAACTGGTTTACCAAAATGAGTTTCGTATACTACAAGCTAAACCTGTGATGTGCCTGCTTGTTTCTCTTGTAGTATGCAAACAAAATATTGGAGAAGAGCACCCCACTATGCAATGGTAGAGAAAGTAATGCAGATAAGGTTCAAGATAATGAGACAACCCTGTTGGTCTCCAAGAAAGGTGATAAAAACGATCTTGTAGACAGTGAGAAAACCCCACAGTCCTGCGTTGATGTAGTGTTTGAGTTACTGGCCAGTACCGCTGGCACAAGCTCTTCAAACTCGCTGCCTGAATCACTTCGACTTCTTCAGTCTCAGCTACAAGCTGAAAGGCATCAGTCAGCTGTGCTGTGGCAAGAAGATGAAGGACTGAGGATGTCCCTGCAGAATTCAGATGCGTACTTTCTTGTGCAACAGCAAGCGCTGGAGGATTTAAGCGCCAAACAAGAGAAAGACAATAACCTTGCGACAGCATTATGGGTACCCAGGATATTGTTTCTTGAACTCTTCTGAAGTGGTTTCAGTTCTGGACTGGTTTTGCTGCGGCGTTTATATGCTGCTTTGTTCCCTATATTTGCACCGGTGGCGAACTTTGATGCCCAGTGGATGTAATATGTGTAATAGTCGAGATAGCCTAGCATAAGTTGCTTGCTTATTTATTTCCTTGTTGTCTTGTTTATTTGTTTGCTTGTAGTCAGTGTAGTTCTTTTTCCGCGGTTTGCTAGTGGCTGCAGTAACCTATTTTTTTAAACTAGGCCACAATAACCATGGGCTAATATTTACTGTAGTGACACTGGGCCTCGTAAGGGCCATAGAAACAGTGGGCCTTCTACGGGCCGTAGAAACAGTAGGCCTTCTATGGGTCGTAGAAACAATGGGCCTTCTACGGGCCATAGAAACAACGGGCCTTCTACGAGCCGTATAATCAATGGGCCTTATACAGGCCGTATGATCGATTGGCCAAACATGGGCCAATAAAAGACCGCATTATGGCCGTAAACGGGCTAGAGTTGGAATCATCCGTTCATGGGACGACCATACGGGCCATCGTTAATAGGCCGTATTTGATGATGCTATGAAAACGGCCCAACGTATTAATGGACCACAAATGGGCCGATTGTAACCACGGGCTGAATTTGGCCCACAAGCAGAAAATGACAGTAATGGGCCGTAAGTAAACGAATGCTGGAAATTAGCCCAAGAATAAATGGGCTCTGAGAAGGCCAAAAGATAACATTGGTTGGAAACGGCCCAACGGAATAACGGCCTGTTAATGGGTATAAAGTGATACACTGTTCATTACGGGCCAGTTTCACCATGGGCCGTTAATGGGTGTAAAGTGATACACTATTCATTACAGGCCAATTTCACCACGGGCCATTAATAGGCCAAGAGTTACATAGGGCCTCATATGGGTCGAAAGACGTCATGGGCCATACATGGGCCAGAAGTGAAAATGGCCTGGAATCATATTGGATGGCCCAGATGACGCTACTGGGCCTAATTCGGATTGGGCGTAACGGGCCTTGGGTTAGCGGGCTGTAAATGGGCTATATGCAAACAGGCCATTAACATGCTTTACATGGGCCGGCCCGCCATCTTTTGACCAAGTCAAACGGGCCAGCCTTTTCACAGGAATGGGCCTCTGTTGGGTCGTGCCACGTGTCGACGTATCATAGGCGCCTTCTGTCCAATGAGTGGATGACATCTGTCCCAACGATGAGCCGACACGTGTTTCCTCCAGCCAATGATGATTTTACACGTGGAAAATCCCCATTGGTCGGGGCTGTTAACGGGTTATCAGATCCAAAACCTGACCCGATAGCTTAACCGCGTTCCGTTATGGTGGATGCCACGTGTCGGTCACCCTTGACGAAAGCACTTCTATGACGCGCGATTTATCATCATGGAAGTGGACACTTCCGTGATGATAATTTTGGTAATGTCATGGAACACTTTTACGACAGCATAGGTATGGCTATCATGATTCTGTCATAAATTTGTCATGGATGTACATGCATGAAAGAAAACGCGACCTACTGTGACAAACACATATCATCACAGAAGTGTATTTTTTGTAGTGTACATATATATGGAATACTCAGTTCTGACTAGTGATTGAGATGAACAAACCTCGATTTCTTCAAACTTGTGACATTCATATTGAGGCAAATCTTAAGCTGTTACTATGTTACCTTCTTAAGACTTGGGGGCTACAAGTGATAGGAATATAAGAGGTATATTTTCAAGCTGGATGTTAACTACAGTTATGACCCGGTGTTATCAATATTTATAAACCGGCAAGTTCTACATCCTTAAACCGGCTGAAGATCAGATCAGTATTACAAGGACCATTATTTTTCTTAAGCATTGGGAGCTGAGTCAAATGAATTATTCTTCACAATATTTCTCTGTGACAAACCAATGTCAGCAAGTTGATTATGAAGCTGGCCTATTAAACCGGATTTTCTAGAAGAAGGAAGTGACAAGGACTTAAGGATGCTCAGGATCAGTTTAACATGGATAAATCCAAATTAAACTGGGGGCTAATGTCGGGGATATACCCCGCGGTATGACTCGGCCGGAGTCATAACCTGACTGGGACTTGGTAAATCGGCAGATGGTAAACCGGCAGAAAGTTAAGATAGATGGCTATGACAGACAGGTACCGGCGAGTGGTAAACCAACAGGTGCTAAGACAGATGGTAACACCGGCAGGAGTTAAGTCAGATGATAACCTGGCAGGTGTAAGTCAATCATAACCCGGCAGGCAATCATAAACCGACAGACCATCATAAACCGACAAACCATGTTAAACCGGCAGACCATCATAAACCAGTAGACCATGTTAAACCGGCACCAGACAGTGATAACTGGATTGCCAGGGGTTATGAAGCCCAAGACGTTAAGAAGCCCATGAAGGGAAGTCAAAATAGTTTAAGTCTTAGTCCGAGATGGACTCTACATGTAACCTGCCCCTTGAGCATATATAAGGAGGGGCAGGGCTCCCCAAAAGAGGGACAAGAAACAATCTCTAGGGCTAGACACAACTAGAGAGAGCCGGTTTACGGCGACTCCCTCATGATGATAATGAGACCTAGCCTCAAACAGCATGTAGGGTTGTTACCGGATGATGTTTCCCGGGGCCCAAAGCTGTCTAAACCCTTGTCTTGTGTTGCGTTTCTCGATTCCGCTCAACCCCACTCAAGCTACCACATAGATGCATTGGCCTCGCGACTAAGTCCTCACACTAAGACATCTGACGTGATAATTCCACGACTATATATATATATATATATATTGTCATATGATTTCTTATGCCAAAGTAACAATCCATTCACAGTGTAAGGTATGAATCAAAAACTTCATTGAAAACTAACAAACTATAATCTCGGTCACTGAAGCAATTGCAATTTATCATAACATCGGAAAGAGTCAATATAAGAGCTTTCCAGCAAGTCCACATACTCAACTATCATTTAGTCTTTCACAATTTCTAACACTCATGCAATACTTATGGGTATGAAGTTTTAATCGGACACACAGAAAGAATGGGGCTTATAGTTTTGCCTCCCAACTTTTTTACCTCAAGGGTAACGTCAACCATAATGCTTTATGAAAACCCACATCCAATTGGATATATATATATATATATCACGATCTTTCCAACACATAGTGCTTGGCAAAGGATAAAGTGTAAAAAGGAAAGGTGAAGATCGCCAACACTCTTGTATAAGGCATAAGACAAAAAATAAAAGACAGGCCCTTCACAGAGGGAAGCAGAGGTTGTCATGTGCTTTTAAGGTTGGATGCACAAAATCTTAATGCAAAAGAACTTCACTTTATATTGCCACTTGTGATAGGGACCTTTATTATGCAGTCCGTCGCTTTTATTTCTTCCATATCAAAAGCTCGTATAAAGCTTATTTTCTCCACACTAATAGATCATACTGTTGGGGAACGCAGTAATTTCATAAATTTCCTACGCACACGCAAGATCATGGTGATGCATAGAAACGAGAGGGGAGAGTGTGTCCATGTACCCTCGTAGACCGAAAGCGGAAGCGTTATGACAACGCGGTTGATGTAGTCATACGTCTTCACGATCCGACCGATCCAAGCACCGAACATACGACACCTCCGAGTTCAGCACACGTTCAGCTCGATGACGATCCCCGGACTCCGATCCAGCAGGGTGTCGGGGATGAGTTCCGTTAGCACAACGGCATGGTGACGATGATGATGTTCTACCGACGCAGGGCTTTGCCTAAGCACCGCAACAATATTATCGAGGTGGAATATGGTGGAGTGGGGCACCGCACACGGCTAAAGAACGATCACGAAGATCAACTTGTGTGTCTAGAGGTGCCCCCCTACCCCCGTATATAAAGGAGGGAGGGGGAGGTGCGGCCGGCCCCATAGGGGTGCGCCTGGAGGAGTCGTACTCCCACCGGGAGTAGGACTCCCCCCTCTTGCCTTGGTGGAGAAGGAAAGGGGGGAGGGGAAAGAGGAAAGGGGGGAACCCCCCCTTCCTTGTCCTATTAGGACTAGGGGTGAGGGGGCGTGCGGCCTGCCCTGGACGGCCCTCCTCTTTTCCCTCATGGCCCATGTAGGCCCAATAACCCCAGAGGGGGTTCCGGTAACCCCCCGGTACTCCAGAAAAATCCCGGTTTCTCCCGAAACAATTCCGATATCCAAATATAGGCTTCCAATATATCAATCTTTATGTATCGACCATTTTGAGACTCCTCGCCATGTCCGGGATCACATTCAGGACTCCGAACAACCTTCGGTACATCAAAACATATAAACTCATATTGAAACTGTCATCGTAACGTTAAGCGTGCGGACCCTACGGGTTCGAGAACTATGTAGACATGACCTGGAACTATTCTCGGTCAATAACCAATAGCGGAACCTGGATGCTCATATTGGCTCGTACATACTCTACGAAGATCTTTATCGGTCAAACCGCATAACGACATGCATTTGTTCCCTTTGTCATCGGCATGTTACTTGCCCGAGATTCGATTGTCGGTATCTAATACCTAGTTCAATCTCGTTACCGGCAAGTCTCTTTACTCTTTACTTAATGCATCATTCCGTAACTAACTCATTAGCTACATTGCTTGCAAGGCTTATAGTGATGTGCATTACCGAGAGGGCCCAGAGATACCTCTCCGACAATCGGAGTGACAAATCCTAATCTCGAAATACGCCAACCCAACATGTACCTTCGGAGACACCTGTAGAGCTCCTTTATAATCACCCAATTATGTTGTGACGTTTGGTAGCACACAAAGTGTTCCTCCGGTAAACAGGAGTTGCATAATCTCATAGTCATAGGAACATGTATAAGTCATGAAGAAAGCAATAGCAACATACTAAACGATCAACTGCTAAGCTAATGGAATGGGTCATGTCAATCACATCATTCTCCTAATGATGTGATATCGTTAATAAAATGACAACTCTTTTGTCCATGGCTAGGAAATATAACCCTCTTTGATAAATGAGCTAGTCAAGTAGAGGCATACTAGTGACACTATGTTTGTCTATGTATTCACACATGTATTATGTTTCCGGTTAATACAATTCTAGCATGAATAATAAACATTTATCATGATATAAGGAAATAAATAATAACTTTATTATTGCCTCTAGGGCATATTTCCTTCAGTCTCCCACTTGCACTAGATTCAGTAATCTAGTTCACATCATCATGTGATTCAACACCAATATTCACATCTGTATGTGATTAACACCCATAGTTCACATCATCATGAGACCAACACCCAAAGGGTTTACTAGAGTCAATAATCTAGTTCACATCGCTATGTGATTAACACCCAAAGAGTACTAAGGTATGATCATGTTTTGCTCATGAGAGAAGTTTTAGTCAATGGGTCTGTCACATTTAGAGCCGTATGTATTTTGCAAATATTCTATGTCTACAATGCTCTGCATGGAGCTACTCTAGCTAATTGCTCCCACTTTCAATATGTATCCAGATTGAGACTTAGAGTCATCTGGATCAGTGTAAAAGCTTGCACCGATGTAACCCTTTACGATGGGCTCTTTTTATCACCTCCATAATCGAGAAACATCTCCTTAGTCCTCACTAAGGATATTCTTGACCGCTGTCCAGTGATCTACTCTTAGATCAAAATTGTATTCCTTTGCCAAACTCAGAGCAAGGTATACAATAGGTCTGGTACACAGCATAGCATACTTTATAGAACCTATGACTGAGACATAAGGAATGACTTTTCATTCTCTTTCTATTTTCTGCCATGGTCGGGTTTTGAGTCTTACTCAACTTCACACCTTGCAAAACAGGCAAGAACTCTTTCTTTGACTGTTTCATTTTAAACTACTTCAAAATCTTGTCAAGGTATGTACTTATTGAAAAATCTTATCAAGCGTCTTGATCTATTTCTATAGATCTTGATGCTCAATGTGTAAGTAGCTTTACTGAGGTCTTTCTTTTAAATAACCCCGTTAAAATATTTCTTTATGCTTTCCAGAAAAATTCTACATCATTTCTGATCAACAATATGTCACTCACATATACTTATCAGAAAGGTTGTAGTGCTCCCACTCACTTTATTGTAAATACAGGCCTTTCCAAAAGTCTATAAAACCATATGCTTTGATTAACTCATCAAAGCGTATACTCCAACTCCAGATGCTTGCATGAGTCCATTGATGGATCGCTGGATCTTGCACACTTTGTTAGCACCTTTAGGATTGACAAAACCTTCTGGTTGCATCATATACAACTCTTCTTTAATAAATCCATTAAGGAATGCAGTTTTGACATCCATTTGCCAGATTTCATAAAATGTGGCAATTGATAACATGATTCGGACAGACTTAAGCATCGATATGAGTGAGAAAATCTCATTGGTTTCAACACCTTGAACTTGTCGAAAACATTTCGCAACAAGTCGAGCTTAGTAGATAGTAATACTACTATCAGTGTCCATCTTCCTCTTGAAGATCCATTTATTTAACACGCCTTGCTGATCATCGAGCAAGTCAACCAAAGTCCATACTTTGTTCTCATACATGGATCCTATCTCAGATTTTATGGCCTCAAGCCATTTCGCGGAATCTGGGCTCATCATCGCTTCCTCATAGTTCGTAGGTTCATCATGGTCTAGCAACATGACTTCCAGAACAGGATTACCGTACCACTCTAGTGCGGATCTTACTCTAGAAGACCTACGAGGTTCGGTAGTAACTAGATCTGAAGTTTCATGATCATCATAAGTAGCTTCCTCACTAATTAGTGTAGGAATCACTGGAACCGATTTCTGTGATTAACTACTTTCCAATTCGGGAGAGGTACAATTATTATCAAGCTCTACTTTCCTCCCACTCACTTCTTTCGAGAGAAACTCCTTCTCTAGAAAGGATCCATTTTAGCAGTGAATATATTGCCTTTGGATCTGTGGCAGAAGGTGTACCCAACAGTTTCTTTTGGGTATTGTATGAAGACGCACTTCTCCGATTTGGGTTCGAGCTTATCAGGTTGAAACTTTTTCACCTAAGCATCACAGTCCCAAACTTTAAGAAACGACAACTATGGTTTCTTGCTAAACCACAGTTTATAAGGCATCATCTCAACGGATTTTGATGGTGCCCTATTTAAAGTGAATGCAGTTGTCTTTAATGCATAATCCCAAAACGATAGTGGTAAATCGGTTAGAGACATCATAGATTGCACTATATCCAATAAAGTACTGTTATGACATTCGGACACACCATTAAGCTGTGGTGTTCCAGGTGGCATGAGTTTGTGAAACTATTCCATATTGTTTTAATTAAAGACCAAACTCGTAACTCAAATATCTGTCTCCGCGATCAAATTGCAGAAACTTTATTTTCTTGTTACGATCATTCTCCACTTCACTCTAAAATTCTTTGAACTTTTCCAATGTTTCAGACTTGTGCTTCATTAAGTAGATATTCTCATATCTGCTAAATTCATCTTGTGAAGGTCAAAAAATAACGATACCCGCCACGAGCATCAACACTCATTGGACCGTATACATCGGTATGTATTATTTCCATCAAGTCAGTAGCTTGTTCCATTGTTCCGGAGAACGGAATTTTAGTCATCTTGCCCAAAAGGCACGGTTCGCAAGCATCAAATGATTCATAACCAAGAGATTCCAAAAATCCATCTTTATGGAGTTTCTTCATGCGCTTTACACTGATATGACCCAAACGGCAGTGCCACAAATAAGTTGCACTATCATTATCAACTTTGCATCTTTTGGCATCAATATTATGAATATGTGTATTACTACGATCGAGATACAACAAACTATTTTCATTGGGTGTATGACCATCGAAGGTTTTATTCATGTAAACAGAACAACAATTATTCTCTGACTTTAAATGAATAACCATATCGCAATAAACATGATCAAATCATATTCATTCTCAACGCAAACGCCAAATAACATTTATTTAGGTTTAACACTAATCCCGAAAGTATAGGGAGTGTGCGATGATGATCATATCAATCTTGGAACCACTTCCAACACTCATCGTCACTTCCCCTTCAACTAGTCTTTGTTTATTCTGTAACTCCTGTTTCGAGTTACTAATATTTAGCAACCAAAAAAGTATCAAATACTTAGGGGCTACTATAAACACTAGTAAAGTACACATCAATAACATGTATATCAAATATACCCTTCTTCACTTTGCCACCCTTCTTATCCACCAAATATTCAGGGCATTTCCGCTTCTAGTGACCATTTCCTTTGCAGTATAATCACTCAGTTTCAGGCCTTGGTCCAGCTTTGGGCTTCTTTGCGGGACTGACAACTTGCTTGTCATTCTACTTGAAGTTCCCTTTCTTCCCCTTTGCTCTTTTCTTGAAACTAGTGATCTTGTCAACCATCAACACTTGATGCTCTTTCTTGATTTCTACCTTCGTTGATTTCAACGTCACGGAGAGCTCAGGAATCGTTTTCGTCATCCCTTGCATACTGTAGTTCATCACAAAGTTCTACTAACTTGGTGATGGTGACTAGATAACTCTATCAATCACTATCTTATCTGGAAGATTAACTCCCACTTGATTCAAGCGATTGTAGTACCCAGACAATCTGAGCACATGCTCACTAGTTGAGCGATTCTCCTCCATCTTTTAGCTATAGAACTTGTTGGAGACTTCATATCTCTCAACTCGGGTATTTGCTGGAAATATTAACTTCAATTCCTGGAACATCTCATATGGTCCATGACGTTCAAAACGTCTTTGAAGTCCCGATTCTAAGCCGTTAAGCATGGTGCACTAAACTATCAAGTAGTCATCATATTGAGCTAGCCAAACATTCATAACGGCTGCATCTGCTCCTGCAATAGGTCTGTGACCTAGCGGTGCATTAAGGACATAATTCTTCTATGCAGCAATGAGGATAAACCTCAGATCACGGATCCAATCCGCATCATTGCTACTAACATCTTTCAACTTAGTTTTCTCTAGGAACACATATAAAACATAGGGAAGCAACAACGCGAGCTATTGATCTACAACATAATTTGCAAAATACTACCAGGACTAAGTTCATGATAAATTAAAGTTCAATTAATCATATTACTTAAGAACTCCCACTTAGATAGACATCCCTCTAATCTTCTAAGTGATCATGTGATCCAAATCAACTAAACCATGTCCGATCATCACGTGAGATGGAGTAGTTTCAATGGTGAACATCACTATGTTGATCATATCTACTATATGATTCATGCTCGACCATTCGGTCTCTGTGTTCCGAGGCCATATCTGTTATATGCTAGGCTCGTCAAGTTTAACCTGAGTATTCCGCGTGTGCAACTGTTTTGCACCCGTTGTATTTGAACGTAGAGCCTATCACACCCGATCATCACGTGGTGTCTCAGCACGAAGAACTTTCGCAACGGTGCATACTCAGGGAGAACACTTCTTGATAATTAGTGAGAGATCATATTAAAATGCTACCGTCGAACAAAGCAAGAATAAGATGTATAAAAGATAAACATTACATGTAATCAAAATATGTTACATGATATGACCATCATCATCTTGTGTCTTTGATCTCCATATCCAAAGCATCATCATGATCTCAATCGTCACCGGCATGACACCATGATCTTCATCATCTTGATCTATATCAATGTGTCGTCACATGGTCGTCTCGCCAACTATTGCTCTTGCAACTATTGCTATTGCATAGCGATAAAGTAAAGCAATTATTTGGTACTTGCATCTTATGCAACAAAAAGACAACCATTGGGCTTCTGCCAGTTGCCGATAACTTCAACAAAACATGATCATCTCATACAACAACTTATATCTCATCACGTCTTGACCATATCACATCACAACATGCCTTGCAAAAACAAGTTAGATGTCCTCTACTTTGTTGATGCAAATTTTATGTGGCTGCTACGGGCTGAGCAAGAACGGTTCTTACCTACGCATCAAAACCACAACGATAGTTCGTCAAGTTAGTGTTGTTTTAACCTTCTCAAGGACCGGGCGTAGCCACACTCGGTTCAACTAAAGTTGGCGAAACTGACACCCGCCAGCCACTTGTGTGCAAAGCACGTCGGTAGAACCAGTCTCGCGTAAGCGTACGTAATGTCGGTCCGGGCCGCTTGATCCAACAATACCGCCGAACCAAAGTATGACATGCTGGTAAGTAGTATGACTTATATCGCCCACAACTCACTTGTGTTCTACTCATGCATATAACATCAACGCATACATCCTAGGCTCTGATACCACTGTTTGGGGAATGCAGTAATTTCAAAAATTTCCTACGCACACGCAAGATCATGGTGACGCATAGCAACAAGAGGGGAGAGTGTGTCCATGTACCCTCGTGGACTGAAAGCGGAAGCGTATGCCAACGAGGTTGATGTAGTCGTACATCTACACGATCCAACTGATCCAAGCACCGAACATACGGCACCTCCGAGTTCAGCACACGTTCAGCTCGATGATGATCCTCGGACTCCGATCCAGCAGGGTGTCGGGGATGAGTTCCATCAGCACGACGGCGTGGTGACGATGATGATGTTCTACCGACGCAGGGCTTCGCCTAAGCACCGCAACGATATGACCGAGTTGGAATATGGTGGAGGGGGCCACCGCACACGGCTAAGGAACGATCACGAATATCAACTTGTGTGTCTAGAGGTGCCCCCCTGCCCCCGTATATAAATGAGGGAGGGGGGAGGCGCGGCCGGCCCCCTAGGGGTGCGCCTGGAGGAGTCCTACTCCCACCGGGAGTAGGACTGCCCCCTCTTGCCTTGGTGGAGAAGGAAAGGGGGGAGGGGAAAAAGGAAAGGGGGGCGCCGCCCCCCTTCCTTGTCCTATTAGAACTAGGGGGGAGGGGGCGCGAGGCCTGCCCTGGCCGGCCCTCCTCTTCTCCCTCATGGCCCATGTAGGCCCAATAACCCCCGGGGTGTTCCAGTAACCCCCCGGTACTCCGGGAAAATCCCGGTTTCTCCCGGAATGATTCCGATATCCAAATATAGGCTTCCAATATATCAATCTTTATGTCTCGACCATTTCGAGACTCCTCGTCATGTCCTGGATCACATCCGGGACTCCGAACAACCTTCAGTACATCAAAACATATAAACTCATAATGAAACTGTCATCATAACATTACGCGTGCGGACCCTACGGGTTCGAGAACTATGTAGACATGACCTAGAACTATTCTCGGTAAATAACCAATAGCGGAACCTGGATGCTCATATTGGCTCCTACATATTCTACGAATATCTTTATCGGTCAAACCGCATAACAACATATGTTTGTTCCCTTTGTCATCGGCATGTTACTTGCCCGAGATTCGATCGTCGGTATCTAGTACCTAGTTCAATCTCGTTACCGGCAAGTCTCTTTACTCGTTACGTAATGCATCATTCCGTAACTAACTCATTAGCTACATTGCTTGCAAGGCTTATAGTGATGTGCATTACCGAGAGGGCCCAGAGATACCTCTCCGACAATCGGAGTGACAAATCCTAATCTCAAAATACGCCAACCCAACATGTACCTTCGGAGACACCTGTAGAGCTCCTTTATAATCACCCAGTTACGTTGTGACGTTTGGTAGCATACAAAGTGTTCCTCCGGTAAACGGGAGTTGCATAATCTCATAGTCGTAGGAACATGTATAAGTCATGAAGAAAGCAATAGCAACATACTAAACGATCAAGTGTTAAGCTAACGGAATGGGTCATGTCAATCACATCATTCTCCTAATATTGTGATCCCGTTAATCAAATGACAACTCTTTTGTCCATGGCTAGGAAACATAACCATCTTTGATAAACGAGCTAGTCAAGTAGAGGCATACTAGTGACACTATGTTTGTCTATGTATTCACACATGTATTATGTTTCCGGTTAATACAATTCTAGCATGAATAATAAACATTTATCATGATATAAGGAAATAAATAATAACTTTATTATTGCCTCTAGGGCATATTTCCTTCACATACATATTTAGAGAGCAATTTTCATTGCTTGCAGCAATGACTACTTACTTGAAGGATCTTACTCAATCCATAGGTAGGTATGGTGGACTCTCATTGGAAAACTGGGTTTAAGGATATTTGGAAGCACAAGTAGTATCTCTACTTGGTACAAAGAATTTAGCTAGCATGAGGGGGGAAAGGCAAGCTCTACATTGTGGATGATCCATGACAATATAATTTATTTCGGATATGAGAAAACATAACCCATTACGTTGTCTTCCTTGTCCAACATCAACTTTTTAGCATGTCATATTTTAATGAGTGCTCACAATCATAAAATATGTCCAAGATAGTATATTTATATGTGAAAACCTCTCTTTCTTTATTACTTCCTATTAATTGCAACGATGACAAAAACTATGTTTGTCAACTCTCAACAACTTTTATTCATCATACTCTTTATATGTGAAATCATTACTCTCCATAAGATCAATATGATCTTTTCATTCCTTTTTATTCTTTCTTTTCTTTTTTTGTTTTATTCACTTAAGATCATAGAAAGAAAACCAAGCCCTCAACTCAATACTGATCTTTATTTTATATAGCTCACGGACTCGATTACATAGATAAGGGTCTACACAAAAACTCAAAGCTAGATCATACTAAACTTTATTCTACTAGATCAAGATATAACCAAAAGGAACGAACTAAGAAAAACATTAAAGATAGAAGTGTGATGGTGATTCCCGTCCGGGGCACCTCCCCCAAGCTTGGCAGTTGCCAAGGGGAGTGCCCATACCCATGTGATTATGTCTCTTTCTTCGGAGGTGGTCATGTGATATTCTTAGTAATGATGCCCCTTAGGATATGATTCTGTTCCTCGAGCTTATTATTGACTTGCTGGTTGAGATCCATTATTTCCTTACGGAGCTTACTTGTGACGGCTAAAGCTCCTTTCACCCATGGATGTTGCATAGCTGCGGGAGAACAAGTAACCCTCTTTTTCAAATTTTCATAAGAAAGAAATCTAGCATTGGGAGGGATGACCGAGTTTGGAATTGCTGAGCTCTAAAGTTCCTCCATTGTGAATCTGGCTTGGAGAAGAGAGGTAACTTCTTGATCCTCCTCCATGGCAGCTATCCTTTTCAAGTCAGCCTCCATCTCTTCCTCTGTTGATTGCCCAAAGTGGTCAGCATCACTGTTTGCTCTTGGCCCCGATATTGGATGAGACACCCGACTCTACTCGACTGACTCTTGAGAAGACATCTTGCTCTTGATCTGCTGTAGAAACAGCTCAAAACAAAAACAGAGGATATTTGCGTGGTGCGGTGTCAAAACCTTCGGGAAATTATATAATGATTTTTTACCGACCAAAAGAAGTATCGTGCAAGAAAACGGAGTCCACAGGGCACACGAGGTGCCCACGAGGCAGGGGGGCGCGCCCAGGGTGTAGGGCGCTCCCTCCACCCTCGCGGACACCTCGTGTCCTTCCCGGACTACTTATTATTTTCCTATTTTCTTAAATATTCCAAAACGGAGAAAAATTGCTATTAGAACTGTTTGGAGTCAGTTTACTTACCGTACCACATACCTATTCCTTTTCGGAGTCTGAAACGTGTTGGAAAGTGTCCCTTATGTATTCCTCTGGGGTTACAGTTTAAATAACATTAGTTTCAACATTTATGGGATTACCTAAGATATAATGTTTTATTCTTTAACCGTTCGCCACATTCGAATTTGTGCCTTTGAAGTTGTAGATTTTTATGGCACCGGAACAATAGACCTCCTCGATAACGTAAGGACATTCCCATTTAGGGAGGAGTTTTCCTGCAAAAATTCTTAAAGGAGGGTTGTATAGTAGAACATAATCACCTACATTAAACTCATGCTTTTGTATCCTTTTGTCCTGCCATCTTTTAACTTTTTCTTTAAACAGTTTAGCATCCTCATAGGCCTGGATTCTCCACTCATCATGTGAGCTAATGCCAAATAGTCTCTTCTCATCGGCAAGTTTGAAATCATAATTGATCTCTTTAATGGCCCAATATGACTTATGTTCTAGTTCGAGATATAAGTGACATGCTTTTCCATAAACCATTTTATACGGAGACATATCCATAGGATTTTTATATGCAGTTCTATAGGCCCATAATGCATCGTCAAGTTTCTTGGACCAATTCTTGCTAGATCTATTAACAGTCTTTTGCAAAATTAATTTAATTTCTCTATTACTTAGTTCTACTTGACCACTAGATTGTGGGTGGTATGGAGATATAATTTTATGATTAACATCATACTTAGCAAGCATTTTACGACAGGCACCATGAATAAAATGTGAATCACCATCGGTCATTATCTAGAGACTCCAAACCTTGGAAAAATAACTTCTTTAAGCATCTTAATAGAGGTGTTATGATCAGCACTACTAGTTGGAATAGCTTCTACCCACTTAGTAACGTAATCAACAACAACTAAAATATGTGTATACCCATTAGAGGAAGGAAATGGTCCCATATAACCAAAGCCCCAAACATGAAATGGTTCAATAACAAGTGAATAGTTCATAGGCATTTCTTGACGTCTACTAATATTACCAATTCTTTGACATTCATCACAATACAAGAAAAACATATGGGCATCCTTTAAAAGAGTAGGCCAATAAAAACCGGATTGCGATACCTTATGCGCAGTTCTATCTCAAGCATGCTGTCCTCCATAAGCCTCGGAGTGACACTTGCGTAAGATCCATTCTTGTTCATGCTTAGGTACACAACGTCTAATAACCCCATCTACTCCTTCTTTATAAAGGTGTGGGTCATCCCAGAAGTAATGTCTTAAATCATAGAAAACCTTTTTATTTTGCTGGTATGTGAAACTAGGTGGTATAAATTTAGCAACAATGTAATTAGCATAATCAGCATACCATGGAGGAGTACGAGAAGCATTTATGATAGCTAATTATTCATCAGGAAAACTATCATCAATAGGGAGTGGGTCATCAAGAACATTTTCTAACCTAGACAAGTTGTCTACAACGGGGTTCTCAGCTCCCTTTCTATCAATAATATGCAAATCAAATCCTTTTCTCAAGAGAACCCATCTAATAAGTCTAGGTTTGCCATCTTTCTTTTCCATAAGATATTTAATAACAACATGATCAGTGTGAATAGTTACTTTAGAATCAACAATATAAGGTTTGAACTTATCACAAGCAAATACAACTGCCAAAAATTCTTTTTCAGTAGTAGCATAATTTCTTTGGGCACTGTCTAGAGTTTTACTAGCATATTGTATAACATTTAATTTCTTATCAACTCTTTGTCCTAGAACAACACCTACAGCATAATCACTAGCATCACACATAATTTCAAAGGGTAATTTCTAATCAGGTGGCTGAACAATAGGTGCAGAAATCAAGGCTTTCTTAAGTATTTCAAATGCTTATACACAATCATCATCAAAGACAAAAGTAACATCTTTTTTGTAAGAGATTCGTTAGAGGCCTAGAAATTTTAGAGAAGTCTTTAATGAACCTCCTATAAAAACTGACATGACCAAGGAAACTTCTTATACCTTTGCTGTCCTTAGGATACAACATCTTTTCAATAGCATCAACTTTGGCTTTATCAACTTCAATACCTCTTTCAGAAATTTTATGACCCAAGACAATACCTTCATTAACCATAAAGTGGCACTTCTCCCAATTCAAGACAAGATTAGTTTCTTCACATCTCTGCAAGACTCGGTCAAGGTTGCTTAAGCAATCATCAAATGAAGTTCCATACACGGAGCAATCATCCATGAAAACCTCAACAATCTTTTCAAAAAAGTCAGAGAATATAGCAGTCATACATCTTTCAAAGGTAGCAGGTGCATTACATAAACCAAAAGGCATATGTCTATAAGCAAAGGTACCAAAAGGGAAGGTTAAAGTGGTCTTATCCTGATCCTCTTTAGACATAGGTATTTGAGAGAAACCAGAATAGCCATCTAGAAAGCAAAAATGTGTATGTTTAGATAATCTTTCTAGCATTTGATCAATAAGAGGTAAAGGGTAATGATCCTTTCTAGTAGCTTTATTTAATTTGCGGAAATCAATTACCATTCTATAACCTGTAACAATTCTTTGTGGGATCAATTCATCTTTATCACTAGGAACAAAAGTAATACCTCCCTTCCTAGGGACACAATGGACATGACTTACCCACTGACTATCAGCAACATGATAAATTATACCTGCCTCCAGAAGCTTTATTATTTCATTTCTTACCACTTCTTTCATCTTAGGATTTAACCGTCATTGGTGATCAACAACTGGTTTAGCATCTTTCTCCAATTTTATCTTGTGCTGGCATAGAGTGGGACTAATGCTCTTAAGATCATCAAGAGTATATCCAATAGCAGCACGGTGCTTCTTCAAAGTTTTCAATAATTTCTATGCTTCTTGCTCTGAAAGTTAGCACTAATAATAACATGATATATCTTCTTTTCATCAAGATAAGCATATTTAAGAGTATCAGGTAATGGTTTTAAGTTCAAACACGGGATCACCCTTGGGTGGAGGAGGATCCCCTAGAATTTCAACAGGCAATTTCTGTTTCAAAATAGGTCCTTGTTGAAAGAATACTTCATCTATTTCCCTTCTTTCATTCATAAACATATCATTTTCATGGTCTATTAAATATTGTTCGAAAGGATCATTAGGAGGCACGACAATAGAAGCAAGACCAATAATTTCATCTTTACTAGGAAATTCTTTATCATGGGGTTGTCTATGAAATTTAGCAAAATTAGAATCACGAGACATATCCCCTAAACCAACAGTAACAATATCCTTTTTGCAATCTATCCTAGCATTAACAGTATTCAAGAAGGGTCTACCAAATATAATGGGGCTAAACTCATCTTGTGGGGAACCAAGAACAAGAAAATCAGTAGGATATTTAACTTTCCCACACAAGACTTGAACATCTCTAACAAGCCCAACGGGTGAAATAATATCTCTATTGGCAAGCTTAATTGTAACATCAATATCTTCTATCTCAGCAGGTGCAATATCATGCATAATCTCTTTGTATAAGTAATAAGGTATTGCACTCTCACTAGTACCCATATCACATAAGCCATGATATCAATGATCTCCTATTTTAATAGAAATAACAGGCATGCCGACAACAGGTCTATGTTTATTTTTAGTATCGGGTCTAGCAATTCTAGCAGCTTCATTACAGAAGTAACTAACATGCCCATCAATATTATCGACCAAGAGATCCTTAACCATAGAAATACTAGGTTCAACTTTAATTTGCTCAGAGGGTGTAGGTGTTCTAGCATTACTCTTAAGAACCACAGTTGAAGCTTTAGCATGATCCTTTATTCTAACAGGGAAAGGTGGTTTCTCAATATGAGCGGTAGGAACAATAGGATCAACATTATAAATGATAGTCTTTTCTTCAACTTTAATTGGTTCAACTACTTTTACTTCAATGGGAGGATGATATTTAAACCACTTCTCCTTAGGGAGATCAACATGAGTAGCAAATGATTCACAGAAAGAAACTACTATCTCATAGTCAAGTCCATATTTAGTGCTAAATTCACGAAAAACATAGGTATCCATGAAAGATTTAACACAATAAACTTAGGTGCTATACCTGACTCCTTACCTTCGTCGAGTTCCCAATCTTCAGAATTGCTTTTATTATTTCCAATAAATCCCATTGAATTCAATAGTCTTCATCATAAAACAACAAGTACAAGAAGTATCGAGCATGGAGCGATTATTGAGAGAAAGTCGAGCATAATTTTTTTGAATAATAATTTCTCTTGAGAGCTCATGATTGGGGCATGAATATAACATTGACTTAAGCCTCCCCCAAGCTTGAGCGATACTTTCTCCTTCGCGAGGCAAAGAATTATATATATAATTACGATCACAATGAACTGGATGCATAGGATAAAACTTCTGATGAAATTCCAATTTCAATCGGTTGTAGTTCCATGATCCAATATCATCACATAGACTAAACCATGTCAATTCCTTTCCCTTCAAAGATAAAGGGAATACCTTCTTCTTGATAACATCCTCGGGCATACCTGCGAGCTTAAATAATACACAAACCTCATCCACATAGATTAGGTGCATATCGGGATGTAATGTTCCATCTCCTGTAAAAGGATTAGCTAGCGATTTCTCTATCATACCCGAAGGAATTTCAAAGTAAAAAATTGTAGTAGGTACAGTTGGTTGAGGAGCGACTCTTTGCTCTACTGGTCGGGGTGAAGATACCCCGAACAAGCCCTTCAAAGGATTATTTTCCATAGTAACAAGTGATAGTAAATTTCAGCACACTATATAAATTTTTCCTTACCAAATTCCACCTACCAGAGGCACTTCACTCCCCGGCAACGGCGCCAGAAAAGAGTCTTGATGACCCTCAAGTATAGGGGATCTATCGTAGTCCTTTAGATAAGTAAGACTGTCGAACCCAACGAGGAGTAGAAGGAAATTACAAGCGGTTTTTAGTAAGGTATTCTCTACAAGCACTGAAATTATCGGTAACAGGTAGTTTTATGATAAGGTAATTCTTAACGGGTAACAAGTAACAAAAGTAAACAAGGTGCACCGAGGTGGCCCAATCCTTTTTGTAGCAAAGGGCAAGCCTGGACAAACTCTTATATAAAGGAAAACGCTCCCGAGGACACATGGGAATTATCGTCAAGCTAGTTTTCACTACAAAAAAAGACACATCCGTGACATTTTGGGCCGAACGAAAAAAAATTGTGTCATACTTATGACACTTCTATGATGATAATTGTGACAAAATACGGTATCATCATAGATATGGTGGGGTCCTACTTCTATGACAAAAAATCATGACAGAAAATGGGCTTTTCATCCTGGGCGGGCCGAAGACACAGCTGCATGACATTCTTTGGGCTGTCCATGACGGAGAAAACCATGGTAGAAGCGAGGGCGAGGAAAATATCAGGGGAGTTCCCGGTTACGGTGGGTGGTCGTGGGCCGAGCATGCGCGTTTCTCCCGTATGTACGCGCGTGTGTGCGAGGTGTTGCGCTCTAACTAAACCCGAGCGATTGCACTTCAGGCTTTAACTGAGCCCGAGCAATTGCACTAGCTACGTTACTGAACCTCGATCGATCCCTTGCGGTTAACTGAACCCAAGTGTGACTCCTTCGCTACTTCTGCTAACTGAAGCCGATCGATGCTGCCTCTCGATGAACGGTGAGCGTTGTTGAGGGGGTTTGGATGAACAGTTCCTGGTGGGGGGTTGGATGAACACGCCCCCGTGCTAGTAGAGGCCGTTGCCACTGGATGAACAGTACCCCGATCGATTGAGCCGGTGGATGTGCAGGACCCTGTGGAGGGCTGGATGAACAGGACCCCATGGAGGGCTCGATGAACAGTAGCCGGTGGAGGGCTGGTTGAATAGTAGCCGGTGGAGGGCTAGATGAACAGTAGCCCGTGGAGGGGTGGTTGAACAGGACCCTGTCGGCATTCTGGGAACGGGGGTACCCAAACTTGCCTGCCTGCGGCCTGCGGCATGGCTCAAGGAGTGACCCAGTACAGCCCATCTTCGTCAACACAAGCTCAAGACCCTCGCGAGGGGCCAAGCCTCGCGGGGCGGACGACAGGAAGCTTCCTCAGGCGCAGCCTCGTCAGGCTAGCTCGCGAGGAGGTGGAGAGATCAAGGCGGGGTACCTCACAAGGTGCGTGTGACGCAAGCCATGACGACCGGAGCCAGGCGGGCGCCAGGCAGGCGCCAGGCGGGCACCGGCCTGGGCAGTGTCCTTGTTTCCCCTTTGGTACAAAGGGGGCAAGCTCAGGCCAAGGCATCAAGCAAAGGTTACCATTCCGGTGCAACAAGACCAAGACCAGCAGAACGGCAGGATGGAAGTCATCATGGAGCTCAGGAAGGCGTCATCCTCAGAGTCTTTGGCAGGCGAGGACAGACTTTAGTCAGGATAAGTGTACTAGATGTTCCCATTCAAAATGGCCAATTGTTGGCACCCTTCCCGCTCAATATTTGGGAAGAGGACTAGGGCCTTGCTCTATAAATAGGACTAGCCACTCTCAAGGCAGGGCCACCATGGGATCGAACAGTCGAACGCTAGCCAGAACCACCAACACAAGAACATCCCTCGCGAGGCTCTTCTTCCCTTGTATTGTTCACAATCAACCCCTGAGGCAATCCACTACACCACGAACTAGAGTAGGGTATTACACCACAATGGTGGCCCGAACTAGTATAAACCATGTGTCCCTTGTGTTGTTCTTCGTGTAGCTTAGATCCTTTGCGAGACGACGAGACGTGAGCCGGTAGGGGGAGTGATCTCCGTGTGCACCCCAGACTTCGAACCTTAAGGGTCTGCTGGAACCCGAAATCCGACATTTGGCGCGCCAGGTAGGGGTGCGCCGGAGCTTTCCCTTCTGCCGACCCGCTCTCCATCAGCATCGTGCTTCGCCCTCATGACGGGCAATGCGACGCCCGCTCTGGCTGCCGACGCCAGCCCCGGGGCCGGGGGACTCCGAGCCTTGGCCCCCGCCTTGTGGCAGGTGCAGTGGGCGCACAAGTTCAAGCGAGAGATGCCACCATGCTACAACGGCATGGCGGATCTGCTGTCTTTCTTGCTGGCGTATGAGGAGGCCGTCCTCAAGTCTGGGGGCGACGACAGGATCATGGCTAACTGTTTTCCCATGGCCCTCACCGGCGTTCCGCGCATGTGGCTGCTCCACCTGCCAACGGCTTCTGTGGCCTCTTGGGAGGAGCTGCGTGGCCTCTTCCTCGCCCATCATGCTGCACCGGCGCCCCCGGTCGTCGCAGCTCTCCTGGGTGGCTCGCAGGCGCCACGCTCACGCCGCCATATCAAGCCATTCGTCCGCCAGATCGGCGCCACCCTCGCGCAGAATGGGGCTCCTCCGGGTTGGGCGGCGCCCAAGGCCGATCTGACCTTCAGCTCGGATGATCACCCCTCCAACTCAACCTGCTCGGGCGCGCTCCCAATGCTGTCCACCCCCACCATCTGCCAAGTGGCCGTCACCAGGACCCTCATCGAAGGCGGTGCAGGCCTCAGCATGCTCTCGGTGGAGGCCTTTAGCCTCCTCCACGTGCCGCCAGAGCGGCTTCAGCCTAGCCGGCACTTCTAGGGCGTCGGAGGCGGTTTCACCGGCTCCCTGGGACAAATCCGCCTCCCGGTGACCTTCGGCACCTATGACAACTTCCGCACGGAGCTGATCGACTTCGACATCGCCCCCATTCACAGAAAGAAACTACTATCTCAGAGTCAAGTCCATATTTAGTGCTAAATTCACGAAAAACATCGGTAACCATAAAAGATTTAACACAATAAAACTTAGGTGTTATACCTGACTCCTTACCTTCGTCGAGTTCCCAATCTTCAGAATTGCTTTTATTATTTCCAATAAATCCCATTGAATTCAATAGTCTTCATCATAAAACAACAAGTACAAGAAGTATTGAGCACGGAGCGATTATTGAGAGAAAGCCGAGCATAAATTTTTTGAATAATAATTTCTCTTGAGAGCTCATGATTGGGGCATGAATATAACATTGACTTAAGCCTCCCCCAAGCTTGAGCGATACTTTCTCCTTCGCGAGGCCAAGAATTATATATATATAATTACGATCACAATGAACTGGATGCATAGGATAAAACTTCTGATGAAATTCCAATTTGAATCGGTTGTAGTTCCATGATCCAATATCATCACATAGCCTAAACCATGTCAATTCCTTTCCCTTCAAAGATAAAGGGAATACCTTCTTCATGATAACATCCTCGGGCATACCTGCGAGCTTAAATAATACACAAACTTCATCCACATATATTAGGTGCATATCGGGATGTAATGTTCCATCTCCTGTAAAAGGATTAGCTAGCGATTTCTCTATCATACCCGAAGGAATTTCAAAGTAAAAAATTTCAGTAGGTACAGTTGGTTGAGGAGCGACTCTTTGCTCTACTGGCCGGGGTGAAGATACCCCGAACAAGCCCTTCAAAGGATTATTTTCCATAGTAACAAATGACAGTAAATTTCAGCACACTATATAAATTTTTCCTTACCAAATTCCACCTACCAAAGGCGCTTCACTCCCCGACAACGGCGCCAGAAAAGAGTCTTGATGACCCACAAGTATAGGGGATCTATCATAGTCCTTCAGATAAGTAAGAGTGTCGAACCCAACGAGGAGTAGATGGAAATGACAAGCGGTTTTCAGTAAGGTATTCTCTGCAAGCACTGAAATTATCGGTAATAGATAGTTTTATGATAAGGTAATTCGTAAAGGGTAACAAGTAACAAAAGTAAACAAGGTGCAACAAGGTGGCCCAATCCTTTTTGTAGCAAAGGACAAGCCTGGACAAACTCTTATATAAAGGAAAACGCTCCCGAGGACACATGGGAATTATCATCAAGCTAGTTTTCACTACAAAAAAAGACACATTCGTGACATTTTTGGCCGAACGAAAAAAATTGTGTCATACTTATGACACTTCTATGATGATAATTGTGACAAAACACGGTATCATCATAGATATGGTGGGGTCCTACTTCTATGACAAAAAATCATGACAGAAAATGGGCTTTTCATCCTGGGCGGGCCGAAGACACAGCTGCATGACATTCTTTGGGCTGTCCATGACGGAGAAAACCGTGGTTGAAGCGAGGGCGAGGAAAATATCAGGGGAGTTCCCGGTTACGGTGGGTGGTCGTGGGCTGAGCATGCGCGTTTCTCCTGTATGTACGCGCGTGTGTGCGAGGTGTTGCACTCTAACTAAACCCGAGCGATTGCACTGCAGGCTTTAACTGAGCCCGAGCAGTTGCACTAGCTAAGTTACTGAACCTCGATCGATCCCTTGCGGTTAACTGAACCCGAGTGTTATTCCTTCGCTACTGCTGCTAACTGAAGCCGATCTATGCTGCCTCTCGATGAACAGTGAGCGTTGTTGAGGGGGTTTGGATGAACAGTTCCTGGTAGGGGTTGGATGAACAGGACCCCATGGTAGTAGAGGCCGTTGCCGCTCGATGAACAGTACCCCGATCGATTGAGCCAATGGATGAGCAGGACCCTATGGAGGGCTGGATGAACAGGACCCCGTGGAGGGCTCGATGAACAGTAGCCGTTGGAGGGCTGGTTGAACAGTAGCCGGTGGAGGGCTAGATGAACAGTAACCCGTGGAGGGGTTGTTGAATAGGACCCTGTCAGCGTTCTGGGAACGGGGGTACCCAAACTTGCCTACCTGCGGCCTGCGGCATGGCTCAAGGCGTGGCCCAGTATGGCCCATCTTCGTCAACACAAGCTCAAGACCCTCGCGAAGGGCCAAGACTCGCGGGGCGGATGACAGGAAGCTTCCTCAGGCGCAGCCTCGTCAGGCTGGCTCGCGAGGAGGCGGAGAGATCAAGGCGGGGTACCTCACGAGGTGCCTGTGACGCAAGCCATGACGACCGGAGCCAGGCGGGCGCCAAGCGGGCGCTAGGCGGGCACCGGCCTGGGCAGTGTCCTTGTTTCCCCTTTGGTACAAACGGGGCAAGCTTAGGAAAAGGCATCAGGCAAAGGTTACCATTCCGGTGCAACAAGACCAAGACCAGCAGAACGGCAGGATGGAGGTCATCATGGAGCCCAGGAAGGCGTCTTCCTCAGAGTCTTTGGTAGGCGAGGACAAACTTTAGTCAGGATAAGTGTACTAGATGTTCCCGTTCAAAATGGCCAATTGTTGGCGCCCTTCCCGCTCAATATTTGGGAAGAGGACCAGGGCCTTGCTCTATAAATAGGACTAGCCACTCTCAAGGCAGGGACCCCATGGGATCGAACAGTCGAACCTTTGCAAGAACCACCAATACAAGAACATCCCTCGCGAGGCTCTTCTTCCCTTGTATTGTTCATAATCAGCCCCTGAGGCAATCCACTACACCACAAACTAGAGTAGGGTATTGCACCACAATGGTGGCCCGAACTAGTATAAACCATGTGTCCCTTGTGTTGTTCTTTGTGTAGCTTAGATCCTTTGCGAGACGACGAGACGTGAGCCGGTAGGGGCAGTGATCTCCATGCGCACCCCAGAGTTCGAACCTTAAGGGTCTGCCGGAACCCGAAATCCAACATTTGGCGCGCCAGGTAGGGGTGCGCCGGAGCTTTCCCTTCTGCCGACACGCTCTCCATCAGCACCGCGCTTCGCCCTCATGACGGGCAAAGCGATGCCCGCTCCGGCTGCCGACGCCAGCCCCAGGGCCGGGGGGCTCCGAGCCTTGGCCCCCGCCTTGTGGCAGGTGCAGTGGCCGCACAAGTTCAAGCCAGAGACGCCACCGCGCTACAACGGCATGGCGGATCTGCTGGCTTTCTTGCTGACGTACGAGGAGGCCGTCCTCAAGGCCGGCATTTCGCGCATGTGGCTGCTCCACCTGCCAACGGCTTCTGTGGCCTCTTGGGAGGAGCTGCGCGGCCTCTTCCTCGCCCATCATGCTGCACCGGTGCCCCCGGTCGTCGCAGCTCTCCTGGGTGGCTCGCAGGCGCCATACTCAGGCCGCCATATCAATCCATTCATCCTCCAGATGGGCGCCACCCTCGTGCGGAATGGGGTTCCTCCGTGTTGGGCGGCGCCCAAGGCCGATCTGACCTTCAGCTCGGATGATCACCCCTCCAACTCAACCTGCTCGGGCACGTTCCCAATGCTGTCCACCCCCACCATCTGCCAGGTGGCCGTCACCACACTACTACGAAAAGGGCTATAGATGGAATTGACACTAATGGCGCACCAGACATGTGGTGCGCCATTAGTATATACTAATGGCGCACCACACCCTGATGCGCCATTAGTGTTGAAACTACTAATGGCGCACCCTGCTCACGGTGCGCCATTAGTACCGAATTTTTTTTTTGAACTAGTGCGCCTGTCCAAACATACTAATGGCGCATCCTCTGGTGGTGCGCCATTACTAGTTGTAACTAGTAATGGCGCACCGGCCGAAAGGTGCGCCACTAATGTTATTTTTTTTATTATTGTTTTTATTCCTTTTTTGCAAAAGTACTAATGGCGCACCATCTGGGGGTGCGCCATTAGTAACTTGGATTACTAATGGCGCATTTGTTGTTGGTGCGCCATTAGTAAGTGGGCAGCAACAAGATATTTTGGACAGCCTCTCCTCCCATACTCACTTTCTCCCCACTTCATTCTCTCCACCGCCTCCTCCTTGTCTCGGGTGCCTCCTCTTTTTCACCTCATTTCCACCATAGATTCATTCAAATTAAGTGGTTAAGTTACCTTGTTTTGCTAGGTAAGTAAGGGGGAAGCTATATTTATGTTGTTCTCCCTACAACAATGTGCACATGCACTTTTTATGGCCTAGCTAGATCTATGTATGTTCGTGGTGTTGCATATGTTTGTGGTGTTGCATATGTGTTTGTGTTTGGAGGTGTACCGGTATTTGAAATGCGATAGTTGCCAATATTTTGCCGGAATGTTGATTCATTTCCGTTTCGGCGAGAATTTTGGCATTAAGCATTCTTTTTGGTCCTATTTTTAGGGAAAGTTATGCCAAATTTTTTTCTTGGTTCTAAAATATCGTTTTGCTCTACCCCGCAGGCGACCATGGTCCGCACGATGACCGAAGGCATCGTGAATAGGTTTTTGAGGTCCGCGAAGGCCGAGATGCTTCAAAAGAACGAGACGGAAATAAGATGTCCGTGTCGAAGATGCAAGCTGAATAGCCTTATTGCGGACCCGGATTCTGGGCAGGTGCGGGACCACCTGCTCTTGCGTGGTTTCATGGATGGCTATCGGTGGCAAGGTGATGAAGATGACTACGAAGTCGTCCATGGGGGCCGGGCAAGAAATGAGGAAGGGCAACAAGACAACCACCGCGGCTCGGGGGGGCGAGAAGACGAAGAATCCCCAGGAGATGATCACGACGGTGATGCTGTACACAGTCATCATGTAGAAGATGCAGGACATGATGATGATGCCGGCGGAGCAGACGACGCTGGACCATCGATGGGCTGGGTGCAGGACCCTCATATTCAAGAGCTGCTTCTCAAGCAGACGGATAACGCAAGAGCTGCCGCCCGAGAGAAAGCCAAGATGGATCAACTTGAGTTAGACGCGGTTACTCCATTGTATGAAGGATGCAGGCCTGAGGATACCCGCCTGAAAGTAACGCTCATGGCTCTGGAGATGAAGGTAAAACACAAAATGACCGACGCATGCTTCGACGAGAACATGTCATTCTGGCACGAACGTCTTCCCAAGGGGAACAAGTGCCTGACTAGTTTGGAGGAGGCAAAGAAAATCGTGTGTCCTCTGGATTTACCGCACGTGAAATACCATGTGTGCATGAACAATTGCATCATTTATCAGGATGAGCACGCGGAGTCTACCATATGTCCGGTATGCGGTGTCACTCGATACAAGAAGAGGAAGAAAGCTCCTCGAAAAGTGGTGTGGTACTTTCCGATCACTCCTCGTCTGCAGCGGTATTTCGCGGACCCTAAGGTAGCAAAGCTCCTGCGTTGGCACGCGGATAGGGAGGAGAAGAAGCAAGAAGATGACGCAAATGATCCGGAGATAGATAAAAAAGACAAGATGCTGAGTCACCCTAAGGATGCGAGCCAGTGGCAAACATTGAACTTCGAATACCCAGAATTTGGGAACGGTCCAAGGAACATCATGCTGGGTGCGAGCACCGATGGAGTCAATCCATTTGGCAGCCAGAGAAGCACACATAGCACCTGGCCTGTGTTCGTGTGGATGTACAACCTTCCCCCCTGGTTGTGCATGAAGAGGAAGTACATTCACATGAGTATGCTAATTGAAGGGCCGAAACAACCAGGGAACAACATCAATCTGTATCTGGGGCTGCTGAAAGAGGAGATTGACACGCTGTGGAAAACGCCAGCCAATACGTGGGACGCCGCAGAGAAAGAATATTTCCCTATGAGAGCCGCACTGCTCACGACGGTGCACGACTATCTCGGTTACGGATATCTTGCGGGGCAGGTAGTCCACGGATTTTCTGGATGCGTAAGGTGCATGGATGACACAACGTATCGCCAGCTAGATAGAGATCCCGGGTCTTCGAAAACCGTGTTCATGGGACATCGAAGGTGGCTTCGCGACGATGACCCGTGGAGGAAACGCAAGGATCTGTTCGATGGTGAAACCGAACCCCGAAAACGCCCATGTACGAGGAGCGGCGAGGAAATAGACAAGCTGTTGAAAAATTGGAAAGACTGCCCACTGCCGGGAAAGAAGCAAAAGGCGCCAGAGCCGCTGCTGAAGGTATGGAAAACGAGGTCTGTTTTCTGGGACTTGCCGTACTGGAAGATCCACCGTGTGCCTCACAGCCATGATGTCATGCATATCACGAAGAACGTGTGCGAGAGTCTGCTTGGTACCCTGCTCAACATGCCAGAGAGGACCAAAGATGGGCCGAAAGCAAGGGCAGACTTGAAATCAATGGGCATCAGGTAGGAGCTTCACGCTATATATGATGATGATGATGATGAGGCGAAGCAGGACATAGAAAGTCGTCGCAAAGGCAAAAAGGCCAAGAAGACCGGAAATGACTACCCTCCCGCGTGCTTCACTCTAAGTCAGGAGGAGATCGAGCAGTTTTTCACCTGCCTCCTAGGAGTAAAACTTCCTTATGGTTACGCGGGGAAGATAAGCAGATACCTAGACCCAGAGAAGCAGAAGTTCAGCGGGATGAAGTCTCACGACTGTCACGTGCTGATGACGCAGATACTTCCAGTTGCAATCCGTGGGATCATGGACGCGCACGTCCGTGAAATGCTATTTGGCCTATGCAACTTCTTCGACGTCATCTCTCGGAAGTCGATTGGCGTGAGGCAACTCAGAAGGCTACAGGAAGAGATCGTGGTGATACTATGCGAGCTTGAGATGTACTTCCCGCCCGCATTCTTCGACGTTATGGTGCATCTGCTCTTCCATATAGTGGAGGATATCATCCAACTAGGGCCGACGTTCCTGCACAGCATGATTCCATTCGAAAGGATGAATGGTGTCATCAAAGGATACGTTCGCAACATGTCACGTCCAGAGGGAAGCATAGCCAGGGGCTTTCTGACCGAAGAGTGCATCTCCTACTGCACGAATTATCTAGGCATCGAGAACCCCGTTGGTCTGCCCGTCAATAGGCACCTCAGCAGGCTCGCTGGATGGCATCACCGTGAGGGTCGCCGTGAAATGCATGTCGACTTCGAGGGTCGACTCGCCGACTTTGAAAGAGCAAACCTAGTCGCGCTACAACACATAGACGTGGTCGGTCCTTGGGTGGTAGAGCACAAAACCTTTATTAAGAAGACGTACAATGACCGAGGCCAACAGAGGACGGACGGAGATATACTCAAAGAGCACAACTCATGTTTCACGCGTTGGTTCAAGCAGAAGCTTCTGTCGTACCCTTTACATGAGGATTCTTCCGCGGAAGAACAACTCATATTCGCCTTGTCACAGGGCGCCGAGCACAACCTGATGACCTATGAGGCGTACGATATCAACGGCTACACATTCTACACCGAGGCCAAGGACATGAAGAGCGATGGTTATCAGAACTCCGGGGTAACGATGGAATCCTACACCGGTAACGACAAGGACAGATACTACGGAAGGATCGAGGAGATCTGGGAGCTGAGCTGCGCTGGAGAGAAGGTCCCGATGTTCCGTGTCAGATGGGCCAAGAACGTCATAAAAGAAGACCGATATTTCACCACAATGGTTATACCCGAAGCCAAATCCAAGACCGCGGGCGCAAACGTCACCGCAAAAAATGAGCCATGGGTACTGGCTTCCCAAGTGGACCAATGCTTCTTCATTACCGACCCGCCAAAGCCCAGTCGTGTTGTCGTGAGGAGAGGCAAAAGGAAGATCATCGGAATGGATGGAGTAGCCAATGAGCAAGACTTCGACAAGTACGGCGACCCGAGGATCGAACATGACGACGATGATGAAGTAGCAGCATACACCACAAGAAGAAGCAGGACCACCCTACCTAAAGGACGTCCGTTCCACAGAAGAACTCCATTTGCGAAAAAGAAGGGCAAGAAGATTGTTAACAGATAGCTAGCTAAGATGATTGTATTTAAATCGCAGCCTTCATTTCTCGATTGTATTTCATGGGCACTTTTTGAACTATCATGAATATTTTTAAATTTCATGGACACTCGATCTCGATCCCCCTCCATCTCAATCGCTATCCCACCTCGCCAGATCCGGTCCCCCTCGCCGCCGAGCACCCCCCGGTCCACCGGCCGCCGACGCCGACCCCCCGCACCCTCGATTCCCCTACTCAACCGCCGCCGCCGACCCCTCGCACCCCTCCCCTACTCAAGCGCCGCCACCGACCCCCCGCACCCTCCCCCGCTCCACCGGCATTACTGTTTGATGATATTTTTTAAAAAAATATTACTGTCTTATAAAAAAAATTACTGTTATGATTTAAACAAGTTTGAACATATTTAAAAACAAATAAGTATCAAACAGCATTTTAAAATGCATAATTTTTTTTTGTGGAGCCTAGGAATCGAACCCAGGACCTCCTGGTGTGAGAACTGGCACCTGACCAGTCGAGCTAGTAGAGGGGAGTTGATGTGGATGAGGTCACGTGGGTGATAACCTGTTGGCTCGAGCGGAAATAAAAAAAATACTAATGGCGCACCAGGCCGAGGTGCGCCATTAGCATGTATATACTTATGGCGCACCGAGGGGTGGTGCGCCATTAGTATTGTGCCCCCCTACTTCGTACCCATCCCCTCTCTCTCCCTCGCCCGAGCCCGAGCCCTCGATCCCCTCTCTCTCCCTCGCCCGAGCCCTCGCCCTCGATCCCCTTCCCCTCTCATCTCCCTCGCCCGAGCCCTCGCCCTCGATCCCCTTCCCCTCTCCTCTCCCGACGCCGCCGCCCCGCCGCCCCGCCGCCCTCGACGCCGGCCAGATCCGCCGCCACCTCTGCTCGAGCTGCTCCCATCGACCACGCCGCTGCTCGCGTGCTTCTTCTCTCCCGCGACCCCGCGACCCCGACATCGTCCCCGCGACCACCGTCGTCCCCGCGACCATCGGCCCTCCTCCGCCGCGACGACCAGGCGCCGCCATCCGCGGACCACCTCGAGCTCTATCCCCGTCCGCGTGAAGATCCCCTCCACTCCGCGGGCAGGGGCTCTTCTCCTGCCGCTGCAGCTACAAGAGGAGAGGAGCACCAGCCAGCCACCACCGACGGACGCCTCCATCCCCCCTTCCTCCTTCGCCCGACTAGCCTCTTCACTCCGGGAACTTGCTGCTGCTGCTAATCCAAGCTGCACCACCTACCTCGCCAAAGCTCTGTCTCGGCAGCTCTCTGTGAGGTAAAAAATCTACTTTTCTGATGTACAAATCCCTGTTTGTGCTTGCTTCCATATGTGAGATAGATACCATATTGTTGTTGTGTTTGTGTGAATTATTGCTGCCATATTTGTGTGAATTCTTGCTGCAATAATACAAACTGTGTTGATGTATGTCAAATATATGGTCAGATTAGCCTATATTAGTATATGTGTTGATTGATTAAAGTGTTATGACAACAATGCATGACAGCAAGCAAGCAGAGCGGCTCCTCCTCCCCTTCGACGCCAAGCAAGCAGAGCGGCTCCTCCTCTCCCTCGATGCCAAGCCAGGCGAGCTGCCAATTTTCTTGTGGAATGTGGGTGTCAATGCGTACTTTGATGTCAATTGGATCATTCTTCTTTAGGTTTCATTGGTTGGCCTGTTATTTTGTTTGCTGCCGTCTTTGTCTAGTAAAACTGCCTGATTAGGTTTCTGTTCAACCTCAGAATGCTTTCAGTTCTGTTTTGTCAGGCTGATATTGACTATACTGTTTAGTTTATACACTAGTTACCCAGAAAGTTGGTCTTCCTCCTAGCAAGAATATACAGTATTAGATAATACATGATGGACAATACTACTTGTCTATTTACAATGAGACAGGGGGCCCGTGGTATCATTATGGGGCTGTGCTGCTGTATTATGCCTATAAAAACACTTGTTCGGTCAATTAAACAGGGCATTGAAAATTGACAGGGCATTTTTGTTTTCTGTTGAACCTAAGCAATTTCATACGCTTGACAAAGTTGATGCTTTATTCCTGATGTATAATTTGTTTGTCACATGCTACTGTTGATCCCAAGTTTGATGCATAACAATTGTTGTATGAGTTCTCCAAATGAACAGGAGTACTCCTCTATTTTGATATGAAATCACCATGATAGGTCCACATGCTACTGTTGTCAACATGATAAATAGTTTCAGTTAGTTACCTCTAAAACTATTCTTAATTAACTGATGATTTGCTACAACCAGTGCATGCATGCCTTTTTTCTTCTTCATTTTTAGTAAAGTGCTCTATTCTGGGTCATGGACTTTGTGCCATGGACCAGTGCATGCATGCTGCTGCTGCTGTACTACTTGTCAAGTGATGCTGCTGCTGCTATCTGCGAGTTGTTGCTGCTAGTTGTGATTTTGTCAAGTGATGCTGCTGCTACTTGTGATCTTCTAAAATAACCCCTTTCTCCTGAAATGTTGATTAATTTCCGTTTCGGTTGAGAAATGGGGCACTCCTAGGTCAAGAAAATTAGCAAAGGTCATGCCCAATTTTCTTGACCTAGAAGGTGCCCGATTCTCAACCGAAATAAAAATTAATTTGCTTTAGTGGTTGGATTAGTTTAGTATTTTATTCACACACTCAGACACCCTTGCTTGCCATGTGTGATAGAGAGATAGTGAGAGGAGACAATAAGCTATCTGCGGCTTAATTTGCATTGCATACTAGCTAGATAGCTTTTGTTTTTCAGGACCAACTGAACAATACATACATATACCTGTAGGCACCAGCTTAATTTCCAAGGCAGGACAATTACTTGCTTCATTATATTCATCCATCCATCCATTTTGCATCATGTACAGAACCAAAAATAATCGGAGTTTCTGTCTGGCTTCAGAAGTCATAACACATGCATTTGGGTAACCCTAAATGTCAAAATTGCACAAGTCTAGACCCCTTTATGCCATATACTTTCTATTTTTCTTCATCGGAGTTCGACTGCGCATTAACCCAACGTGTGCATGACTCGATGGTCCAGGAAGGAAATCGTTTCCTTTCATCAGCTAGAAAAACTGCCAACGTTTCAAAACTGCAACTTGATGAAGATTGGAGTATATCTTAATAAGTTTACCCTGTTGGGGCACATCACATACACACATTTGCTCAAGTCCACTCTGGCCCATGTAGAGCTGAAACCCAGTTTAGTTCCTTGTATCACTTGTCGCTGAAAACCGTTTGATTGTTTTCACGGAAATGATTTACAAGTTCAGCAAGTGATGAGGTGTGAGAATAACATATTCATTAGGGTAGGCGTCTCCTGCCCTATGCTGAATGTGGTGCAATTTTCAACGCAGATTCATAATTTGCAGCTTAGCTTATCTCTTGGCCCTCCAATTAAAATATAGGGGTTGACCTTCACCACGGCCGAAGCTTCTCTGCATCTATATATAATGGACATTCCCTAGCTTCTGAACAATCAACACAAAGCAGCAGGCCTGAGTGTCTCCAATAGTCATCCTTGTGTTTGTGTAGGTTTTCTTTCCTTGGTCCATTGAGCCTTCATTCATGGTTATGAATGATATGCAATGATCAGCCTGCTAGCGTTTATCCTCTCCGCGTGTTTGAACACCCTGCAGTGTAGTAAAAAGTAATTACAGATACACTCACCCACATAAGTATTCAACACAATGAAAAAATAGTACAAATTAAGGAAATGCAATACCATTTCAGACGCTTGTCTTCTAAAAAGAAGAGTGAACTTTCTAGACCCACCCCTCAAGAACTAGGTTACCCTGAGAACGTGGACTTGGACCTTAGCAACAACACACTAACAGGTTCTATCCCAAAACACCTAGGCAATATCACAAACATCTCTCAATTGTTCCTTGACAATAACCAACTTTTTGGCGACATTCCTCGAGAATTAGGTTATTTGGTCAACTTAGAGATCTTGTTCCTTGACAATAACCAACTTTTTGACCAAACTTTGTTTCTATTTAGAGAGAAACATGGCCCACAACGATGAGGCCGGGGGTTCGGGCGGCAAGGCATTCTGGGAGCTGTCCCAGGAGATGGAGGAACAACCTCACTTGTATGAGGCCGCCGCCTTCCCCACCGATCCTGAGACCACGGATGGTGCCGCCGAGGATGACCACACTGATGCCACCACTGATGGTGCCGCCGAGGATGCCACCACTGATGATGGCGGCGCATGCACAGATGGCAGCCAACTGAAGAGGCAACGGAAGGACCGGCGCCCGATCATGCTCCGCACCCTCAAGGAGGAAGTTACTGAAGTGGACTCCAACGGGAATCCAACGGCGCCCGAACGAATAGTCAAGGGGTACTCGCTTCAGCTCGGGTGCATTGTCCGGAGCACCGTCTCGATCAACACCGAGAACCTGAGGCATCCTAACCGAGGGAATTTGCGCAACCTCCTCTTCACGAAGCTGCACGAACGATACAAGTTCCCCGCTGAATTTGAAAACACAAGCCTCAAAGGGAATAAAGTGAACAATGCTGCCCTCACGAAGATGAGCAAGGCCCTGTCTACTTGGAAAAGCAATGTGAAGAGAATGATCGAGAAAGGTGAGAGTTATCAGAAGATCAAGGAGAAAAATCCTTCGATCACCGAAGATGACTACAACGACTTCAAGATCAATTGCTCGAGCACCGCAAGCTCCCAATCAAGTGAGTGGGGGAAACAAATGCGGGAGCTGAACATAGGGGAACACACACTCGGTCCCGGCGGTTATAGAGTGGCAGAGCCTATATGGGACAAGGAGGACGCGGACCGTGCCGAGCAAGGCCTACCGCCCCGCTTCGAGAAATACAGCGGTAACAAGCAGACTAGGAACTATGTCAGGGCCCGGTACAAGGAGGACCCGATAACAAAGGAGCTTACCACGGATCCGAAGACCAGGGCGCTTGAGCTTGTTCTGGTAAGGAATACACCCCCGCGTAATTAGCTCCATATGGTTGCATTCTAATTAATGAAGCCAAATTTCTAAATGGTTCACATTCCTTCCGCAGGCGACTGAAAGCAGTAGCGCGGAGTCGACTAAGAGCAACCCTTGGGACACCACTCTAAATAGGGGGTTGAATGTAATGAAGAACAAGGATAAGCTCAGTAAGCCAACGTCAGCTGGTCGTGTGGACGGCAAAGGCTTGTCGACAAAATGGGGGTCATACTATACCGCTGGTGTGCGGAAGGAGAAAAAGACCAGCTCGGAAAGCCAGGCGCGAGAGGTTCAAGAACTCAAGGCACAGGTGGCGCGGATTCCGGAGATTGTCCAAGAGCAAGTGGAACAACGACTCGGAGCGACGATCACCGCCCTTGTGGCTACCTTGATCTCGGGGTTGAGTGCGTGGATCGCGGGTGGCCAACAGGGGCCGCCCCCGATTCCTAGCTTCACGGCCAGCAACTCGCATAATGCGATGGCGGGGCCATTGGTGCCTCCGGCAGAGGCGGCATTGGTGTCTCCGACGCCGGCACGGGAGCTTAATGCACCCGGGTGTACGCCGGCCGACACCTCTTCAGCAAGCGGCCCCTCCGTCAACTGCATGCCCGCCGTTGGCGGTGCCTCGACATTAGCCGAGCTCGACGCCATCATCACGGTAACTAATTAAGCCTCTCTCGGCCGAGGACTTCATCTCCTTGCCTTTGACTGGGCATCCCTGATGCCCTACATGTTTTCGCAGGGCGCCGCCGACGTTCCGTGCACTCTCCTCCACTTCGTGAACAACGAGTTGGTCGATGTCGCCAAGGGCAAAATCGTTCAACCGGGCAACCCCTTGTTCCACGGTACACAGATGCCACCCAACTTGTTTAGGGTTCAACTGGTTCGGGTGCTGCCAGGCTGCGACGACTTGTTACCTCCGATTCGACCCGTCGAGGCCGACGATGAAGACGTGATGACCCTCAGCGCCTGCCTGAGCTGGCCCCTGCTTTGGCCGAAGAGCCAGATTCGTTTGGGGGCGGGGGACACCACCCCAAAGACAACACCGCCAGTCGTGGCGGCGCCAAGTCGGCCCCATGGCAAGACCGCCGTAACGGTGCCGGACATCCCTATGCCACAGGATCCAAACATGCATATGGCACATGATCAGAACGACGACGACGACGACGATGATACATTTGGCAATGTCGATCAGTACTTTGCCGAGCATGGGTACGATGGCGACTTCATGGGGCCTCCTTCTCAAGAACCAAACCCAACAAAAGACGTGTGCGATCTAGCTCATACCGCGGAGAAGCCAAGTTGCAACAGGCACCGTGTGGCGTTCAACTCTCAGGAGACGCCTCCAGCTGCCGACTTCACCGAGCCTCAGATAGGCGAGGTGCGAAATATTATCAGCCCCAACACACTCAAGAAGGCGGTCTGTGAGCAGAACTCGGTCCCATTACAGGAGAAGAAGAAGGCACGCAAAAGAAAGACTAAGAAGGGTGCGAGCCAGCCGGCACCGAGTACGATCCATGCTCAGGACGGGCCACCTTCACCGTAGGATATCTCGAGGAGGGTGCATGTGGCGGGTAGGGAGATGCTACCGACAAATATGCTCAATGCTGCAACCGGTGCTATGCGGAGTCTGCATGATAGTGTTCTTGCTTTGGAGAAGCGGCGTCTCAGAGAGAAGGATGTGGCATACCCGGTTTTCGCGGCCAAGGTGCCAGAGGGCAAGGGCTTTGTGGATAACTCCATCGGGCGTACGATCGTCCTGCGTTTTGATGACATCCACGCTATGTTGAACCTTCATCCGCTGCACTACACCTTCGTTCGGCTATTTTCGTTGAGTATGGAGATGCGGATCATTCGCGACAAGACCCCGGACATCGTGATAGTCGACCCCTTCTGCATGCGTGCCAAGATCTTGGGCAGCGCTGGGGACCGGCAAGTCGCGAGTTCTTACCTCGAAGGCGTCATTCTGGCAAACCAAGATAAGGATAACTTCCTTGTGCCTTACTTTCCCGAGTAAGTCCTCCCCTCAACCGGCCCGTAACATATGAATTCTTACATTTCGATCGTTTTTCTTTTAACATTCCGTGTTTTCTGCAGTGACACACGTTGCACGCTCATCCTCCTAAGCCCCAAATATTCTATGGCCACGTATTTCGACCCGGACCGTCAGTCGAACGTAGACTACAAAAATGTCAAGAAGGTTCTTGATGATGTTCTCCCCGGCTACGCCCAATCTGGAGGCACCTTCACCAGGCCTATTTGTAAGTACGACAAGCACGTGTTCTCCCACAATACGACGTTCTGCTGCGTCAAGCAGCCACCTGGCGGTCAGAAGGGTGCCTACTACGCCATCCATCACATGCGGGCGATCGTACGGGACCATCATCAACTTCTTCTACCGAGTAAACTCAAAGATTGGGCCGCGAGCGTGTCGGCAATCCAGGACGCGGACCTCCGACAAGAATTCTTTCGCATCCAGTCGGAGTTTGCGGAAATCATCCATCAAGATGTCCTTCGTACCTCGGGGCAGTTCTACCTCAGAAATCAACCGTCCAACAGTGACATCGACACAATGCTACAAATGCAGGATGACAACGCCCGTTCTTTCATGACTCCCACGATAGACGGCGGCTTCATCCACGCTCCTGTCCCTTGAGTCGAGTTGTCTAGTTCTGAAACATCAATTGGCTCATGTTGTAATTAAACTTTAATGAACTTGTAGTATGTCTCTTTGGTTTCGAGAGTCGTTCAACTTAGATGTAATTGATGCTATTAATGTCTTGCTTTTCTCTTCCGATCGTTCTGTTGCATACTTATATATTGCTTATGTATTGTCTGTGAATTGGTACTAACGTTTCGTTTGGCTAGTGCATAGCGATGCCGACGTATGTCGTGTACAAGGGTAAGGTTCCCGGAGTCTACGATGACTGGGAGGAGTGTCGGAGACAGGTTCACCGATTCAGCGGTAACAGTTACAAAGGGTACACCACTAGGGTCGAGGCCGAATCTAGATACGCCCGCTATCTAGCGGGAGAGGGGAGGGAGCGTTGGAGGAACCGGATGAAGACGAGTTTCATCGTGATGATGCTCATCGTGATGACCGCGGCTCTCTTCTATGTGATGGTAGTTTAGATGATCGATATCGACTTGTAATGTGAAGACAGACTCGCTACTCGCGGTCTCGAGACTTGTAATATAATGTTCTATCTTTGTTCGGTCTTTTCAATTCGGAGACTAATATGATGAATTGTATTCGGAGACTAATATGATGAATTGTATTCAAAGACTATACATTTGATGAATCTGTTGTTGATGTGTGCTGTCTATATTTTGTCAAACTATACATTTTGTAACCTGTGCAAAAAACAGAAAATAAAAAAATAAAAAAAAACCTAATATTCATACTAATGGCGCATCACATGACAGTGCGCCATTAGTATGACAGTGCATACTAATGGCGCATCACTGGGCAGTGCGCCATTAGTATGCCGCGGTTACTAATGGCGCATCCAGAGGTGGTGCGCCATTAGTATGCCAAAGCACCTGGGTATACATGGCCCCTGGGAGGCATACTAATGGCGCACCCTGGCATATACTAATGGCGCACCCGAGGTGCGCCATTAGTATACCAGATACTAATGGCGCACCAGGTGGTGCGCCATTAGTAAAAATTACTAATGGCGTGCTATCAATGGCGCACCACAGATGCGCCATTAATAGCCATAATAGGTGCGCCATTAGTAGGGGTTTTTCTAGTAGTGCCAGGACCCTCATCGACGGTGGTGCAGGCCTCAGCATGCTCTCGGTGGAGGCCTTCAGCCTCCTCCACGTGCCGCCAGAGCGGCTTCAGCCCAGCCGGCACTTCTAGGGCGTCGGAGGCGGTTTCACCGGCTCCCTGGGACTAATCCGCCTCCCGGTGACCTTCGGCACCTATGACAACTTCCGCATGGAGCTGATCGACTTCGACATCGCCCCCATCAGCCTCCCGTACAATGCCGTCCTCGGCTACCCGGCCCTGGCCCGATTCATGGCCGAAACTCACCCAGCGTACAACCTCATGAAGATGCCCGGGAGCAACGGCGTCCTTACCATGTCCGGAGACACCACGGATGCATTGCAAGCACTCAAGCTTGCCTTCAAGACTGCGGCGATGGCGCAGCCCGCCGGATCAGTCGCCCCCGAGCCCAAGAGGGCTGCGCTGGCCAAGAAGAAGCAACTATTCAGCCATGACAAGGCAGAGACCAAGCAGGTACCAGTCGACGAGGAAGAGCCCACCGGTGCTACCTTTACGATAGGCACCAACCTCGAGCCTGAGCAGGAGAAGGCCCTGGTCAGCTTCGTGCGCGCGAACAGGAAGGTGTTTGCATGGGAGCCTAATCAGCTGGCGGGAGTCCTGAGGGATGTAATTGAGCATCATCTCAACGTGTGCCCCGACATGCGCCTTGTGAAGCAGAAGGCAAGGCGACAGTTCACTGAAAAGCAGGCCTTCGTCGTCCAAGAGACCCGCAAATTAGAAGCAGCAGGGGTCATTTGCGTGGTTCGCTACCCTGATTGGCTGGCCAACCCTGTCGTCGTGCCAAAGAAGGGAGGAAAGGACCGCATGTGTGTCGACTTCACCAACCTCAACAAAGCCTGCCCGCAGGATCCATTCCCGCTCCCTCGCATTGACCAGATTGTTGACTCCACCGCCGAGTGTGACCTACTGTGATTCCTGGATGCCTTCTCGGGCTATCATTAGATCAAAATGGCGGTGGAGGACATGGAGAAAACGGCCTTCCTGACCCCGTGTGGGGTATACTGCTACACCTGCATGCCGTTTGGGTTGCGCAATGTAGGCGCGACCTTCCATCGATTGATGCACATCGCTCTAGGGTGACAGCTTGGGAGGAACGCTGAAGCTTACATTGATGACATTGTGGTGAAGTCTCGGGAGGCGAAGACCCTGATACAGGACTTGGAAGAAACCTTCGCGAGCCTCAGCGAAGTGGACCTGCCGCTCAACCCGGAGAAGTGTGTGTTTGAAGTCCCCTCGGGTAAGCTCCTAGGCTTCCTGGTATCTCACAGGGGCATTGAGGCTAACCCAGAGAAGGTCATGGCAGTCGAGGACATGAGACCGCCAAAGACCCTCAGGGAAATGCAGAAGCTCACCGGGCGTGTAACTGCTTTAGGGCGTTTCATCTCTAAGCTGGGAGAGGGGGTGCTGCCTTTCTTCAAGCTGATGAAGAAGAAAGGCCCCCTCAAATGGACTGAAGAGGCCGAGAAAGCATTTCAACACCTCAAAAGATACCTTACCAGCCCCTCGGTGATGGTGGCCCCACGCCCTCGAGAGCCCATAGTGCTCTACCTTGCGGCCACCCCTTACTCCGCTAGCGCAGCCCTAGTGGCAGTCAGAAAGGAGCGCCAGACCTCTGCGGTAGCCGCACTCCCGATCGAGGCGGAACAAGGCCAGGAAGGCCTTGTAGAGACCGCGACCGGTCGCTCTCCCTGGGGAACGAAGCACCGGACGGTTGGGTAATGCACTTCGACGGAGCATTCGCGTGGCAGGGCGCAGGGGCTGGTGCAGTGCTCATATCCCCCCACTTAGGACAAGCTTTACTATGCCGTGCAGCTCTGCTTCCAGCATGGGGAGAAGGTTTCCAACAACACAGCAGAGTACGAGGGCCTGATAGCGGGCTTGAGGGCAGCCATCACCTTGGGAGTAAAACGAATCACCATCAAGGGAGACTCGCAACTCCTCGTCAACTTCTCCAACAAAGTGTATGAGCCAAAAGATGAGCACATGGAAGCATACCTCGCGCAGGTCCGCAAGATGGAGAAACAGTTTTGGGGGCTGGAGTTGCAGCATGTGCCTCGCAGCACCAATCAAGAGGCTGACAACATCGCCAAGAGGGCATCCAGGCGGATGCCTTAGGATCCTGGCATCTTCGAGGAGCGACTCTTCAAACCCTCGACGACACCATCGTTATCAAGCACAGCGCAACCTAGGGAGGAACTCCCTCAGCTGCATGCCTCGGGAGCCCCGGCATGTGGCCCGGCCTCAGGGGCATGCCTGCTCCTAGCGTTGGCGCCTCAGGAAGGATGCTGGATGACAGAATTCAAGGACTACTTGGCGCAAGGGACTCTGCCGGAGAAGGAGGAGGACGCGGAGCGCGTGGCACGGCAGGCCACGGCCTACATCATCAAGGATGGGGAGCTCTACCGGAGGCGATCGAATGACGTGTCCCTGCGTTGCATCCCCAGAGAGCAAGGGAAGGAGCTATTGGCGGACATACACGGTGGAGACTGTGGGCACCACTCATCCTCGTGAACCCTCGTTCGCAAGGCATTTCACAGCGGGTTCTACTGGCCCATGGCGCTCACCGACACCGTTGAGCTGATGAAGGCTTGTGAAGCCTGCAAATTCCACGCCAAGCAGATCCACCAGCTGGCGGGTACACTGCAGACCATACCCCTCTCATGGTCGTTCGCAGTTTGGGGGCTGGACATTCTGGGCCCGTTCCCTCGGGCGCCAGGGGGGCTACCGCTACCTCTACGTCGCCGTGGATAAGTTCACCAATTGGGCTGACGTGGAAGCTGTCTGCACCATACCTGCGTGCTCAGCAGTCAAATTCATCAAGGGCCTCGTGAGCCGATTTGGGGTGCCTAACCGCATTATCACCGACAATGGTTCTCAGTTCACCAGCAATCTCTTCAAAACATGCTATGCTAACATTGGAATGCAGATATGCTACGCCTCGGTGGCACACCCCCGGAGCAACGGCCAGGCCGAACGAGCCAACGCAGAGGTCCTGAGGGGCCTCAAAACCAGGACCTTCAAGAAGAAGCTGGAGGCCTGCGGCAGGGGTTGCTACGACGAGCTCCAATCCGTGATGTGGTCTATCCGCACGACTGCGGCCAAGGCGACTGGCGAGACCCCATTCTTCCTGGTCTACGGAGCTGAGGTCATTCTCCCTCACGAGGTCAGGCGTCATCTCGCACGGGTCCTGGCGTTCGACGAGGCGCAGCAGGACGCCATGCGGGGGATGGATCTCGTGCTGGGGGAGGAACGAGCCGCACTATGATCGGCAAGGTACCAACAGGTGATGCGGCGATACCACTGCCGCAACATCCGCCCCAGGACTCTTGAGGTAGGGGACCTCATGCTCAGACGGGTTCTCTCTAGGAAGGGGCTGCATAAGCTCTCTCCCATGTGGGAGGGCCCATTCAAGGTTGTTCATGTTTCCATGCCCGGCTCCGCACGCTTGGAGACCCAGGAGGGGGTGCCCGTCCAGAACGCGTGGAACATTCAACATCTCCGAATATTTTACCCCTGAGCAAGGCCCGGTGCCTGTGAAGTTGCTGTATTTTGGAAAAGGCCCGGTGCCTGTGAAGAAGGCGAATGCCTGTGAAGTTCTTGCATTTTGGAAAAGGCCCGGTGCCTATGAAGAAGGCGAATGCTTGTGAAGCTGGCGCATTTTAGAAAAGGCCCGGTGCCTGTGAAGAAGGCAAATGCCTGTGAAGCTCGCCGCCCGTGACACTCTCACGTAATAATGAGTGGGGCTGTACATGCCTCGGAGTCTCCGGAGTGCCGCCCTCGGGCTTCGGGGGCTCTCGCCCACGCCGAGTGGCAGCACTTAGCTCCGCGCTGGTGAGAAGACGTCGAAGACTAGATTAGGTGCCGGACGAGGCTTTTTCATTTGCTTTCTGCAGTTGGCTTGTTCATTCATATTTGAAGTTTAATTGAAGCTGTTGTCGTCTCTAGTTTGTGACCCCTTGCCTTTTCCGCTCGTTTTCCTCGTTTTTCTCTCGCACGAGTCTCGCGAGGGAGGTACGCGGGCACCCCCGTGAGTGTGTTCTACTCCTTGTCGTTTGAAGCTTCCTATCCGAGTTTGCTGCGGGAGCACTCCTCCCAGTCCGTGCCCCACGGGCATCGCGACGCAAGCACGGGACCTGGGTTGGTCGCCCCTGCCACCAGGACCTTGACACCTCCTGCCAAGCACCCCGTCTCCGCAGCAGAGGGCTAGCCGTTTCTTCGGCGGAACCAGGTCAGGACCCTCTCGGGGGGCCTTTCCCTTATCTTCTGCAGAGAACCGGCGGATTGGCGCCATGGGCGTAAGGTGGAGCAAGGGCGAGGAAGAAGAAGGAAGAGAGTAGCACGAAGGGACGGACTAGAAGGGCTCACGCCGTTTCGTACATATAGCCAGAGGAGGCAACCGTCGGCCTCCACGATCACAGGTAACCATGACCCATTTTTGCATGTAGGGACTTGTCAAATCATGCAGTTGCCGAGGCATTGTGGGGAAGCGGGGACGCCCATGCCCAATCAACTGCCACGCGTCGCCCAAGACCACAGGTTGTTGGGGCCCGCGGCGCTTCGCACTTGCCCCTTCGCTTGTTTGCTAAGCCAAGTCTGGGCGCGCCTTGGGCCCGGGGGATATTGTCAGTGTTCTGGGAATGGGGGTACCCAGACTTGTGTGTCCGCGGCCTGTGGCGTGGATCAAGGAGTGGCCCAGTACGGCCCATCTTCGTTAACACAAGCTCAAGACCCTCGCGAGGGGCCAAGCCTCGCGGGGCGGATGACAGGAAGCTTCCTCAGGTGCAGCCTCGTCAGGCTGGCTCGCGAGCAGGCGGGGAGATCAAGGCGGGGTACCTCACGAGGTGCCCGTGACGCAAGCCATGACGACTGGAGCTAGGCGGGCGCCAGGCGGGCGCCAGGCGGGCGCCGGCCTGGGCAGTGTCCTTGTTTCCCCTTTGGTGCAAAGGGGGCAAGCTCAGGCCAAGGCATCAGGCAAAGGTTACCATTCCGGTGCAACAAGACCAAGACCGGCAGAACGGTAGGATGGAGGTCATCATGGAGCCCAGGAAGGCGTCATCTTCAGAGTCTTTGGCAGGCGAGGACCAACTTTAGTCAGGATAAGTGTACTAGATGTTCCCCTTCAAAATGGCCAATTGTTGGCGCCCTTCCCGCTTATTATTTGGGAAGAGGACCAGGGCCTTGATCTATAAATAGGACTAGCCACTCTCAAGGCAGGGCCCCCATGGGATCGAACAGTCGAACCTTAGCCAGAACCACCAACACAAGAACATCCCTCGCGAGGCTGTTCTTCCCTTGTATTGTTCATCATCAGCCCTTGAGGCAATCCACTACACCACAAACTAGAGTAGGGTATTACACCACAATGGTGGCCCGAACTAGTATAAACCCTGTGTCCCTCGTGTTGTTCTTCGTGTAGCTTAGATCCTTTGCGAGATGACGAGACGTGAGCCGGTAGGGGGAGTGATCTCCGTGCGCACCCCAGAGTTCGAACCTTAAGGGTCTGCCAGAACCCGAAATCCGACAGACCCCGTGGAGAGGGTTGGTTGAACAGTAGCTGGTGGAGGAGCGCGCAGTGGAGGCTGGATGAACAGGAGCCCGTGGATGAACAGTCGCAGGTGGAGGCTGGAGGAGGTCGACGGTGGATGAACAGGAGCCCATGGAGGCTGGAGGAGGTCGACGCTGGAGATGAACCGTATCCCGTGGAGTCCCGTTTTGCGTACGCCACACCCCTCCCGATGAACCGGACCCCCGTTTCGACCATAGCGCTCCAACACAAGTCCGTTTCCTCCGTTTTGCAGTATGCCACACCCCTCCCGATCAATAGGACCCCGTTTCCACCATAGGAGGTATGTTTCCTCCGTTTTGCGGTACGCCAGACCCCTCTTGATGAACAGGATCCCGTTTCCACCGTGGCCGGTTGAAGACAAGGTCGTTTCCTCCGTTCTATGATACGCCAGGCCTCGTTTCCATTGGTTGTTCCATCCAAGCCGGTTGGCTCCCGATGAACAGCACGCGTTCCGTTGCCTCCCGATGAACAAGACACATTCCGTTGCCTCCCCATGAACACGACGGCGGCGCAGCTTCTCCGTTCCGACCCAGCCATGAACACGAGCCCTGGCCATACATATGCGCGAGTAGGCATTCGAGACCCCGCCCATATGTACGTACGTGGCCATATTTACTTTCTTACAACCACGCTACTGTACGTACGTGTACATGCTACGTGCACGCCTCTACTACCACACGTGCGCGCCTCTACTATGACAAGTGCCCTTCCTTACACGGCCATGGTTCATCGCTGCAGCCTACAAACAGACCGATCGTATGTATGTACACGTTCACGACCAGAATCACAACACTATGTACGCTTCGACCGGGTGGGTATCGACTGTCAGGCACTTCCTTGCATGCAAACATGTAGCTGGTGGGTCCCAGTAGTCAGGGGGGAAACTTTTTTTCGTGAAATACGATGGCCCATCTGGTGGGTCCCTGCTGTCAGGTGGAGGAATTATTATTTTCCGCATAATAAGGAGGCACTTACTTGCTGCGGCCGTGGACCCAGCTGTCAGCCTCTCCACGTATAGTACTCTTCCGATGGAAGTTGTTCCTTGACCACGTTGACCATGCCGCGCCGAGAGCACCAGGGCGGTGGACAACGGCGAGGCCTAGGAAGGGGACGACACGGAGCCGGGGAGGAAGCAATAGCGGATGCTCACGCGGAGGGGAGTATGTGGGTTGACTGCTTCGGCTGCGTTGTGACGCTGCCGTCGCCACAGAATAACAGGAGGTGTGGGTGAGTATAGAGGGATGGCATGGCCAGCGTTGGCAACACAGCTGAACATGGGAGGCATGAGCCGGCGGCACGGACGATGCTTGTTTGGGCGGCTGGAGCAAGAAGACCAGAGGTTGAAGACGCACTACGACCGTTGGATGGACATCGTACAGTCACTCGAGCTAGAATCGTTCATATTGACTAAGTTGACAAAGCCCTCCATCCCCGTCATCTTAGTAGGCCCACAAGTCAGCCTCCCACAATGATGGGTCCCAGCTAGCAGGGGGAGTATTCATTTTTTTGTGCGTAATAAGGAGTCACTTCCTTCTGTGCGAAGATATAGCTGGTGGGTCCGAGCT
>NC_041383.1:711582418-711583507 GCF_002162155.2 Triticum dicoccoides
TGTCAGGTGGAGGAATCATTATTTTGCGTGTAATAAGGAGGCCTTTCCTTGTGTGGACCCCTACTGTCATCCTCTTCCGATGGCTGTTGTTTGTTGACCATGTTGACCTCGCCGCGCCGAGAGCAGAAATGCGGTGGATGAAGGCCCGGGAAGGGAACGACCCAGAGCCGACGAAGCCACCACAATACATACCCACGCTGAGGGGTGTATGAGCGCTGACTGGTTGGCTGCGGGGTGAGGCTGACGTCGCCGGAAAAGAACAGGATGTGCGGATGGATAGAGGGATGGCCTGGCGGCAGCACAACCAGCCACGGGAGGAGGGAGCAGGCGGTCCCGCTGGCGCTGGTTTGGGCGGCTAGAGCAGGAAGATCAGAGATTGAATAACCACGGTGGCCGTTGGATGGACATCCAACAGTCACTGCTCTGTGTTGACTAAGTTGACAAAGCCTTGCGTAAGCGTCAAAAAAATTAGGACAACGTCATCGTCAACGTAGTAAGCCTCAGCCTCCAAATATGTGCAAAACAACATAGAGCCCATTAGCCATTATCTATATCTATATCTATATCTATATCTATCTATATCTATACCTATACTAATTACAGACTTCCAAGAAATTCCCACGTTAATCAGTAATTATGAGTCGTTAATCTGGTGGGGCCAAGTTATTACGGTGTAGATTAACCGATGAAATCTTGACAGAAAAAACGGCACGAAACGCCCTGAATCCTTTCTTAGAAAAAAAACTCATATTTTAGTGTACTCCACGATCACTTTATCGGTTGAAAAAGTAGAAACGAAAACACCCACAAAAAAGGGAGAAAGAAAAACGTTTATCTCAATCTATTGGTCTTTTCACAGAATAAAAAAGAACTTTTGGTCACGCACAGGATCAATCTTTCGTCTGAAAAAAGAAAACTATCACGTCTATCCTCAACTCCCGATCAAAAAAAAATCACATCTATCCCCACCTCCCAATCCTAAAAAGAAGTGGTCACGCACAAGATAACATCTACCTACGGTCTCAAAAAAAAAAAATCCAGCGCACAGGATCTATCTTTCGTCTGAAAAAAGAAAACTATCACGTCTAT
>NC_041383.1:711583669-711652556 GCF_002162155.2 Triticum dicoccoides
ATCCCCACCTCCCAATCCTAAAAAGAAGTGGTCACGCACAAGATAACATCTATCTACGGTCTCAAAAAAAAATCCAGGCCTATCCTCATCTCCCGATCAAAAAAAAAAATCACATCTATCCTCACCTGCCGATCCTAAAAAGAAGTCAGGCACGTCCAAGATCCCATCTATCTTTCGTCTAGAAATATTTATCCCTGTTCTTTTTACGTGCAACAGCGTCCACTGCCCCTAATATTTATCCACAAAGCTAGGGTTCAGGTTGCCTCCACTGTTGCTCCTTGATTGCTTCCGTCTCTTGGTGATGCAGGTCCAAACTGCCAATTATTTTCCGGCGAACTTAGATTGAGCGACTCTATTCTGCCAGTGCTTTTGGCCGAGGGAAACAAACGTATACAATAGGTAAGCAGATTGGTTGGTTCCATCAATGGACACACGTACATACACGTGATGATGAGTGATTTAATCTGGGTACGTAGATGTGCATGAGGCAGCACATTCAACTGATCACCGGTGGTTGATTTAATCTGGTACGTAGATGTGCATGAGGCAGCAGATTCAACTGATCACCGGTGGCACATGACGGGCCTCGACAAGCCAAAGGTAAAAACAAATAAGGCATAATAAGTTCTTCTACAAATCTGAATTCGTGGAGTCAATTATTTGTTGTGGATATATCACGCTCATTAGATTCAAGGCTTATCACACTTATTGGTTCAATCATGGTGATACATATAGGCCGTTACTGATGCTAAAACATGCACATACTTTTCTTGATAGTGCAAATCGATTAATGATGCATGTCATGGCAATAGAGTTGGTTGCAGTAGAAGCAACACATATTCATCTCGCTCTCTACCCAATCTGTGAATGTGAGCTTCAATTTTTCCTGATTCCCTATTTTGTTGAGGAATCTGATTCCTAATGTCAGCTGTGAATTATATTAATAGTGTGCAGTACTATTATTTCAGTGCTTGAAAGGAGTGGAAGACGGTCATTGTCTGTGCATATCCATGTTTCTAATTATGAATTAAGATACCATTGAATTCTTTAGGAACATTAAATAATCAAGCTGCTCTCTACGTTGCAGATATCCAAAAGTAAGGGAGTGATAATTATTGGCGACGCCTTATGGCTACACAATGTGAATATGCAGGAGGGTGGTTATGCATCCTTTTTCTACCCCTACAAGGGCTACCAGGGGCGTGCAGCATAGGTATCCCTATCTTGAACTCCCCTTTTCACATAAAAAACAAGTTCGATTTTCTTTATTTGGTTTTGTTTTTCCATGTGCAGTGTCAACTTATTATTCATTCAAAGTTACAAGAAAATGAAGATCCTATAACTCAAGCTGATAAGACGAAGTGCCATCCCGCCAGCGCTGCCGTCATCACCCATTCTCCTATCCAAGCAGATGTTGAATTTTCCCCACAAGGAGACATGATGGCTTTTCACCTTATTCTATTTATATCGTTCTGATTAGTTTTCATTACCCTGTACTTTGATTATCTAGACAAATATACTGTAGCTGGCCACTGGCTACGGCTGGACATATATATACATGTAAATTGTGCATGTTATCTTCTAATGAAAGATATAAGAGTAAAATGGAAGTAAGAATATAAATCCACATACACTAGCAATTTCCTAATTTATAAACCTGAGCTTAAGGCATTTTCAATACTTATATTTGGACGAGACAAGTGATATATTGCTGTTTTGTGTGGCTGCTATATCAGAGATCGTTATGGACATTGCGTTCTCTTTTTCCATTAAAGAGTACTCGGCAAGATACTCATTTGAATTGCCATGTGATTCAGCATTCACATTATTAATGCTTTATAAAAAGCATGTAGTGTTCTTTCTTATAACCTATCATTCGTATAAATAGGTTGGGCTTCATTAGTACTTTTCCATTTTTACAATATAACTGAAATGTAGGGAAAGGATGGGCACAAATGATCCAAAGTGATCGGACCCTTCCCCGGACTCTGCGCAAGCAGGAACTATGTGCACCGTGCACTAGGCGTAAGAAAAATATGATGCTTGCTGATATTGACGTAGCGGAAACACGCTGACGACATATTTCTGGTAAAAAAGTCATATTTTTTTCTACATGTATGTTTGGGACTTCGCCTTCATTATATTTCTAAATGAAACTGCATGAACATATAAAGTGTAAACCGTAAGCTCCCAAGCTTCACATAGCCAAAACATTCAAAGGAAAATCCTAATTTTTTATCTTACATGTAAACATCTATACAAACATTTGACTACAAAATATCAGCATTTGCAGGTAACATAAAAAAAATAATGTACTGATCTAAAATAGCAAATAGTACTACATAAAATACGATACCTTCGTATGACTTTCTTTTAAAATAGCAAATAGCAGTACACTTCTACATGTACATTTTTTCTCAAACTTCAGAATGCATTTTTGTTATTTTTATAACACAACTCAAAGGAGACATGCGTCATAATATCATATTAGTGAGACTACTATGTTTTCCCTTCATTAACAACCAATCGTTAATTCATAATTAGACAATTCTGTATCAGTGTATGATAATTGAAAAACTTTACACATCAAAATCATCTGATTAACTTTTTTCACAATTTTTATCATTCCTATCATACAGTAACCAATGTGCATTGTTGCATTTTATTTGATTCAACTATTCAAAATTGTATTAAAATTATTTTTTCAATTTTTTCAAACACATATTAAATGCAAGGAATATTAATATAAGTTCACTTATTTGGTTAAATAGACTAGCCCGTGCGGACGCACGGGTTGACGACTAGTCTATACTAATTAGGCACTTCAAAGAAATTCCCACATTAATCAGTAATTAGGAGCAGTTAATCCTGTGGGACCGAATTATAACGGTATAGATCTACTGAAATTTTCCTACATCAATCTAAAAAAACACGTGTACAGAAATCCTATTAGCGATCTATCTTTAGTTTTTTCACCGATGCTGTCTATCTTTTTCTTACAATTAGTTTAACCGTTGTGGAAAAAAGGAACGACCCAGTAACCTGACGACATGCACGTAACATTCTTCTTTTTTTAGAGTTGCATGTAACATTCATTAATGTTATTTTTTGAGAGATGCACGTAACATTCATTGATGTCTTTCTTTTTATATGAAGGCATGATAATTATAGCTCCTAATAAAGCCCCATCAACCAACAAAATTCATGGCAAAATGAAGGAAACAAGATTCCCATTCATTCCATCCTGCTCCCCTTGACGCAGTCCTTCCTAATCACGATATCCAACTTGACTGGAAACGTAAGAACGCAACACATTCCTACATTATGTGTTGAACTCTAGAAAATAGATTAGAGGATGAAAGAGAGAAGAGGCGGAGGAGGATGCGCTGCCCATGGCCATATATAGCGGCTCCAGCCTATAGCAAATTTTGATGGGAGTCTGTGGCAGTTGCATGATGTAAAGAAGAGACATGTTTGGGAGAGATCAATAATTTGAGAGAGGAATCACATCTAACATGGTCGCTTCCTTTTGCTCACGGAGTCATCAATCTCCATGTTTTCTCTCTCCCCCAATGTAAACTAAATTCATCATGGCAAGGATCATGGCTTGGAATGTGGCGAGGTATGATCAATCCAGTACAGGTGGGTGTGTTGTGTTCATCTCCCGGTCGCTTTACTTTGCCGTCTCCCATCTCTTATCCCTGCATACACCGAAACCTTAGGTTTGACGGTGCAGCCACTACTTTTCCAATATACAAGCCCTACACCATTATGCCGCCATATGCTCAAATTTAGTCTCGCTAGACTTACAAAGCATTGCGGCACCATCGATGGTACAGCTGGCCGTCAAACACACCGACGTGTTGGACGACAAAAGCGAAGGTATAAGCCGACTCTCAAGGGAGCATGCATTCAGAACAAGAGGAAGTCGTTTGAGTAATCTGATACTTTTCAAGCGCTAATTGAGAAAAGAAGAACAAACATCAATTCTGGACATCAGGAAGCATGATAGATAAAGAGCTAATTACACCTGGGGTACATAAACTTACGCGACGGTAATGGATTCATACACACACAAAAAACCATAAAAGTCATACACCAACTCTGATGCGGTAACGTTTAGCTACAAACAGTCTGAAACATGCCAACTGGGCTGCCACATGGGAAGAGAAGGCTGGGGGCTAGTGTTGGGCACTTTTCTACATTCCCCTTGTGTTTTACAATAGTTGTAGGTCGGCTCCTGCGTCCAGATAAGTACAAGCCCGGTTCGACCCAGTGCTCACAAACCCCCCTTAACCCCTGGCCTTCTCTGCCTCTGCCTCGACGTCGTCGCCTTCTCTGCCGCTGGTTTGGATGCCGCCGCCCAACGACGCGGCATGTAGCCACTCCTACGGGGGCCTGGGGAGTTCCCTCCCGAGTACGATACGTGCTCAATCGACCTCTTCTCCTACTGGGTTGCCCCCTTGTCCTAGAGTTTTGATCGGGCTAGGTTCTTCATTATTTCGATGGAAAGATTGATGTTTTGTGGCCACAATTGATGCGATGAAGGGAATGTAGGCTTTCAGTAGGATGATTACTGTTGCTTCGTTGCTTTCCATGTTGGCTTGCCGGTGGCGATGATTTGGGGCTTAATTTAGGGTTAATTTAGGGGTTGTCCTTGGATTTGAAGGAAGATGTGATTGTTGTGATGTATGCACTCCCTTGTGATTATTGTGATGGATGCCCTGTTATGGGTGTGAATTGCCCTGTTACTTGCTGTTGAAATTCAGATATTGCTCTATCTTTGCTGTCGAAATTCAGTTAGTGAATGTTGTCGAATTCAACTAGTGCTACCGTGTGATTAATATAGTAGTGAATTCAATTAAGTGATGATAAATGTTGTTATTTATTTATTGGTGTACTATATAGTCAAAAAGAACTTCATTTACTGTTGTGGTTTGCATCATAGTCTGAACAAAAAAATTGTCTTTCTTTTGAAGTTACTTCAGGAGAAGAATCTATGTTGTTCTTTGTAGCGTTTGAGCACAATGGCATATTTATTGGGTAAGGAGTGAACAGATCATATATTGGCAGCACTTATTGTGAATTTGACTATTGTCATGCTGACACTTGGTCCCTAGATATGCAGAAGTTTGGCCTGGACAAGTTGGATTACTCCCATGGTTATCCAGATCCGCAAGTGTACTGGTGCTTGCGAGGCAAAGACATAGTACATGCCCTTGTTTGTGTGGATACTGAAGAGGTCATTGCTGCTATGGTAAATGCAAGCAGAGAATGTAAGACACTGTTGCTAATAGTGGATGAGGACAACAAGATAAGAACTTTATATGACGATGTGATCCTAGATGGTCCCCCTCTGCCAAGGGTAATTACTCCAAGGAAATTGCCAAGGTCTGCTGAAGGAGAGGATGGAGAAGAAGATCATGGAGAAGCAAGAGAGGAAGAAGAGCAGGGAGAGGGAGAAGATCATGGACATGAAGGAGAGCAGGGAGAGGGAGAAGATAATGGACATGAAGCAGAGCCGGGAGAGGGAGATGATCATGGATATGAAGCAGAGGAGGGAGACGGAGAAGAAGAGCAAATAGAGCAGGGAGAGGGAGAGTTTCAAGGAGAAGAAACTGACAGTGATTTTGATGAGAGTGAATATGATGTTGAAGATCTTGATGATGATTTGTTTGTGGAGAATGTGGATATAGATGTCAATGATAACAATGAGAAGGAAGGGTACATTGAAGAAGAAGACCCTTTAGATGATGATGATCTAAACCTTAGCAAGGATGAATTGTCAAAGTTGTAGTACACTTTCAAAGCCTACAATCCAGCAGTGGATCTGAATAATCCAATATTCAGTGTTGGTTTGGTGTTTGGTGACATGAAAGAGCTGAGGATGGCTTTGGATGCATATACTGTTAGGAACAGAGTGAAGATCTATAAGAAAACAGATGAATCTGAAAGGCTTAATGCAGTTTGCTCACAAGGTTATCCTTGGCAACTAAAAGCTTCAAAATACAATAGGACTGGTAGCATTGTCATAAGTTAGTACAATGGCACTCACAAATGTCAGAAATCATTTGATTCCAAGTGTTTGATAGTTAAAATTCTCACACAGAAATTCATTGAGGAATTCAGAGACAACCAGACCATGGATTTGGGTACATTTGGTAAGAAGGTCCAGAGAGAGTTCAAACTGCTACCAAACAAGATGAAATTGGGAAGGGCCAGGAAGGCAGCTCTAGACCTAATTCATGGGGATGAAGCAGAGCAGTAAAACTTATTTTGGGACTATGGGCAAGAACTTAGAAGATCTAATCCTGGCAGCAAATTCATAGTTTCCACTACCAAGGTGAAGGAGAAGAATGATGCACTGCCAAAGGATCACCTGTCCTCGCTCTATTGGTCATATGATGCTTGCAAGAGAGGTTTCCTAAAGGGATGCATGCCCATTATATTTGTGGATGGATGCCACTTGAAAAGTAGGTACAAAGGTATACTATTGACAGTTGTGGGAATTGACACAAATGATTGTATCTATCCAACACCTATGGGAATGGTTGAGGTTGAATCAACTTACACATGGGAATGGTTCATGTCAACACTGAAAAATGATCTAATTATTATCAACACAAGCCCATACACCATAATGAGTGACAAGCAAAAGGTATGCTTTCAACTTGTTAACTTGTTAAATGTTGTTTCTCATCCATTACATTAATATGCATGCTTTCAACTTGTTAAATGATGTTTCAACTTGTTAAAAGCTTCATATGAACTTGTTAAATGTTGTTCCAACTTGTTAAATGTTGTTTCAACTTGCAGACTAAACCCTAGGTTGGACCCAATTAATGACAGGACAAGCATGGATCCTATGATGGGTCAAGAGGTAAGTTGAAGTATATTGAGAGGATTGGACAAGCATGGTTTACAAAATATTTGTAGATGCTGATTGCAACAACTGTTTTGTAGGAGAGAGCATATGTTACAAATGTTAGACCACTTGGACCATTGTCGGAGGAGTCAAGCTTTGTAGCTACAGCTAGGGATTTAATCCCTCAAAGGACCAGGCAAACAACTGCTACAGCTGCTGGTAGAAGGGCAGGCTGAGCTAAGAGAAAGGCAACAACAACAACTCAAACAAATGCAGGTATAGTAACTGAATCTTGCAAGAACTGAATGTGTAATAAATCTTCCATGCCCCTTAAATTTGCATTATCTAAAACTAACAACGACTGAATTTTGTAGATGAGGCAGGTACCAGTGCTAGTGCAAGCAGAGTAGTGAAGAAGGCAAGAGGAGGAAGAGCTGCGAGGGGTGGAAGAGGAGGAAGAGATGGGAGGGGTGGAAGAGGAGCTGGACCAGAAGCACCTACAACAGGAGCTGGACCAGAAGCATCTGCAACAGGAGTTGGGGAAGGAGGAAGAAGAGTTGAAGATTATGTTTTGTGGCAACTGATGTTTGGATAAGATGGAGCAAGGAATGCAATCTCAGACCTGAATGAAGAGATTCCGGTGACGCAAAATGCTCCAAGGACTCCAGAGCACTAGTTTTTGTTTCTGTATGATCCATTAGTTCAACACTGAACTGCAAAAATGTCCCAGTTCATGTATGAACTACAAGACTGCAAGAGCAAATTTTGTAATGCATGACCTTAATCTTGGCCATGATGGATCTTTTAATTTGGCAAAGTAGACTGTAACAGCAACTTATGTTTGCATGATCTATGTTTGATCCCAGTTTTAATTTAGCCATGATCTATGTTTGCATTTCAAGTTATGTCACTTTGAATTTATGCTGGATAACTTTGAATTTATGCTGTCAACTTATGTCACTTCATATTGCAACATAAATGAAGTTGACAACATTTATGTCAAAAAACAACATAAATGAAGTTGACAACATAAATGATTTTGAAAATATGTTTGTTGACAGCATTTATGTCAAAAAGGATTAGCTTCTCAAAATCTTTGAATTTATGCTGTCAAGTTATGTCACTTCAAATATTGCAGAAAATATGTTAAAAAAATTGGGTGATACTGGGACTCGAACCCAGTATCTGGTACTTGTGACAGGGGGGATCGAACCAGTAGGCTTTGAGAGGATATCGAGCATATGGTGCCAACCATCCAATTTGTATATACTGGTAAACATTACTAGTCGTCCGATCAGAAATCAACACACACTGCATCGTCTGCCACCTCTGGCCAAACAGGACACCGCTGACCGTACACCAATGCCCCTTCCCGCCAATGCCCCTTCCCGCCAATGCCTCTCCCCGCCATGGCCACTTCCCGCGTTCGCCTCTTCCCACCATGGCCACGCTCGACCGCTATAAAAGCCATGGTCACCGCGGCCAAACCCAAGCCGTGCTCACTGCGACAATCATGGTGCGCAAGCTCATCACCACCTGGGCTACCATCGCCGGAACCTGGGATCACATCACCCATCCTTGTTCCCCTTCAACCAATGTTCCGCCATCCCAGCCCGAGCCCTAGCCCCAGCCCCAGCCATGGGATCCATGGCCACAACCTCCGCTCCAGCCTCAGCCATGGGATCCATGGCCACAAGCTTTCCTCCCAGCCGTGGTGCCTGCAGTTGATTAGCAAACTGCCATACTGAACTCCTATGGCACTGCAGCGAGGGAGGACTGCAGCCGCAGATTCACCGATGATCTTTCTGTCCTGGGACTGCCCGCTTCTGCCGATGCAGACCCTGCTAGGGTGAGCCAGGCCATGGAATACCACCGCGCCGCGCACGACGCCATGGTCAGAAGGCAAGTTGCAGCACCTAGGAAGGCACCAATGCAGTACAACCAAGCTATGGAGCCGAGCTGCAGCCATCCGGCACCTGAGTACATCGACTTGTCCTCCGACGAGGACTAGAGTTTCATAAAAGTGCAGAACTAGAAACTGAATTTCAGTCTTAATCAAGTTAGTGGTCAGTGTTAATCAAGTTAGTGGTCAGTGTTAATGGTCAGTCTTAATCAAGTTAGTCAGTGTTAATCAAGTTAGTGGTCAGTGTTAATGGTCAGTCTTAATCAAGTTAATCAAGTCAGTCTTAGTGGTCAGTGTTGTACTATGCATTTCAACTGAATTTCAGTTTCAACTATCTCCTAAGTATTGTGCATTTCAGAGCTTCTTTATACTAAAAAGTTGTCACATTTGTACAATAACAAAGGCACAAAACATGAAAACATTATACATTCCAAACTTGCCAACTTTAAGCATTACACATTCTAGTTTCTTCATCTTAGAATCACACAAAGCACCTGCTAAGCAATGCAACCATGGCATAAACCATAACACTGGCAAGAATCACAAGTACAAGAAACCGATCTAATTTTTCCCTAGTTTTCCTCTGCTGATCTATTTTTTTCCTCTCTTTGTTCATCCTCTGAATCTCCTGTTCCTTCTCAAACAAACTAACTTGCAGCTTCTTTCCATGCATCATCGATCGAACTCAAATACCCACAGGAGTTCAGCTCCTTTCCATTTCAATTGCGGAAAACATTCAGTACAAAATTTGGACATGGCAAAATTTAGTGAAACCAAAATTGGATACCTCATATGGACAGCTCAGAAAACGTCGTCCTGCATCAAATCCTTCATTGCACATTCTCACAACAGGCATCAGTTTGCAGCCACATTCTGCCTTATCACTATTCTTCCCTCCTTACAAATCACGTGTGCAATCAGACACAAGAACCCACTGCAACAAAACGATGAAAAGACACACCTTCATGGATTTTTTTGAGCCAAATGTAAGCTCGGAGCTCATTCTCCACTCGCCATCCATGTTGCTGTTGCCGCCGGCGTGGTTGAGGCTGCCGGCGTGCTTGATGTTGTCGCCATGGTTGAGACCGCCATTCCGACGGCCTACCATGGTCGCATGACGGGATCTGGCCGCCGTTCCCTCCATGGCCGCATGAGAAGGGCAGCCGCCGCGTCGCCTTGGCCAGATCTGGAGAAAGGGATTGGTGATACAGAGGAGTGGGCGGCGGGTCAGTTTCAATTAAACTAGGGGGGTTATCTGCAAAAAATGTGTGGCATAGTCGACCGACCCAGGCATGCGTGGCAGCCCATGTGTCCACTTTGCATGCGATTTGGGCCTAAATGAGTCCGCATCAGAGTTAATGTATAACTTTTATGGTTTTTTTTGTTTGTGTATGAATCGATTAGCGCCGCGCAAGTTTATGTACCCCAGGTGTAATTAACTCATAGATAAATCCAACGTGTGCCCATCATTGTCATTGATCTATCTGTTATTAACTGTCCCAATGCCCAGACACATTCAAAGTGAAAAGATCCATGTCTTTCCAAACGTATATACAGGTTGGACCCGTTGACTATCTGCACATGGGGTCATCAAAGCAAGAGACCGTCATCCAGCATGTTCTGCTGCCGTATCAAGGTCAGGTTCAAAGGAGTCAAGTCAAGAAGGAAACATTATCCATTCTGTACTAATGAATTCTCCTCTTTGCCAACGTAAATGTTCATCTAATTCATGTTTTTTCTTTAAAAAAAGGAAGGGGCATGCAAATTGATACATTAGATCGTCTCTATTACATAGAAATTTCAAATACATTGCTTTGACAGCTCACCGAGCTGCAGTCTTGATTTTGAATTGATGTTTCTTCTCAATCGATATATCTAATGTGGCTGTACGTCTTGCAGTCAAATAAAGAGGAGAAAAGAAATCTGTTCCAAAGGTTAGAACAACACTTCACGTCATCGGGATCATGGATGTTGACACCAATTGGATGTGCTACCATGTAGTACAGCTATTTCTCGCGGTTGTATCGGACAAGAAAAAATCTTTTTGCAGGAAGGCAAGGATATATAGCTAGAAGTTCTTCAGCTGATGACACTTTTTGGTTTATTGGTGTGCTTAATGAATATATCCTTACAGTTAACTCTCAAGCCATCGTGAGCCAAGATGAAGTCTGTTCTATGCATAACATATATTCTACTATCAATGCCCCACACACCATTCTCGCAAAAAAAAGCCCCACACACCACATCTATATATCTTTTCTACAATTGCAGATGTCCATACCCAGAGTGGTTCTTTTAATTATGTCGCCTATTTGAGTACAGGTTCCACTATACACTTTGCACGTGCCATTTCCAGCCTCTTTCAAAGCATGCATATAAGTCAACCAACTAATCCGCCCGTTTGATATATTTATATATTATTACATTAATTTATTGTTTTGGAACAGTTTGTGGGCATATGAGGAGGTACCAAGTCAGTCTGATAGAATCAGGCCCTTTTCGGTTCATAAGTCCTAGGAGTTTTTTTAGTCCAAACTTATAAGTCCCAAGTCCCTAAAAAGTCCCTACCTGTTTGGTTCCTAGGACTTATAAGTTCCTATAAGACCATATTATAACTATGTCCCTATAAGACTCTCCTTGAGAGTCTTATTTTATAAGTCCCACATGCCCACTTTAAGTCCCTATAAGTCTCTCATGTTTGGTTTAGATGGGACTTATAGGGACATTTTTAAGTCCCTAAACCAATAAGTCCATGAAAACAAACACCCTCTTAATATGTGAACCCAAATTAGTTGTAGAGCCAGACTGGATTTCTGGATAGACTATAGGCTTTAATAGACACTGGGGCATTTTTTCTCTGATCAATATGTAGAAGTATTTGCTCATGCCATAAACACAGGTTACAATGCTCTAGATTATATGTGAAAATGATAAAAAATTAAAGTATGTTATAATCTTAAAGAAAATGTACAGGGAATAAGTACAATGTAGTGTGTATTCAAGTTAACCTGCTGTCATCACCAAGATTGCAGGTAGTAATTTGAGATCTAATTAGTAGTTTGGCCGTCCATATTTACTATTATGTGGGGTAGTAATTTTCTCACATATCACCAGATTTTAAAATCCAATATTCTTATGTGGAATAGTAATTTTCACACGTGTTTGCAGTAATGTAGTAATTTTCACGTGTGTGTGTGTGCGCGCGCGCGTGATCCCAAAAGAAAATCATCAAATATTGTAGCAAATACAAATACCAGCCATGGAAATGCACAGGTTCATAACTACATTAAGTTTTGGATGGTGTGACGTGCTTCTGATCAATTAACTATTTACACTTCTAACCCGCATCTTGGTAAGAGGTGAAAATATCTACCAATTTTTCACCGAGTCTGCTTTATCTCTTCATTGCTTATATATTGCATGATTACATTGAACGCGGTTGTGGCAGATTAGTTTCACCATAAAATCATATATAATACATGTTATTTTAGTCTTTTTTCCTAGCAATTCGACTTGTCTCATTATTTTCATCAGTAATTACAGATGAATTAAATAAGAGAGCATGTCATGTAAAAATCAGTAATTTGTGGGGCTGCTGTGTGATGACAACGCAATGCAGGAGTTTTTTTATGAGCGGGAAAGAGTCAAGAGGCAGCAATGCTGATGCATCGTGCAGCGTAAGGTGAGCAATGGCGTGCTAGGAGATATTCCAGGGACGGATGCGAGCACACCGCTGTCCTACTATGAAGTTCTTTCATTGATTCTGATCAAGACATTGTTTAATAAGGAAATCCATTAGCTTTTGAACTAATCCATGTGGCGACGACCATGGTTCATCTAATACTCCCTCGGCTCCTAAATATAAGCCTTTTTAGATATTCTAATATGGACTAAATACAGAGCAAAATGAGTGAATACATCTATATACATCCATATATAGTTCGTATTGAAATCTCTAAAAAAAACATATATTTAGAAACCGAGGGAGTATAATTCTTAAAGCAATCTGATTTGGCTTCAAGTATGTAGGTCTGGTGAGATAATGTTTTCCATCATTCCATGTTAATATGAATGTGTTTGTCTGGGTAATAAGAATGTTTTATGGTAAAGAAACAGAAAATATATTAAATCCCAAAGCTTGATATAATAGGAGAAGTAGATATTGGGAGCGGGATAAAAGAATCTGCACTCCAATTCAAATTACAAGACAATGTAGTTTTAATATATTTACAAATGTAGAAAAATAATCACCTCATGTCAGGAGATGTGGCAACAAAGTTTATCAAAGGTTTACACAATATACAAATGTATAAGTTTCCTTCAATGGAGGGAAGCAACATGTCCCTTGATGTAAATTGGTTTCATATTATCTCAAAATCATGTAAAACGGAAGTTTCACTCCAATCGTGAATAGAAGTTGGAGCTGTTTTCAAATGTTGGCATGGTTACACTGTAGTATATGTTTTCAAAATATTGTATCATTGGATTTGTTAGTTCAGAATGATAAAAATCTAAAAATTAGCATCCTAGCCCGTGCAACTGCACGGGTTTACGACTAGTTTTCAATAATTTACAGCCCATTTGCTAATTCTTAAGGATATTTGAAGCTCATATTCTTTTTATTAGCATTATAGACCATATATTCTGGGCACTTCTAAAAAATTCAACGAAATTTTTCATATTTCGGTGGGGTCCGAACTCTTTTAATCACGAAATTTTGAGTCGTGTTAAAAATAATTTTTTAAAAATTATATCAAAATAAAATTCAAAAAACAATTCTTCGCAAAAAAAATGAATGAAATTTAAAATATTAACTAGCAAGATGCCCGTGCGTTGCACGGAACATGAAGATGCATTTGTATGAGTAGTTTATCTTGTGGGAGAAAAGACGAACTTTTAATGTAATTGCCAGTTGGCTTTGGTTTTTATAAGAGTAGAGAGTAGAGAATTCCAGAAAAAAAATGATATTTTAATGTAATTGCCGGTTGGCTTTGGTTTAAAAATTTACAGCCCATTTCTTACAACTTATAGCACATTTTCTGGGGAATCCCATTTCTTACTACTTTACATGCCTCCCTCCTAGTCTTGAAAGATTTGCTACCCAGCAGGGCTGAGAAAAGCAAGTAGAACTGGTTTTGGTGTTCTCCAAAAAAAAGAACTGGGCTAGCCATTTTCAGCAAGAAAAAAGATATTAACTGGGCTCGTCATGTGCTTAAATAAAAGTGTAAACGTGGGCTAGATGGGCCACAGCCCCCGCACAACGCGCAGTTGAGCTCCGTCTCTGAAACTAAAAAAAACAACTGGGCGAGCTGCTGGGTCCCTGGTGTTAGCCGCTCGTTGTGTAATTTTAACAAATCCGCCGCCGCACCGGCCTATGCAAGGCTGGTGTGAGATGAGATGTCGATGACTTGTCTTGTCTTGTAATAACAAAGCACCTACTTGCGTAATGCAATGACCCGGGTGGGTCCCTACTGTCAGCCTCTCCACGTACAGTCATGTCCTCATTCCTCTTGGTTGTTGACCATGTTGACAACGCCAGACGGAGGCGGGCACAGCGAGCGAACCAAGGCGGAGAATAACGGCGAGGCCTCGAACGGGAAGGAACAGCAGTCGTGGAAGATGCGGTAGTGTAGTGGCAGGTGGAGGGGAGTACAAGGGCAACAACATGCAACTAAAGCTTACAAACGGTACAAAAAGCCCAAGGATTAATAGTTCATCAAATTTTTAGACAAAACCCAAATTGAACATGGCAGCAACATCTAAGCCAACCACTCTTTTTCGCAGTCACAAACAAATGGATCGGTCTGATCCATAAAATCAACATTCTGTGCATAAAAATTTATTGCACGATGACTACAACTTGTTGTAAATAGAAGCCGAGCACGTTTAGAAGCCCATTTGTCCACCTAAAACTTCTTTTTTTGCTCTTCAACGTGTCCGTCCGTGAGAAATCTTTTGTGGTAAAACTTAAGCCTCAGGGACAATAGTAACCTCGCATTCAACAGGAAGAATGTGACAAAGCTTCTGTTTGCCTGGTTGGATGCATATCGTTCCATCGTTATTCTCCTCAAACAAATGTCATGAGGACTGAGAAAATCCTAGTGCTTATTACGCCACCAATTGGTTATACGTTTTTGTCCATGTACTTGGAGTACCTAAGTAGACATCAAGATTTTAAAACAGTTAAGGTCTGAAAAAAGAGTATGTCGAAAGAGTAACAGTTGAACGGTTAATTCTAGTACAATATATACAGTCTTTCAATGTGCATGAAATCATCACCTCCATATATAAATTCTCGAAAGCATCGCAACAAGCCAATAATCATATTCAGATCATAACTATACATTCTGATATATAAGATCTTAACAGAATCCAGCAGCATTGATAGGCTATCCATGGACAAACTCTTCATTGAGCATATAACATAATATTAGTACCCAAAGTGTACTCCAACATGATAAAAAAACTTATGCGCACAAATTAAAAATGCAGCTTATGATTACAAATGTGTAGATGATAATATACGGTACCTGAAAAAGTGAGGAGCCAAACACCAACTTCTTGTGATCATTAAACGGATCACAAATTACACCCAAGGTCTCCAGTTTGGGCGTAGAGACGACAGTTATTTGTGAAGGTTTATAACAATTATCAAGGAGCAACCTTTCAAGTGAGGGGGCATCTTCGATGATGAGCTATTGTCCTTCAAAACAAATTTCAATGCTTTTAAGGTGAGGCGACTTTATTTGGAGACAACTGATAGGGATTTATATTCCCAAAACAATCAACCAGCGTTCGAGGGCAGGGAAACTGGAGTGGATGATGTTGTGCAGTGAGGCCTCCAACAGATAAACTCCCACAAGTGAAAGTTTTTTTAGAAGTGGGAGTCGAAGCATTTGTACCAGATCATCTGGTAGATGGCACCGGGCGAAGGTGGCGGTGAGGAGAGAGGAGGAAAATCGCGAGATGGACAATAGTGGTGTGGGCACGAATTCTTGGTATGTTCGTGGTATGAAACTTTTGTGGTAATGGTAGAACTCAAATTGCTGGAGTTTTCCAAATTCAGGGAATGTCAGCCAAGCGTCCACCATGCTGGGTATGGCCAACAGGTAGCGTGTCGGGATGCAGAGGCGTTGAACAGGGCCCTGCTGGTGAGAGGAGATGATGGCTCTGAGGAGATCAAATTCAGGATGGACAGATATCTGACGACAGACAAGATTGAGGGGCGCGGTGCGCCATAGAGGGCGCCACCGAGTTGAGAGGACTTGTGTGCGGCAGCAATCCTTGGTGGGGAGAAGCGAGATGATCTCCTCAAGGATGACGTTCGGGAGATCGCTAATGCGGTCGACCGGAGATTCTACAGGTTCCTCAGATCTAGGTGGGGGGCTCGCCACTTCTCCCCGCGATGCCGGGTGCGGGATCTACAACCGGGATCACCGCTGGCGGGAGCCTCATCTTCTTGGTGTTGGGGCCAGCTGTTGGTGTCAAAACCGGCGGATCTCGGGTAGGGGGTCCCGAACTGTGAGGAGACGGGGAACGATGTTTACCCAGGTTTATATAGACACCGGAGGGGACTAGGGTTGTACAAAGTCGGTTACAGAGAATGGAATCTTCATATCTGAATGCTAGTCTTGCCATCCACGCCAAGGAGAGTCCCATCCGGACACGGGAGAAAGTCTTTTGTCTTGTATCTTCACAGCCCATTATTCCGGCCCACGTCACATAGGTCGGACGCCCGAGGACCCATTAATCCAAGACTCCCTCAGTAGCCCCTGAACCAGGCTTCAATGACGATGTGTCCGGCACGCAGATTGTCTTCGGCATTGCAAGGCGGGTTCCTCCTCCGAATACTTCAAAACAGCTCCTGAACACAGAGAACGTGTCTCGCTCTGTAAAACAAACACCACACATATCCACAGAGAGTATAATATTTTCACGAGTCCAATCTACTGACAACTTTCATAGCATGACATCACGTCACCGCCCGGTCATTATTTCGAACCATTTTAGCCTCCTGCTCCATGTTTCAAGGTGCGGTTTTACTGGCACATCTTGCCGATGCAGAGATTGTGTCCCCTTATTACGGTATTCTCATCAATACGGGCGTGGGTAACCCAACCATTCCGTTGGCATGATTCCTTGGGAATAGGCAGGCTTTAAGGCCTATGAGGAGGCGTTTTGATATTTATCGCCTTTATAAAGGGGCACGGACCCGTCTTCCTCCTCTACGCCTACCTCTCCTCAACCTTTCCAACCTCGAGTTCCAGCACCCAGGTTTCAACTTAATTTCTCGAGGCCTCCCAGTCATGTCCCGACCCAGCCCTCAAGGGCGGTGGGTGGCCTCCTCTATCACAGAACAGGATATCGTGAAGCTCCGGGCGGCAAGATACCTGACCGCTGAAATCCTCCACAGTCTCCCTGCTAAGGGGTAGGATATTCCTACTCCCAGATCCAGCGAGAGGGTCGTATTCATCTCCCACTTCCTTCGGGGGCTAGGGTTCGCTCTCCATCCCTTCGTGCATGGACTCAAGTTCTATTACAGGCTAGATTTTCACGATCTGGCTCCGGACTCCTTCCTTGATATCTCGGCATTCATCGTCATGTGCGAGGCCTTTCTCCGCGTCCCCCCACACTTCGGCTTATGGCTCAAGACCTTTAATGTGAAGCCAAAGGTAATCGACGGGAGGAAAGCGGAGTGTGGTCGTGCTATGATGAGCAAGCTCACCAATACTCTTTGGCCAAAAGGCTCTTTCACGGAAACTTCCAACCAATGGCAGTGGGAGTGGTTTTACATCACTGAACCCCGTGGTACCAAGTGGGCAGCTACGCCTGTGTTCCGATCTGGCCCTCCATTCGACTCGCATCATGAATTAATAAGGGACTAGACTGGGGGTCAATTGCCGAAGTGCAGACGCTACAAAGCCGCATCCGAGCCTCCTCGAAAAGGACACCGGCCTCATCAATGTAATCCAGGTAATGCTAGTCCACCGGGTCCTGGCATGCCAGCGACGGCCCCTCCGTATGTGGGAGTTCAATCCGGAAGGACCACAGACCCTTCAACACTTCTTCGGCACGACGCACGGAGGAATGTGGAAGTTATTCTTTGGGACACAAAAACAGTGGTAGGATACCACCGAAGACATCGGTCCCGACTGCAACCATCCGGATACGTCGGTAAGCACTCGACCCCCAAACACATCTTAATTAAATATCGCGCAATAATGTATTGAGAAAACAATCTTCGTACAGGGATGGATAAAGAAGGCGGAATGAATTAGGTGTTCGGCCCCTGTTCCCGAAGGCTCAGCTGATCCTGTGTTAACAAGGATGCTGGCTCCGGCGCCATATCAAGTGCTCGCGAAGGGGGACAAGGAGGAGAGCAAGAAGGTCAAAGGTGGCCTCCACTCTAAAGGTACACCAGACACTATGTCCATGGAGATTGGAACTCCCTCTTCCAAATACAAAAGAGAAGGAGAAGCTGACATCCCTTCCCCCCATGGGAAGAAAAGGACCACCTCCGAAGATTTGGAGGTAAAGGCTCCTAAGCCAGGGAAGATATCCCTATCACCTCTCCTCTCCCACCCCTCCTCTCCCACCTTCTCTCCACCACCAACCATGGATTTCTATAGCTGCTCTCAACATGGAAGGATTACTACACTGGAATTTTGCTCCTTGCCTTGCTTTGGCCGATCAGGTGAGAAGGAAGTTTGGATCAACAGTCCATTTTTCTCCCTCTCGAGACACCAAGGAGTTCTTTTTGGTCGTTTCATTCTCTTCGGCCTCCTTCCCTCTCACGGTGGACTCTGTTGGAATTGCTTTACAATGTTGCATTGGAGGCATTTGTTCTGGTTTTAGAGTGGGTCCCATCTCTGCACGATCTTTCCGATTTTCTGTGGCCAACAACAAGGTGGGGCATTTCATATATGGGCTCAAGGATCGTATTTGGCCAGACTTTGTTTGCCATTTCCACTTGTTTAATGGTCGTTTTACCAAAGCCTTTCTTGTTGATTCCCACTGGCATGCGGATAAACAACTTGGGCAAATCTTAGATCGCCAACCTGTGGCGATTAAAGCTACGTTGAACCTTTCAAGTATGAGCCAACCTTTGGATCATTCATATGCCATGGAGCCAGCCAAATCTGGTTTGGTTAATTTGGATGCTTGGAATTTTTCTAATAAACATGGCATGAAGCTTCATCATCTGCCATCGATATCTCTCATTCCGTTGCTCCGATACAAAATATTCAAATTCAATTTGGATCGTTGGAGCCAGTAACACAGCCAGGCTTGATCAACGCTAAGTGTAATGGTTGTTTTTCGTTATTGAAGGAATTTATTGCTCAGGAGGAGTCAGAGGACATTCATTCTTGTCAATGTCTGTGTTTAGGGACCTTTAATTGCCCTATTAATTTGCCGTATCCTATAATGCCGCTCTGCTTCCTCAATTCAGGTCTCAAATATGTACCGCCTCATGACTCCTGGCCACCTTTCCTCTCGGCTAAACATAAAGCAGATTTGGCTCATGAGGAATATTCATTAATGGATATCAATAATCTGGCCACAAATTGGGCGGCTCTTTGTAGTAGATGCCTTCAATGGGGACACCGCAAGATTAACTGCCAAGCTCGTTGATTTGTATTAGCTGCTCCGGCCCAGACCATAAGGCATTGGCTTGCACCAAACATGCCACACCTGCATCATTATCTGCAGCTAAATCAATTTGCACAGAGCGTATCAATCCTCCAAATGTGGCGCTTCCCAAAAAGGCTACAACCCCGGTCAATCGTCATCGCTCCACCGTCCGATGTGCAACTTGCGGTTCCTATGGCCACGTGGATGCATCCTGCTGGAGACGTCGCTTCTTCATGAAATGGAAATGGGTACCTAAGGTAATCCACACCCACATCGCCCCCATTCACGCTTCGTCTTCCACCTCGAAAACCCAAAAGCCCCAGCTCTGTTCCGTCCCATTGGCAGACCTGCTCTTGCCCTGCCCCAGAGCTCCACTTCCATGGTGAACTACCCTTTCAACCCAGTCCCCTTCCTCCCGCCCGGGTTTGCAGTTGAGCCCGGTCCGGTGGACCGATTGGTACGCAGCGGCATGGTGGTTGGCCCCATTGCCCCTCTCAGCCAGGAGATCTTGGCGATTGCAGAGACGAGCCACTATGTCCCTCTGAATCGTCGTGCTCTGATTCGAGACCAGAACTTGGCCCTCCTACACGAAGCGCAACTCTTCACTACTGAGGTCATTGATCACCCGTTTGGGATTGGAGTTTTTGGCTTTACCGACTCATTCTTGAGGAAGATCTGCTTGTCACTTTCATACCCCACAATGAAGCTCTTAACCGTCGTACCACTTCGTTTGGTCCTGAAGTTTGGTTGATGTTCTTCGGCTTCCCTTACGACTATCAAACTGACTATTACATCACTAAAGCTTTGGGTGCACTACTAGGGAAAAGCCTATACACAGAATCTTACCAGCAACGCGGTCCAAAATAACTCGTTGCTGCTAACTAGCAGGAGCGCGGACAGACGAAACTCACTGCTGAGACAAATATAGCAGTAGCACGTCACCCCAAAGACGCGCTGCTGCTATAATTCCTACGAGGCCGCCGCGAGGGTAGTTATAGTAGCAACAAGTTAAGGTGATGCGCGCTACTGCTATGTGGCATAGTAGCAGCGCATTTCTCTGATAAGCGCTACTGCTAAGTTTCCTACAAAAATTTAGTCCCACCTCGCTCGGTGAAGAGAGTTTCTACCACCTTAAATATGTTAGTTCTCACACTTTGACAAGCACTTGATCTTCATTGAACTCTATGTGTAGAATTTGTGGCTGCAATATGAGTCTTCACCTATTCCTAAACCGGTGAGGACTCATATTGTCAAATCAGATTGTACACAAAAAGGTCGTTGATGATCAATGTGTTTTTGATATATTGAACAAAGTCTATTTTTACATGCTGACACATAGCAGTAGCGCTTTACTGTGAAAGGAGCAGCTTCTAGGTAGCTTAGTAGTAGCGTCTTTTCCTGAAGAGCGCTACTGCTAAGCCATTCATCTCCCTCATCTCCTCCATTCGGATCCACTCACACACACAACTACTCAATCCTCTCCGATCCGTCTGCGCCGTGCGCCCCCGTCGCCCCTCCTCCGTCTCCGCCGCGCGCCGTCACCTTCTCCTCCTTGCTGGACTCGGTACCGGCCTCCTCCTCCGTCCTTCCTCTCCACTCGCCGCTGGCCGGCCCCTCCTCGCTCCGCCTTCCTCCTCCGTCCTCCCTCAACTGGCCGCACCGTCCGGCCCCTCCTCGCTCCGCCTTCCTCCTCCGTCCTCTCTCAATTGGCCGCGCCGGCCGGCCCCTCCTCGCTCCGCGTTCCTCCTCCATCCTACTCTCTTCTCCCTCCTCGAGTCACCCCTCCTTCTCCCTCCTGCTCATATGCAACATTTTGATTTAGTTGATATAATTTAGTTGACTTAGTAGGCTAGTTGATTTAGTTGACTTAGAACATTTTGATTTGGTTGATTTAGTAGGCTAATTCATTTAGTTAATTTAGTTGACTTAGAACATTTTGATTTAGTGGATTTAGTAAGCTAGTTGATTTAGTTGACTTAGAACATTTTGATTTAGTTGATTTAGTTGACTTAGAACATTTTGACTTAGTTGATTTAGTAGGCTAGTTGATTTAGTTGACTTAGAACATTTTGATTTAGTTGATTTAGTAGGCTAGTTGATTTAGTTGACTTAGAACATTTTGATTTAGTTGATTTAGTAGGCTAGTTGATTTAGTTGACTTAGAACATTTTGATTTGGTTGATTTAGTAGGCTAGTTGATTTAGTTCACTTAGAACATTTTGATTTAGTTGATTTAGTAGGCTAGTTGATTTAGTTCACTTAGAACATTTTGATTTAGTTGATCGTTAATCCTTTGCTCATATTGCTTTAGGAAGAATGGCGCCACCACCACCACCACTATGTCAACTGTGCAAGTCAAGATGCGCCAGCAGCCTTGCAACTGGTAAGCTGTTCGACATCTACTTCCGGCCGAATTTTCGTCATGCGGCAGTAAGAAATTAGATGAAATGTAACAACAATTTTTAATTTTTAGTGTTGGCATTACTGCATTGTGTCATTTTGCTTATTTTATACAGATCGTCCCATGCAATGTGAGGTTGAAATTCAACAAGCTGATAGGAGACACTGTGACATTTGAGGCTCCTGGGGGGCCGTACACTATGGAGGTCGAGAAAGGACGCAATATGTCGCAGATTGGAGGAGATGGATGGGCCCGTTTCGTCGCTCGCATGCATCTTACTGGTGGTGAGTTGATCAGCTTCAACTTCCGAGCAGAAAGACCCAAGCTAGCTGTCATTTATCTCAACCTGGTGGAAGATGATGAAGATGACGAAGATGATGAAGATGATGAAGATAATGAGGACCCACTCGATGAAGATGATGAGGACCCACTTCATGAAGCCATCGTAGCTCAAAGAACAAGGCTGAGTGAGGAGGAGGTGTGCAACCTGTGGGACATAATTCCGCCACGTGCTGACTTTGTCGGGGTGCCATTCGTGACCCGCTTTATAAATACCATGGTTGATCGACATGATATGGTATGTTATACTTACAAATGCAAATTAATAGTGTGAATTACTTAGTGTACAGTCCAATGATATGGTATGTTGTGTGGAATCTAGTCGATGATATATATGTTTTAGTGTAGAGTTTGATCACATGCTTATTAATTGATATGTTTTTCTTATTCAGAAATTGGCAAAGAGCATATATGTGAGTTATGGTATCGATCCTGATGAAGAAGGCTCAGCTGGACTACGCCTTACTGCAAGGGGCTCCGTCACAACCTGTACTTACCCCATGGACACGGACGGTCGCACACACTTAAACTCGGTTGGGTGGAAGAAATTCCTCGATGGCAAGAATCTTCATGTTGGACAGGCCATCCTAATTACTATCAGGAACACCAACCGCCCAGGCTTGAGGATGATGATTGTCTTCGATATCATCTAGAACTACATATGTGTGTGTGGCTATATCATCTAGAACTACATATGTGTGTGTGGCTATATCATCTAGAACTACATATGTGTGTGTGGCTATATCATCTAGAACTACATATGATGATCGTTGTCGATATCATCTAGAACTACATATGATGATGGCCGTTGATATGACCTTGTACTGCTTGAGGATGCATGTTGGCTATGCATGAAATTGTTATCTAGTACTCCCTTCGTTCCAAATTACTCGTCGTGGTTTGAACTAAAACCATGACGAGTAATTTGGAACGAAGGGAGTACTACCGTACCTAGTAATGGTTTATGAATTTGATATCTACTAGCAGTACCTAGTATCTAGTATCTGAAAGGAGAACTGAAATGGGAAAATAATGAAAGATATAGCAGTAGCGAGGGATGGCGAAATCGCTACAGCTAGTTAATAGTAGCGCGTTCGCAAAAAGCGCTGCCGATATCGTCAATAGTAGTAGCGCGGGTTAGGACCGCGCTACTACTATGAGTTAGCTGTAGCGCCTTATTAGTAGCGCGGCCACCCACGCTGCTGCTAGCCTAAAAACCCGCGCTGCTGCTAGCCTTTTCCCTAGTAGTGGTGGTTATGGCTCCCTCTCTCGTGTTACAATCCAAGGCAAGATCGCGGATTTATGTTGCTCAAAGTTAGAGTGCTCCGCATGCGTTTGATCCCGAAGAGTTTTGTTGTGTGGCAACTCGGGGGTGCCAGGGACTGTAGGACAGTACAGATCACGATTCTTCGAAGCATTGATGGCCATGGTCTGCTACCTGAAGTTCCGCCCACTGATGAAGAGATGCCACCCCCTGACGGCGAGCCTCACCCTCTGTTTTGCCCTGATCTAACTTTGGAACAACTATGTCAGCAGCAAGTGCACAACTGGCTTGTGCAGAATGGCGCTCCTCCCCCTGGCAATGGTGGTGGCCAGGATAATGCTCAAGATGCTCATGGTAATGTCAATGTGGCTTGGGATGCGTGGCCTGCTCCTCCGCCTCTAGCCATGCCCCCACACCTTGTCAGTTACCAGGCATGGCTTAATGCTCAAGGCCTCACCTTCCAAGATGGCATAGTTCCTGCTAACAATATCACTGACAACGCATATCAAGCCTGGAATGACTCCATCACCATGAATGATAGCTCAAGCTACGAGTCCTCTGATCTGGGTATCCAGCAACACTCAATGGATGTGATGCCAGCTCCACCTATGCCTTCTGCTGCCCTGACCATTTCAGTGTCTCTGCATAATCAAGGGATCTCTTTTGGCCTCTCTGCTCAAGGGGATGAGCTTCTTGCTGTTCTGCTGGATGACCCAATCCCGCGCAAAAATCTAAACACCTTCATTTTTCATGCTCTTCGTCCGATGATTGCCACATTTGGTTATGGACTGCGTTCTCCCTGCTCTGAAATTACTGTTCTTGTCACTACAGATTCTTTTGGAATTTGTTTCATGCAACAGCCTTTGGTTGCTCTGCTTGCACCATCAACCATGCACATTGAAGAGATCCACCCTATTCAGGAGATTTTGGGCACTTCTGAGGTTGCATCTGTCGAAGAGAATCCTCTCCTTCTGGAACCTGCTGTTGTGGACAACCTTTCAACCCCGCCAGTTTCTGAAAGTGTTACGTTGTTGTCTGCTGAGACTGATAACCCGCTACGGCCAGCTTCTGATGTCAGTTCTTCTGGGCTACCTGCTACACTTGATCTTAACCTTGGCATCTTGACTGACCCACCAACCCAGCAACGTTCTTGCCCCAGACGATCAAGACCTGCTGCTTCTCTTTCCATGGTGGATGTTCAGCGCACCTCACGCTCGAACAAATACAATGGCTTCAAGGTCCCAGCACTTACTGATAATCGTGGTACACCTCCAAGGTCAAGCCCAGGTTGGCTCCTTTGATTGGGTCTTCAAGTTCTGCCCCTATTGCGGACGATGGCATTCCTCCTCCAACCCCTGTCTCAACTCTGCAAGACATCGGCATCAACAGGTGCGCCATCCCAGAAGCAGAGCTCACTACTGAAGCACTTCTTTCCATGCCGGCTGTTACTGCACCAATGGCTACAGGTACTCCTTCCGTCCAGGATCAGGAGGAGGGTCCCTCTGCTCCTCTTGAGTAACTTTTTCTCTGCGCCATGCCTTCTTTATGCTGCTGGAATGTTCTCTCGTGGAATATCAGAGGTTTAAGATCTGAGAAGAAACGCTTAGCTCTAAATAATGCGATCATCTCAAGTGGTTGCGCCGTAGTTTGTCTATAGGAGACTAAGTTGTCTGATGTTACTTCTACTTTTGTTAAAACTTGTTGTCCTCATTAGTTTGATCAGTTTGCTTTTGTTCCATCGCGTGGTGCTTCCGGTGGGATTCTCACCATTTGGAAAAGCTCTGTTTTCTCTGGCACAGTAGTTTCAAACGACACGCATGTGCTAGTTACCACTTTCATCAGTACGCAATCCCCTCAATCCTGGACAATAGCGAATGTTTATGGTCCTTGTGCTGGCGAAGAACGTGATTTTTTTACCAATTGGCTCTATGATCTGCGCATTCCTAATGGAGAAGACTGGTTATTCCTCGGCAATTTTAACTATATGCGTGCACCTGATAACCGTAACAAGCCTGGAGGAAACATGCAAGACATGATCACCTTTAACGACATCATTCATAAATAGCAACTTATTGAACTCCCAGTTCAGGGCCGTGCTTACACTTGGAGTAATATGCAAACTGACGCTCTCCTCGAGCAAATTGACTGGTTTTTTACATCACTTAATTGGACGACGATATACCCTAAAAACTTGGTGAAACCCCTCGGCAAACCGGTATCTGATCATATTCCCTGTGCAGTTAGTATTGAAACCAATATTCCTCATAGCAAGATTTTCCGTTTTGAGCCGTATTGGATCCTTGCCTAGGATTTATGGATGTTGTGCAAGAGGTATGAGAAAAACCAGTTAGGTCTGTGAATGCTGCAACTAAGCTTTGCCGCAAGTTCAAAGCCGTGAGGCATGCACTAAAACGCTGGAGTAAGAACATCTCCCGCCTCTCTATTTCTATTTCTAACTGCAACTGCGTACTTGCTTATCTTGACGAGCTTGAAAACAAATGCACACTCACTATACTAGAGGCCAACTTCAGGACAATTCTAAAAACACACTTACTCAGGCTCCTCGAGTACCAGAAGCTTTATTGGAAAAAATGCTACACTACTAGGTGGTTCAAATTTGGAGATGAAAATACGAAGTTTTTCCAAGCCATTGCAACTGAAAGGTACAGATAGAATAACATTGCAAGCTTCCGTGACGAGAGTGGCAAAATAATTGAAGATCACCCAACTAAAGAGGCTCTCTTGTTCCTCACTTATAAAAATCGGCTTGGCTCCACTTCAACCTCTGATATGAAATTCTCTCTACCAGACATCATCAAACGATCTGGTAACCTTGATCGCCTGACAGAGCCGTTCACACAAACAGAAATTGATCAAGTTGTTAATGACATGCCTCCGGATCGTGCACCTGGCCCTCATGGATTCAGTGGAGCTTTTCTCAAGGCTTGTTGGCCTATCATCAAGCACGATTTTTATGACCTATGTGCTCAATTTTATGATGGCACTCTGGATATTAACATCATAAATGATGAGCTCATCACGCTAATCCCAAAAGTCAACTCCCTGGAAACGGTAAATGATTACAGACCAATCACGCTTCTGAACTGCTACCTCAAGTTGATTACAAAACTTCTAGCCGATCGGCTACAATCTTCTATATTGGACTTAGTTCACTGCAATCAATATGGCTTCGTTAAGAGGAGGACTATACAGGATTGCCTTGCCTGGGCTTATCAGTACATACACCAATGTCAAAGCTCAGGCAAACAGATCATTTTGCTCAAACTTGACTTTGCTAAGGCCTTCGACACAATTGCTCATGGCCCGATGATCTAGATTATGCGTCACATGGGCTTCAATGACAAGTGGATTTCTTGGATCAAATTTTTATTATCCTCTGGGCGGTCTTCTGTTCTTCTCAACGGGGTCCCGCACCGACAATTCCAATGTCGTCGGAGTCCGGCATGGAGATCCCCTGTCCCCTCTCATTTTTGTGCTGGCTGCGGATTTACTACAGTCTGCCATAAATGTAAAATCGAGCTCCCCTTCCCTTGCGTTGGACAAACGGATTACCCCGTCATTCAATACGCATACGACACTTTGATAGTCCTACCTGCATGCATCCGTCAAGCTACTTTGATCAAGGAGATCTTATCGGATTACACCACCTCTATTGGATTGAAACTCAATTTTCACAAGTCCAACTTGATTCCGATCAATCTTGACCCCTCCTCAGCGAATGTTCTTGCAAGGGTTTTGGCTGTAATGTTGGCACGCTGCCTTTCCCCTACCTTGGTCTGCCTCTGGGTACAACTCGGCCTACAGTCCAAGACCTCATGCCTCTTGTTTGCCGATTGGAAAGGCGTTTGACGTCAACCATTGCTATGATGACTTACGGTGGCAGATTATCCTGGCGGAATGCTTCAGTCACGTCTCTTCTTATCTTTGCCATGTGTACACTCAAATTTCCGCCCAAGCTTCTTGAAATCCTAGACAAAATCAGAAGACGCTGCCTCTGGACTAAGAAAACCGAGCAAGGTGACAAATGCTCCTCTCTTGCGCCATGGGACATGGTCTGTCGACCCAAAGATAAAGGTGGGCTCGGAGTGATCAATCTCAAAATCCATAATGAAGCCCTGCTCCTCAAATTCCTCCACAAATTCTATAACAAAATGGATGTTCCCTAGGTACACCTGCTATGGGACAATCTCTACGTCCACAAAATACCACATGCAGTGGACCCGGATGGCTCTTTCTGGTGGCGCAATATTCTAAAATTGACACCAACCTTCAGGGGCATATCTCGCGTTCAGGTGGTGAACGGGGGGACCACTTTGCATTGGAAAGATCTATGGGCGCATGATGTGCTGCATGATTCTCACGCACGTGCATTCTCTTTTGCTCTGCATGAAGATATCTCAATTGCTGACTTCTGGGCCTCCAACAATCTGCATGAAACCTTTCAACTCCCCGTGTCACCGATCGCGTTGGACGAAATCCGTGACGTGCAGCTAACAATGACCCAGATTTGCCCTTCCACGTCGAATACTGATGTTTGGCACTACCTGTGGGGCGCGGCCACTTTCCGATATAAGGACTACTATTCTTACTTCTTTAGAGATGCTCAAGCCAATCCCATGTTCAAGCACCTGTGGAAATCAAAATGTACAATGAAGTTGAAGGTTTTTGGCTGGCTCCTTTTCCATGATAGACTCAATAGGCGCAATATGCTGAAGCGGAGACACTACAACATCGGTGATAATTTTGACTGCCTACTTTGTAGGCTACCAATTGAAGAAACGGTGGACCACATGATCTTCACCTTTGATTTTAGCAGAACTTGCTAGACCAAACTTGGCATTCAATGGTCCCCCTTTGATAACCGTCTCACCGCCATCAAATTGAACAGAGACTCATGGCCTGGCCCATTCTTCATGGAACTTTTTCTCACTGCTGGGTGGAGCCTCTGGAAGGAGAGGAATAACAAGCACTTCCGAGGAGTTGACCCTACTATTGGGTCCTAGTTTTCACGCTTCAAAACCGACCAGGGTCAACTCCAGCATAGAGTCAAGGAAGCCCATAGAGGATCATTTGTAAACCTTTGTGCTACTCTAGGTTGATCCTTTCTATCTCTTTCTTACTTGACTCCTCCTATGGAGAGCTGGTAGTGTGCCTCCTCCCTAAGCTATAGGGAGGGGGAGTAGATGGCTGGTTAAGTTTTACTCTATATATGTCTATGTAAACACCCCATTTATATAGATATATATATAAAACACAGTGGGAGTTCTCTCCCATAGTCAATTTCCTAAAAAAAAGATATCCCTATCAGACGGTTCGGGTTCGGAAGACGACGTTGTCGTGCAATTCCTCTGTAAGGACAAGACCTTAGCTGAATTATAAGTGATCGAGGGTGTCCTAAACATATCACGTTCCTTTTCGGGTACAAGGGTAACATCTAAAATATATGTTTGCAGTCCGGCACGTAGTCTTCCTCAATAGTCCTCCTCCTCGCACTACAAAAAAAATACACTTCCGTGATGATACATGTTTGTCACAGTAGGTCATGTTTTTTGTCATGCATGTACATCCATGAAAAATTTATGAAAGAATCAAGATAGTCATACCTGTGCTGCCGTAGAAGTGTTCCATGACATTACAAAAATTATCATCACGGAAGTGTCCACTTCCATGACGATAAATCGCGCATCACAGAAGTGATTTCGTCAAGGGTGACCGACACATGGCATCCACCGTAATGGAACGCCGTTAAGCTATCGGGTCGGGTTTTGGATCCGATAACCCGTTAATAGCCCTGACTAATGGGAAATTTCCATGTGTAAAATTCTTATTAGCCGGACGAAACACGTGTCAGCTCGTCAGTGGGTCAGATAGGCGCCTTTGATATGTTGAAACGTGCCACGGCCCACCACTGGCCCATTTAGCTTACAAAGCCGACCCATTTGACTTGGTTAAAAGTTAACGGGCTGGCCCATGAAAAGCCTGTTAACGGTCTGTTCACAAATAGCCCATTTTACGGCCCGTTAACTCAAGGCCCGTTAGGCCCTAAAGGAAATCGGCCCAACAACGTCATGTGGGCCGTCGAATATAACACCAACCCATTTCACTTTCGGCCCATGTATGACCCACGACGTCTTTCCGCCCATATGAGGCCTTCGTATCTTTTGGCCCTTTACAGGCCCACGGTGACTCTAGCCCATAATGAATAGTAATCTTCTTTGTACCCGTTAACAACCCGTGATTTACATGGGCCGTTTCCAGCCCGTGTTAGCTTTCGGCCTATTGACGACCCATATGTTCTTGGGCTTCTTTTCAGCCCTCGATTACTTCCGACCCGTTACTGGCCTGTTCCCCTAATGGGCCAAATTCGGCCAATGGCAAGAGTCGGCCCGTTACTGGCCTGTTACCCTAATGGGCCAAATTCGATCCATGGCATAAGTCGGCCCGTTTCTGGCCTGTTAACCCGTTGCGCCATTTCTAGCCCATCCTATATTTTGGCCCATTAAAGACCCGCTATGCCTGTGACAGAATTAAGCCTTTGCTGTCCTACGGCCTGTTAACGGCCCGTTACAAATGCTGGGCCGAGACAAAATACGCCCGTTTACGGCCCATGTAGACCCATTTATTCGACGGCCCGAGGCCCACCGATTTTACATCCCTGTTGGAGGCCCATTTATCGACGGCCCGTAGGAGACCAATGGATCCTACGGCCCATAGGAGACCCATGGATCCTACGGCCCGTATATGGCCCATGGTAGTTGCGGCCACTAGCAAACCAGGGAAAAAGAAGACTAGGAAATAAATAAGGCCAAAACTAACGCCAAGCTATTAAGGCGATTGCACAGATTACATCCACTCGGCATCAAAGATCGCCACCAGTGCAAATATAGGGAACACCCTACACTATAAAAAAATGGCTTGCTATTTTCTTCAGCCGGTGGCTACACGTTAAGAATAAATTTTTGTATTGCACCAAAACAAATTACAACTATATAACAAAAGGAAGGTTGGCATAAAACTTAACAGTCTAGCAGATAAATGCACCACCAGCAGTTCAGAAGCTCAGTTCATTTGACCTGATTGTTACGTTTTCATGATGTATTGTCCAATGGAGCACCATAACCCTCGCTTTCATTTCCCCTAAGCTCCTGAACAACATAAAAAATGTCTGATAGTCTGGTTTCAAAACCATGCATATCTTGACAACATCGAACAATGTCTCTCCTTGTTTCACAAAGGGTCTCTGTTAGGGAATGGAATTGTGTCTGGAGCGCAGATACAACATTGCTTTGAGCATGCATATCTTGATCATGAGGCTGTTTGGACGATATTGCCTTAACAACCAACCCAGTATTACGCAGGAACGTGTTTTTGGCACTGTTAGTGGACAGGTACTGACCCACTGCAGCAAGAGCTGACATTGCGGTTATAGTTGCCTCCCCACCTTCAGAAGGTGGCAGTTCCACCATTTTTTCCATAGCTCGCTAAAAATTTGAGGTTTTACATTAGTAGTACCAGAACAGAAGATATTAAGGAGGCGGCAAAAACAAACAAAATAGCTTTGGTCTATATACAGAACTTATTCTGGTGAACCCATGTAAAATATTAGTTGTATTTTATTGCAAAGTATATAATAAAACCAGGTTCCAAACATATGACCATGTACCATCGCTAATGTATTGTCTATTTCTTCACATTGTATTGAGGGCTAAGGATAAAGAGATGAAGTTTATAATACGGTAAGCATAGTATGACATCATTCATATCACAAAACAAGTGAGAATAGACAAACAATCAATTGTAACGTTGTGTGGGAAAGTCCAGCACGGAACTAGATTACAGGTCAAGATCAAAGGAACATCACTCCTCTCTTTTAAACCTTGTAAGGTGCAATGATACGCTAAGACATTGGCTGCAAACCATGTAGTTCAAGGCACAAGTCAGAGTAAGTAGTAGTTAAAAGTTATGAGGATTAAGGACTTACAACTGCGGCTTTGACTGTTGTAGTCATGCCCTTCTTCTTGCTGGTGTGACAGTCCTTGAAGATTTCCACAACATTTGGTTCAGGTACTTTTTGGTCCTTGCAGGCTTTCCTCTGCATTTCGAACAAGTCAATATAGATATGATAATATGGTACAGTGAAAAGAGTGAAACATCAGCTAATTACAAGAGCCTTGCAGTGTGCAATATAGCTACGAGATCCTATCATTTGTTGGAATTTCACTTTCGTACGGTTGGCCTTGTTCTTTGAACAGTTCACCTACAAGAAGATAGATTTGTGTGGCACATGCGTAAATAGGACTTCAACATGTGATCTGATCACATATATATAATGTACCTGATACTTCGGATCAGACGAGTGTTTAACAAGGCCCCTCCAGTCTTCATCCGATATATTTTCCACTGGAGATGTTTGGGAAAGTTCACTGTTAGCCTTGCCTTCAAAGTGAGTTTTCCTCAAGTTATACCGATACTGTCGCAGAGCAGACTTGAAAACATGGTGCAAGCTTGTCTGGTTGCATCATCTTGGCTATCCAACTTGAACCTCATCTGTTGAAAATTATGGGAGTCTCATTATCAGCAACCTAGAAAGTATGGGACAAAGCAAGACGATATTACTAGTTTCCATACATAACCATACTTACAGATAAATAGTCGAGGAAGGTGTTGAACTGGGTTTCGTCTTTGTCATTCCTGTACTGAATCCATGTTGGGAGGATACATACATGACACCTAACGGCAACCGCTTCCTCTGATACTAACTTGGCTGACTCTGTAGCATCACGTCGCCTTTTTAAACCTGCCTCAAAATGGATCTCCATTCTTCCTCCTCTAGATTTAGTTAACCTATCGAGCATTATCCCTGATATTTGTTTACTCTTGCGCCTACGTACTAGTACAACAATGAACATAGGAAGTGTTAGTGTACATCAAACTGTGAGACTACATATAAAGAAGCATGCAACAATAACTTGACTCCAGCAACTACCTTCTTGTTGTTGAAGCTCACAAGGTTCATCTGATATTGCCAACTCGTCTTGTGGCAAGAGTGCTTGGGAAGTAGTGTCAGGTGGCAAGGGAGCTTGGGAACGTGCTGCTAGGTCAGTTGACGCACGAGTAAGTCGTGCAGCTAGTAGTACTGTGGTAGATGTTCCAAGAACTAGGGCTGTCTGTGCTTGTTTGGTGGCAGCTATTTGTTTCTGTTTGGCTTTTTTTGCAGCTCGTGTAGCATGGGATGGCGTGTTTGTAGAATTTTCCGCTGGACTTTGACCTTCTATTGCACCATCAGTACCAGCAGAATCTGCAGGATTCATCCGCTTCTCATTCCCTGCCATTCTGTGTTTCTTCCTCTTTCTCTGTGCCATGTTAAGTCAAGCCGACAAGAGAAACGAATAACAATTTAGTTCTTCAGAACAAATTGATGCGTGATGCAGACAAACTGAACTTTGATGTTAGACAACCACATGATAGGAGGATGTAATATGTATGAAAAACAGGACAGAAGAGATAACCAGAACTATGATGTGTAAACTAAGAAGAAGACATTTCACCAAATTAGAAGCAATGGAATGGAAGGTAGACACCTTATGAAAGATGCTACAAATATCGCTCTGCCAAGTTAACAGTGTCTCATCATAAATGGCGATTAAACAAATGTGAAGAAGTACAAGAAATAAATCATATGCAAGATGCGAACAACATCACACTACCATGTTCACTAGTGCAGAACCGGGCAATAGCACCGGTTCGTAAGGCCCTTTAGTGCCGGTTCCATAACCGGCACTAAAGTGTGGGCACTAAAGCCACCCCCCCTTTAGTACCGGTTCAGCACGAACCGGTGGTGAAGGGCAACCACGTGGCACGAGCCAGCTCCAGGGGCCTGGAGCCCTTTAGTACCGGTTGGTAATACCAACCGGTACTATAAGGTTTGGGTTTTTTTTAGTTTTATGATTTCTTTTTCATTTAATTTTGTGTTTCCATTTTAATTCTTTTTCGTTTGCTGGTATTTTACGATACTACACATTGTACACGTTATGCATATATATATATATGTATATATATATATAAATAGAATTTCTAGTAGAACCAATCATGCATATATATATCATCAATGTCTCACAAACCACCATATTAATTAATTCACACATACACAAATGTATAGCTATATACAATTTCTCCTACATATGCATGTTGCCTTCGGAGCCAGTGACATTAGCCTAATTGGTGCCTTCGGAGCACGATGACAATTGGAAGTGGTTTTCATGGGGGCGGTAGCGGGTAATAGTATTCTCCCTTCGGATTTGTGACCTGGTTGAGCAAAAATCCTGCTATTTCCTCTTCAAGTGCTTCTACGCGCTCCGTTTCTAGGAGCTTCTCCCGCACCTCTCTGAACTGTTAAGAAGGAGATCAATATGCATGTGTATTAGTTGTGTGACTAGATATCGATAATTGTGTAAAAATTGTGAATAGTGTTCTGACAAGCGTACCCATTCCTGTCTGTGAGATTTGCTCCTTTCGGACGCCATCATGCGAATGTTCTCGCAAACGCAGAATGCACACAGATCAGAACCCTGTGCCTGCTTCAGGGCCTTTACGAGAATGGAATTTGATCAGATAATAATTAATCAAGCATGATAATTAAAGAGATGGCAGCTAGCTAGCTAGCTAGTACTACTTAATTACTTACCTTGGGTCGAAACCATTGAAGTTTTTTTTCCATTCGCCATCCGTGACGCTAATGAACCTTGCCCAAGCCCTGCCTGCCGACAAAGAAAATGAATAAAGGGGTTATTAAATAGTTCATATCATGAAATGACGAACTAAATAGGCCGAGATATATAGTTAATAATGATTGAAATTACCTGTTGACTATCCCAAACAAGATGTTATAGTCGGCTTTAACGTTGAGTAGTGAGTCCAGTATTTCAACTGTTCCGGCGTTAATTTTAATGAGACACAAGACCCAGTGAAATCTGCATGCACACACGTTTGCATGTCTTAATTAAGCGGGCATATGTAAGCAAAAACATGTAGCTAGCTAGTAGGCAAAAACAGAGAATTTGTAGTACAAGACAGTGTGACTCACTAGAAGTTGTAAGGAAGTAGTATATCTTCATTGTATTTGAGGCGCTTCAAGAACTCTAGCATGTTGTCCTCTACGTCCTTTTGATGATGTGGATTTATCCACCATGTGTATTCATTAACGGTGTTTGGGTCAATGAACCCAATGCCATAGCGTCCACCTTTTCTCATTTCATACATCTTCATCCTGCATAATACCACAGAAAAGAATATAGTGAGGATAATTATAGGTAATGATTGATCAAAAGGATCACTATAGCTAGCTTGATACTTAAATTACAGAAAGAACTCACTTACAGACAAAAGCAACTGACGATAGATTTGTCGAGTGTGTCTTCATTGTATAACTGAAACAGTTCAGAATACTCAACGGACAGAGCTTTATCATGGAAGTAATGCTCCTCCTTGACATTCACCATGAGGGACAAACGATCTGAAATCTTGGTAATGTTCATGTACCATTGATGCAATTCATACATTCTCGTTGGGAGGTTCTTGACCTTGTCTGGCTCGACCAAAGGTTGGCCCCGAACATATTTCTGATTTATTTCATCCTCTCTAAGCACAGGCATGGGCTCGATCTCGAGGAGTTTTCCAACAGTGATGTTGAGAACTTCAGCCTGCATTATATGGTCCTTGGTTATTACCACATTGCCCACCTCGAGAACGTAAACTGTTTGCCCACACTAATATTGGGTGCGCGTACTATCACGTGTTGTTGGCACAATAAGCGAGGGGATCGAGATCGGCGCCTGTTCTCCCAGCTGGGGAATGGTTTTCCCGCATTTTTTGACAGCTACTTGTTGTTTGCTCGATCCCGATCTCGCCTCCTTACGTAGACGTGCTCGATTTAACTTCCTGATGTGGCGCTCATAGTCTGTGTCAACAGGCTAGGGAGCTGGTGGTTGAGCCATACGAATGAAGTGGTCAATCGTTTCCTCAGGCACTTTATCCCTTGGCGGCGGTGGCGGTTTCGGTGCAAAATGGGCTTCCACCTCGGCCTTCGATATGGCTGTGTTTTCCTCCTGGGACTTGTCATATGCCCTCTGCGGAAGAGGCGTGAGGCTTGGACCATATTTATATCGCTTGCCTTCGCCTGTACTTCCTGTACTACCTCGACTCGTACCGCTACGCACCATAGCTGCGGGGTGTCTCTTCTGCGATTGCTGAGGCGGCGGAGACGGCTGACGGAGCTGAGTTGGACGAGGAGGAGTGGCCTGAAGCTATGCCGGACTTGGAGGAGTGGCCTGAGGTTGTGCCGGACTTGGAGGAGGAGTGGACGTCTGACGCTGTGGCGGACTTGGAGGAGGAGGAGTGGCCTGACACTTTTCCGGACTTGGTGGACTTGCAGGAGCGGGAGTCTGCTGACTCGGTGGCGGACTTCGACGAGGAGTCGGCTGACGCGGTGTCGGTGGCCTTCGAAAGATGACGCAATCCTTTTTCCATAGGATGATACGATGTTTGGCTTCTCCGAGAAAGCGCTCGTCGTCACCTCCAGGAATGTCAAGCTGTAGCTCCGAATATGGTGGGTCCACCACCTCATCAACCAAGACACGAGCATAGCCCGCTGGAATCGGATTGCAATGGAAGGTTGCCTCGGGGGGATTTGTAAAAGCCACGGCGTCCGCCACCTTCATGGATATGTTCATTATTTTGACGTGTAGCTCGCAGTTAGTGTTCTCCGTGATGTCATCCACGAGGTATCTACCCAGCATTGCGTCGTCCGGGGCGGAACCCACGCTGCTTCTCGGCATGGATGGGGCGGTGCTATCCAATGCTGGATCATTTGCTAGAAGCTGCAGCTGCTGAGACCCCCTTTGTTGGGTAAGTGAGTCGATCTGCTCCTGTTGCCGCTGGAATTTGACTGCCAATTCCGCTTGACTTGCTTCTAGGCCTTGAAGGCGTTCATAGTCCCGCTTCCTCTCCTCCTCCTCCATCTTCCTCTTCTTCTCCTCCGCAATCTTCTTTCTCGCACGGGTTCTGTAGTCGGTGTTCCAGTCTGAAAACCCCTCATACCACGGAATAGCGCCCTTGCCTCGTGTTCTTCCCGGGTGTTCAGGATTTCCCAGGGCACGCGTAAGCTCGTTGTTCTCTCTGTTGGGCTGGTACACCCCCAATCATGCCTCTTCTATTGCAACAAGTATCGCATCGTCGGCTCCCTGCAGACTTGCCTTCGTCGAAACATTGCCTGTCTTCCGGTCAAACTCCCCCCATGCACATAGAACCAAGTCCTGCACCTGGGGGGCCAGCTTTTAGTAACCGGAGTGACACCTGCATCCTCCATCTCTTTCTCAGACTTATCCCACTTAGGCATTGCCACCGCATAGCCACCTGGCCCCAGCTTATGGAACTTATCCTTTTTTTCGGCATTCTTCTTGTTTATTCTCGACCGTTCCTTAGCTAATTCCGAATCCTTGAATTTCACGAAATCGTCCCAATGAGCACGTTGGTTCTCTAGTGTTCCCTCGAATACTGGAGTCTTCCTTCCTCCCTTGACGTACTTGTCCCATTCACGATTCTTGTGGTTCTTGAATGCAACCACCATCTTCCTAAGAGCAGCGTCCTTGACTTTCTGCACATCTTCTTTTGTGAAATGATCTGGTAGGGTGAAATGTTCCATGAGAGTATCCCAAAGCAGATCTTTTTGATTCTTGTCGACAAAAGTAACATCTGGACATGGCTTTGCTGGCTCTCTCCATTCTTGAAGTTTGATCGGGAGTTGGTCCTTCACAAGAACTCCGCACTGACGAACGAACTTGTCCGCAATCTTCTTAGGTGCTAATGGTTCGCCATTAGGTATGACTACCTCGATATTGTACTTTACGCCCTCCTTCAACTTTTTGTTCGGGCCTCGTTTCGTCCTTTTTCCTGAAGATTTGCTCGATCCGGATTGCTGAAAGAACAAAGATCGATTCGCTAATATATCTTCAAGTCATTTAAAACATGTGATGATCACCAAATGCCTGCTTATATAAATATACCTCGCTGGACTTTGTTGTTTCAGGATCAACATGTTCTTCGTCATCGTCATAATCGTAGTTCATGACTTCATCAATTCGGTCGTCGCGATTGAATATCGTATCACCCTCTCCGGTGTTGTTTAGAAATTCGGAGCCGTCATAATCTTCTTCTTCATTCTGATCATCATCTGGCCCGCGTATCATATCGAACATGGTCTGTTCGCCCTCTCTGTCGGTATTGTCTGCCATAGCTTTTATTTAACTAATCCAAAAGAAATATAAAACAATTTAGTATTCAAATTACATCGTCTCGAATAATAGATATAATCTCGAATACATCGTCTAGAATAATTGATATAAATCTCGAATACATCGTCTCGAATAATATGTAATATTGAATAGTACATCACTGGCTAGGTAGCTAATTAAAGATCGAATACTACAGAAGAATCTAGGACACTCACGGTTCCTGCGGCGCGGGCGGTGGACACCCAAAGAGAAGGAACCCTCACAGGATCATAGCTGAAGTGAGATCCCCGAAGAAACTGCCAGGTATTGGAGAACCTGCCGCCTTCTAACGCAACCATGTAGCGATGGACGTGCTCGTCCTCCTCCCTGACACGGCGACGTACCACCTCCGGTGGGGCCGGGTCCCTCCGCACCAAAACTGGCCCACGCGAACGACACCAAACGAGATCAGGGTCGATGACGGGACCCGGGGCCGGGTTCCTCATCAAGCGGCGCGCCCCTCCAGGCAGCACCTCCCAGTGCCAGCCCGGCGGAGCCCAGTCCCGGACATGGGTCAGCCAGACGTCGTCGCGGACGGGTCGGCAGCGAGGATGCGGGCCGGGCATCGTCGAGAACAAATACTAGCTATATGCCCGCAAAAAGTAACATTTTTTAATGATTGGATTTTGATAACTAACATTTCTATATAACACTAATTACACTATCATTGCATATGTCAAAAATCTATATACTATTTCATACTAATTAAGCATCTAACACTAAAAACAGAAAACACAACTTCTATACATCCATTAAAAAACTGAAAAACAACATTATATAAAAAAATTCCATACTAATTAAACACTAATTATATCCATCTAACATGCATTCATACATATATAATAGTGAAAAAACAATAATCTAAATAATCTAAACTAATTAAAAATACAAAATACATATATACTAATATATACATGCATTCATACATATATACGTGTGTGTGTGTGTGTGTGTCTTCATCATGCTTGTGTGTGTGTGTATGGGCTCGGGGAGGGGCGGCGCCCATGGTGGCCGCCGGGGGCGAGGGAGAGGGTTTAGAGGGGGAGAGCTCACAGCGGGGCGACGGCGACGGCGAGGCGACGGCCGGGGGCAGCGATGGGCCGGGGCATGACGAGGGGGCGGCTATGCAGGGACGGCGCGACGGGGACGGGCCCGGGGCGGCGATGGAGACGAGGGCGGCGACGGGGACGGGGGCGGCGACGGCGACGGGGTCGGTGACGGAGTTGATCGATCGGGGCGGGCGGTGCTTCAATGGGGAAACAGAGGAAGAAACAGAGGGAGAACGAAATTTTTCGAAGTGTTGTATATATAGAAGGCACCTTTAGTACCGGTTGGAGCCTGTTTTGGCCAGCCCAAGCGGTGGGAAGCGACCCCCTTTAGTACCGGGTGGTGGCACAAACTGGTACTAAAGGCCCCCCCCTTTAGTACCGGTTGGTGGTTCCAACCGGTACTAAAGGCCTCGTGCTGCCACCCCAAAGTTTAGTCCCACCTCGCCGGGCCAAGGGCACCCGCACTAGTTTATAAACCCAGCCGCGGCTACCACTTCAAACTCCTCTATATAGCAGGCTTGTGGGCCTAAACTCCGCGCGCTGCCCTGTGAGTCTGCTGGGCCTTTAAGGCCTGTAATTACACACCTGTGGCCTATCATGCCCACAGGGCAGCGCCCCAATTTTTTTTATAGTTTTTTTCTTTTCTGCATTATTTTGTTCTATTTATTTTTGCGTAGTTTTTTGTATAGTTTTTTATTTTCTGTTATATTTATTTTCTTCTATTTATTTGCGAGTAGTTTTTCATCTAGGTTGCCAAAATTCAACATTTTCAGAGTTCATTTTGTAGTGAGTTTCAATTTGATGGTCATTTTGTAAACGATTGAAAAATAGCTAATATAATTTTTCTTTTCTGCTTTATTTTTTCTTCTTTTTATTTCTGAGTAGTTTTTTCTTTTCTGCTATATTTATTTTCTTCTATTTATTTCTGAGTAGTTTTTTTATAGAGTTTTTTTTCTTTTCAGCTATAGTTTTTCTTCTTCTCTGCTATTTTTTCTTTTCTGCAAAACTTGATGGTCAAAGTCTGGAGTTATAACTTAAAAAAAAAGAAATGTCGACGTGCAATTAGTTTTTGCCATAACAGAAGAAGTCCGGACTTGTAATAACTTATTAAAAATAAAAAAGAGGTGCAATGCTCGTTAATTTGCTTCAAGCCTTTCGGAATAGTGTAAACTGCACTGCACATAGCTCCGTGCAGTCTACCGTATTCCTGAAGGCTTGAAGCTAAGCAACGTGAGCATTGAGCCTCTTCTTCATCGTCTCTGCACTCAGGGCTTATAAACCGCTCCTAGTCCCTCTCACTTCGCGAGGTGGTACTAAAAAACAGCTTACGTCTGGTTCATCCATGAACCGGTACTAAAGGTGCTCGTGGGGCCCCAGCCTTACCTGACACAACCTCATTAGTACCGGTTCGTGGTACGAACCGGCACTAAATGGTGATGGTGGGGCCATAGCCTGACCGAAGGCTGACACAGCCTCTTTAGTACCGGTTCGTGGCATGAACCGGTATTAAAGGTTCGCCACGAACCGGTGCTATTGATCGCTGCCACGAAGCGGCACTAGTGTACACATTAGTGCTGGCTGAAATTCCAACCGGCACTATTGTGCTTCACATTTGACCCTTCGCCACGACCCGGTACTAAAGGGGGTGCGCTGGCGCAGGTGCGGTGCGGCAAGTTTAGTCCCACCTAGCTAGCCGAGGGGCGACCTCGCTGGTTTATAAACCCCCTTCCGGTCGCTCTCTCGAGCTCCTCTCCAAAGCAGACCTACTGGGCCTACGTGTTCTTTGCTGCCCTCTGGGCCCACTTGGCCTTTGCGGGCCTGCATCCTGGCCCAACAACAGGTTGGGTTTCTAGTCGTATGCAGGCCGCTCTGGCCTAGTAGGCGGGCTTTTTTTTTATTTTTTTGCTTTATTTATTTTTGTGTTGTTTTTTGTGTATTTAGAGTTTCTTTGTGAATATTTTTGCTTTAGGTACAAAAAATTACAAACTTTCTGTTAGTGCCCATAGTTTTCAAATTTGAATAGTTTAAATTTTGAATTATTTGAAATTAGTGTGAGTCACTAGTTTGTGAATAACTTAACTTTAAAAATCAGTAAAGGCATGAAAGAATTTGTTTGCACATAAAATTTCTTCGCGTTTCAAATGCCAAAACACATAACTACCCTAACTATTACAGAGATTCCCCTCTGGGTGTGAAACACAGAAGAAAGTGATGATAGTGAAGTCGATCACATCCCAGATCTTTGGGTGTGAAACTTTTTCTTCGCGTGTGTCCCTTTGCGCCGTAACCATGGAAAATCTTCATCATTTAACGGGATGCTCGGGTCAATATTCACTGTGAATGGAGCAATTTCATCAAACTTTTCATAATCTTCTGACTTGTCTATCTTGTCATCCACTCCCACGATGTTTCTCTTCCCAGAAAGAACTATGTGCCGCTTTGGCTCATCGTACGATGCATTCGCTTCCTTATCTTTTCTTTTTCTTGGCTAGGTAGACATGTCCTTCACATAGAAAACATGTGCCACATCATTGGCTAGGACGAATGGTTCGTCTGCATACGCAAGATTATTGAGATCCACTGTTGTCATTCCGTACTGCGGGTCTTCCGTTACCCCGCCTCGTGTCATATTGACCCATTTGCACCGAAACAAAGGGACCTTTAAACCACGTCGATAGTCAAGTTCCCATATGTCCTGTATATAACCATAATATGTTTCCTTTCCCGTCTTGGTTTCTGCATCAAAGCGGACACCACTATTTTGGTTGGTGCTCTTCTTATCTTGGGCGATCGTGTAAAATATATTACTATTTATCTCGTACCCTTTGAAAGTCATTATATTCGAAGATGGTAATTGGGACAGCAAGTACAGGTCATCTTCAATAGAGGTGTCATGCATGGGACGTGTCTGCAACCAGCTGGCGAAACTCCTGGTTTGTTCACGTGTAATCCAGTCATCAGACCGCTCCGGGTGTTTGGAGCGTAGAAAATTCTTGTGTTCATCCATATACGGAGCCACCAAGGCGGAATTCTATAGAACTGTGTAGTGTGCTTCAGTGAGAGAATGTCCGTCCATACATATTATTTGTTCCCCTCCTAGCGTGCCTTTTCCATCCAGTCTGCCCTTATGCCGCGATTCAGGAACACCAATCGGCTTAAGGTCAGGAATAAAGTCAATACAAAACTCAATGACCTCCTCATTTTGATGGCCCTTGGAGATGCTTCCTTCTGGCCTAGCACAGTTATGAACATATTTCTTTAAGACTCCCATGAACCTCTCAAAGGGGAACATATTGTGTAGAAATACAGGACCCAAAACGTTAATCTCTTCGCATAGGTGAACTAGGACGTGCTTCATGATGTTGAAGAAGGATGGTGGGAACACCAACTCGAAACTGACAAGACATTGCACCAAATCATTCTGTAACCTTGGTATGATTTCTGGATCGATTACCTTCTGAGAGATTGCATTGAGAAATGCACATAGCTTCACAATGGCTAATCGAACGTTTTCTGGTAGAAGCCCCCTCAATGCAACCGGAAGCAGTTGCATCATAATCACATGGCAGTCATGAGACTTTAGGTTCTGGAACTTTTTCTCTGCCATGTTTATTATTCCCTTTATATTCGACGAGAAGCCAGACGGTACCTTAATACTGAGCAGACATTCAAAGAAGATTTCCTTCTCTTCTTTGGTAAGAGCGTAGCTTGCATGACCCTGATGTATGCCGTCTTCTCCATGCATACGTTGCTGGTCCTCCCGTGCCTCAGGTGTATCTTTTGTCTTCCCATACACGCCCAAGAAGCCAAGCAGGGTCACGCAAAGATTCTTCGTCACGTGCATCACGTCGATTGTGGAGCGGACCCCTAGGTCTTTCCAATATGGCAGGTCCCAAAATATAGATTTCTTCTTCCACATGGGTGCGCGTCCGTTAGCATCCTTTGGAACTGGTTGTCCACCAGGACCCTTTCCAAATATCACCTTCAAATCCTTGACCATATCATGTACATCAGCACCAGTACGGTGGCGAGGCTTTGTCCGGTGATCCGCCTCACCTTTGAAATGCTTGCCTTTCTTTCTTACGGGATGCCTGCTCGGAAGAAATCGACGATGTCCCATGTACACATTCTTCTTACAACTATTCAAATATATACTGTCGGTATCATCCAAACAGTGCGTGCATCCGCGGTATCCCTTGTTTGTCTGTCCTGAAAGGTTACTAAGAGCAGGCCAATCATTGATGGTCACGAACAGCAACGCCTTTAGGTCAAATTCTTCCCCTATGTGCTCATCCCACGCACGTACACCTGTTCCATTCCACAATTGTAAGAGTTCTTCAACTAATGGCCTTAGGTACACATCAATGTCGTTGCGGGGTTGCTTAGGGCCTTGGATGAGCACTGGCATCATAATGAACTTCCGCTTCATGCACAACCAAGGAGGAAGGTTATACAAACATAGAGTCACAGGCCAGGTGCTATGGTTGCTGCTCTGCTCCCCAAAAGGATTAATGCCATCTGCGCTTAGACCAAACCATACGCTCCTTGCGTCATCTACAAACTCCTTCCCGTACTTTCTTTCAATTTTTCTCCACTGCGACCCATCAGCGGGTACTCTCAACTTTCCGTCTTTCTTACGGTCTTCTCTGTGCCATTGCATCGCCTTGGCATGCTCGTTTTGGAACAAACGTTTCAACCGTGGTATTATAGGAGAATACCACATCACCTTGGCAGGAATCTTCTTCCTGGGGCGCTCGCCCTCGACATCACCATGCTCATCGCGGCTGATCTTATAGCGCAATGCACCACATACCAGGCAAGCGTTCAAATCCTCGTACTCACTGCGGTAGAGGATGCAACCATTAGGACATGCATGTATCTTCTGCACCTCTAACCCTAGAGGGCAGACAGCCTTCTTTGCTTCGTACGTACTCTCGGGCAATTCGTTGTCCTTTGGAAGCATATCCTTTATCATTACCAGCAACTTTCCAAAGCCCTTGTCAGATACACCATTCTCTGCCTTCCATTGCAGCAATTCCAGTGTGGTGCCCAGCTTTTTCTTGTCACCTACGCAATTCGGGTACAACAATTTTTTGTGATCCTCTAACATGCGCTGCAACTTCTTCTTCTCCAAATCACTTGCGCAGTTTCTCTTTGCATCGGCAATGGCCCGACCTAGATCATCAACGGGCTCATCTGATGCCTCTTCTTCAGCTTCTTCCCGCATTGTCGGCTAAGCTTCTTCCCGCATTACCGGCTCAGCTTCTTCCGCCATTGTTGTATCATCGTATTCAGGGAACCCATGGCCAGGATAGCTGTCGTCGTCCTCTTCTTCTTCATTGTCTTCCATCATAACCCCTCTTTCTCCGTGCTTGGTCCAAACATTATAGTGGGGCATGAAACCGGACTCAAACAGGTGGACGTGAATGGTTCTTGACGTAGAGTAATTGCGACCATTCTTACAGCCAGCACATGGACAAGGCATAAAACCATCCGCCCGCTTGTTTGCCTCTGCTGCAAGCAGAAAAGTATGCACGCCCTCAACGAACTGGGGAGAGCATCGGTCATCGTACATCCATTGCCGGCTCATCTTCATTACACAACACCGAATAGACGAAATTAATACAAGTTCATACATAAAGTTCATACAACACTTAAATGCAAGAAACAAATAACTCTCTAGCTAAAGCATTTAAATGCAACAACAAATGCGATCAAGATCGCAACTAAGGTAACAATTGATCCAACAGCATAATGATACCAAGCCTCACTATCGATGGCATATTTTCTAATCTTTTTAATCTTCAAGCGCATTTTCTCCATCTTGATCTTGTGATCATCGACGACATCGGCAACATGCAACTCCAATTCCATCTTCTCCCCCTCAATTCTTTTCAATTTTTCTTTCAAGTACTCATTTTCTCTATCAACTAAATTTAACCTCTCGACAATAGGGTCGGTTGGAATTTCTGGTTCACATACCTCCTAGATAAAAATATCTATGTTAACTTGATGGGCATAATTTGTCATAAACAGGAAATGCAACAAATAGTTTTAAAAGAGAATATACCACATCCGAATCATAACAAGGACGAGGGCCGACGGGGACGGATATCAAAACCATGGCACTATGTATAACAAACAACGTACGGGTAAGATAATTATTATACGAGTAACTATATATCCAAATCACACAAACATCAATTTTTTATATAAAATTTTATGAACAAGAGGCTCACCACAAGGTGGTGCCGGTGACGGGACGGTGCGGGCGATCGATGGTGGTTACGATGGAGATTTAGAAGGCACTAAGTAAACCACACCTACATATGCAAACTAAGTGTTATTTTGACCTCAAATTGCATATAAATCAAATACTACCACATATAATTCCTCCCAAGTTACTAAAACCCACAATTAATCACTATATAAACCAATGCAAGAGCTAATCTAGCAATGAGAGATGAAAGGACAAAGTTGCTAACCTTGGTGATCATTTGAATGGATGAGGGCCTGCAAATCTTGACAAATTTGGGACAAATTTTGTGATGAACTCGAGAGGAAGAAGGGAATAACAGAGGAGAGGGAGAGGGGAAAGGGGGAAGAACAGAGTGCGGGTGGATGAAGGGTTTATATAGGACGACCTTTAGTACCGGTTCGGGCCACGAACCGGTACTAAAGGTGCTGGAAGGGCCCCACTCTGACAACATCCTGCCACCACTTCCTTTAGTACCGGTTCGTGGCACGAACCGGTGCTAAAGGTTCGCCACGAACCGGTACTAAAGAGCTCCTCCCGCCTAGCCGTTGGAACCGGCACTAATGGACACATTAGTGTCGGTTCTGTTACAAACCGGGACTAATGTGTCTCACATTTGACCCTTTTTCTACTAGTGGTGAGGTCTCTCGTCATTAGTGCCATTGCATGTTCACAACATTGCATATTCACAGCTTATGATGTGTAAACTAGGGAGAAGGCATTTCAACAAATTAGAAGCAATGAAAGCTAGACACCATATGAAAGATGTAACGAATATCACTCTACCAAGTTAAAACTGTCTCGTCATAAGTGCCATTTCAACAAATTAGGAGTAAAACCTAGAGAAGAATGTGAGATGTAACCTATATCACACTCCGAATTCAAACGTGTCTTATGATAAGTGATTGTTGTAGGTTACACAACAGTAGTAATTTGATGTAAGAACATGGTGTGATAGACAGATATTGTATGTTCTAGAAACAGGAACACGTGGCTTATTCAAGTATAATGTGTAAAGTAAGCAGATGGAATTCAAAAAAATTAGAAGCAATACAAGCTAGACATCACACATAACATGCAACCACATATAACAGTGCCAAGTTAGAGGGAGCACCGGTGATGCTGCACTAGGGGAGACGTGCTCATCATAAACACAGCTTTGTTGAGTGTCTATGCATGTGTTGTCTTGGAAATCATCTTGGGGGTGTGGAGGAGTAGAATCTGTAGAGGCCCTCCGTTCGGAAGGACCACCTTTATCCGCTGCCTTGCTAACTTCCTTCCGCTTTATTGATTTTGAATTGTCAATTAAAACCGACAAGAAAAAGCAATAAAATTCTCTCTTCATAACTAATTCGTGCATGATACTGACAATCACTACTTTGATGTAAGGCAAACACATGATACCAGGATGGAATATGTACGAAAAACAGGACGGCATGGCATGTTCACAACTGTTTGTGTAAACTAAGAAGAAACCATTCCAGCAAATAAGAAGCAATGCAAGCTAGACACCACATGAAAGATGCAACCAATATGACACTGCCAAATTAAAAGCGTCCCATCATAAATGGAATTTCAACAAATTTGAAGCAGCGCATGCTATAAATCATATGAAAGATGCAACTAATATCACACTGCATATACTAAAGGTGTCTCGTCATATTGATTGACGCGGGATACAAAAAAGCTACAGTTTAATGTAAGAACATGCTTAATAGACAGATGAACTATGTACTATATACCGGAAGGCATGTCACATTAACAGGTATAATGTATAAGCTAAGCAGACTAGCACAAGCAGTTTAACCAGATTGGAAAAATTACAATCTAGACACCATATGCAACATGCAACCACATATCACACTGCCAAGTTAGAGGAAGCACCTGCGATGCTAGTGTAGGGGAAATGTTGTAATCAACTACAGAGCTACGCTCACTATCTTGATCTAGCATTTCTGTTTCTTGAGAATCATGTCAGGAGGCTGACGCTGCATTCTTTAAATGAGGAGTAGTCCCCTTGTCTGCCTGCCTCGTCATAAGTGATTGGTGAGGGATACACAAGAACATTAGATTGATGTAAGAACATGGTCAATACACAGATGTACTAGTATGTACCAAAAATAGAAAGGCATGTCATATTCAAAGGTATAATGTGTAAGCTAAGCAGATGCAATTTAACCAAATTGGAAGCAATACAAGCTAGACATCCAGCTGGAGTGGTGAGCATGATCATATAGGACCTAAGAGCCTGGTGGGAAGCGGGCTGCTTCACCACCATCGCAGCATTTTAGTTGGCTTCCAGGTGGTGCCTATCTTTGCTGGGCTTGTCACTGGCTCGGCCACTGCCCTGACTAGCTATTTGTCTCACGGGATGGTGGTTCATGTAAAAAAATATCTTTCCTTATCAGACCGACTTCGGCCTTTTGAATACAAGCTAGACACCATATGGAACATGCAACCACATATGATACCGCGAAGTTAAAGCAATCACCTGGGATGGTGGTTCATTGTGAGCGAGGTCATCAACTCCACAGCTACGTTTACCGTCTCCATCTGCTGACACTGCAGCCTTTATAGCGCTGTAACATGTCGTGCATAGCCGCAAAGAAAGCTGGCGCGACTTCTCTCTTTTCTTTGCTGCTTCTCTTTCAGCAGACTCTGAAATACCCTTGTATAAAAACACAATAGTGAGAGTATGGGTGAAGTGTGTGCATCACTAGTGCACTGTAAAAGTAGCAGATAGCAGGTGGCTGAAAAATAAATGACAGGAGACATATGATAGCTCTACAACATTGCATGGCAAACAAATTAGATTCTACTTCGTATGATTTTGTAATATATGAGCACAGGAAATGCAGGTACTCCTCCAGCACACCACCACATGTGGTCATATCTAAGATAACAGTCGACTGAAAATAAATAGGTCAGTCAAATTTTTTTAATGAACCGTCCGATCAAGGAACGGGCAGATGGCTTTCGTCTACCTCCCGCCAGTCACTATGGACGATCTTTCTCGAACCGCCAGCCACCACCGGTCCAGACCCCTGCATCCGCCGCCCCGCCCTCCCCTCGGCCTCACACCACCGCCGTGCTTGGCAGCGCCCCCAGGCCATCCCTTTAATCCCGACTGACCTCCAGTCTCCAGATCGGGCGCCAGTAGATCTAGGCCGCACATGCCCCTAAGATAAACACCAAGGCGCTGCTTCCCTGGCGTAATAGGCGTACTAGCGCCTGTTACATTGGGGAATGCTTCAGTTAATTGGGAATCAACTGGCCAGAAATTGAAATTCAGGGGGGCGATGGACCTCTAGCTAAGGTGACATAGTATATGAGGAGAAACCTTGTGCATCGCGAGTTACTAGGAACATCTAGTATGAAGAAGAAGCGGTCAACTAGTGTCTTCTATGGGATGAATACCGTGCAAGTAGACATGTAAGATTTGCACGAATAAGGGAAGAGGAGTACCCGTATCAGTTGCCAGTGTGGTGTCGATATGTCGCAGCGATCTTCTTGTTTTTCCCGGGGGAACCGATGTTTTGGAGAGCCATTGTTCCTTGGACAAACCCATGGCCAAATTGTTGACTGTGTTGCCGTGGCCGTATATCAGCGGAGGGGAAGAAGATCCGAGGCGGCAAAGGACAGCGTAGCAGGAACAACTCCGGTGCGGTGGACGGTGGCAAAGTTGGAGCGACAGCGGTGAGGCGCAGGACGGCGTGGTTGAACTGGCTCGGGTATGGACTGCTCGGCCTCGGCTTCAACTACTAGCTGTGGAGGGCGTTGCGGTTGAGGTTGCGGTGGATGCCGACGTCGGGGTATCCGCTCCGGCGTGAAGGAGGAGGGCGGCGATTGATGGGTGGGATGGGGTGGCGGACGGAGGACGCCGGGGTTTCACAGCTGGTGGAGAGGTAGTTTTGGCGCCCACGGGGTACGAATGGGGGATCGGACGGGTGGGGGGGACCATGTTTCGGTCTGGGACGCGCTTGTTTTTGGCTTTTTTGAAAAGAAGATGGGACACGCTTGTTTGAAATTTGGGGAAAGTACAAACTTTGCCCCCCTCTTAATTTCAGACCTACTGCGGGTCGGGGGTAGGATGGTAATCCCGAGTGTCCTAAATAGTGGGTGGGAGCAATTTCGGCCACGCGCATGTGTGCTTAGGCGGCCATTGTGTATGAATGTTTTTCGGAGGCGGTTGCGTGTCGTCTAGATGAAGCTACAAACCTACCCCGGTTTAGACATTTGGACGTTGGGCCGGTAGGTTTCACGGGTCGGAGTTATTAGAAAAGTAATTTCCTTGTACTACCAAACATTGGTCTCACGCACCCTCATAAAAAAACATTGGTCTCACACGGTTTCGGGAAAGTAGAGGCTCTTTCGGCGCTTCGTTCGAAATTTTGAAACACAAGCATTCACGTTTAGAGTACTCTTGAACTATGAGGATTGACCTAAATAGACAACGTTATATTTGACCTTGTATGTTTGAAAACCTCATTAAATTATCTGCTTCTTTTTGAAATTTTGATACTTGAAAATCCTGTAACTACGATTATTTTGGAATGGAGGAGCTAAATTTGAATCTATTTTGTACACGACTACATATGTTATTATCTACAAAATCAGAGCAAAGATTGGTGCCCCCATAATTTAGGTATGGTTTACAAACTCCATGATATCAAATTCAAATAATTGAGTGGACTTCATGTTGAATTTGATTTTTTAAACCACCTTAAGTTGAATTCAAATGTATGCTAGTTCATAGGTAGCTATTTATAATGTCCATTGTGTAACTTTCGTATGTATAATGTGCTTTACACACACAACATGAACTATACTCACGTTTATATTCGATTGCTAAAGCGATGCATTGTCTGGAGTTCAAAATACTAACTATGTGGATTAATTGTGTCGAATAATAACATAGACATGCTCAAATTCGATAGAATCTACATGTCTGATGGATCAATGACCGCTCCTTACACGAATCGCAAATATCATGATCCCATCCTAATATTTGGATACAATTTATATCTTTAATCAATGTGTTGAGCAGTCTTTTACGTGTAGTTTCACTCTCCATCGATGGTCTCTCGCACATGCTCACACACACTCTCCCGAGGTGTCTTTCTCGTACACATGCTCTAGATATAACCCTCCCTCCCTCTCGTAACCATTTACAACTGTTTTCACTAACCTTTATCACAAGCACTCTTCCTCTCGCAAACATACACACGCACAATCCTCATCGACCCTTTCTATATACATGGACCTGCCTACGCGTCTCATGTACGCACATTATCTTTACGCTTGTCTCTCACGCATTGTCTCACACATCTCTTCCTAATCGACAAGTATGATTCTAGCAGAGCATTCTGTAGGATGCCCCTTAAAGTTAGGTTGGATGAATAGTAATATCAGAGATAAAGGGGTTACCTTAGTCCGAGAACCTAGGGTTACAAATCCTATCCCGCTTTGTCAGTGGACACAGAGTCGTTCACAATTCTGCTATCTTTGTCTTGTACGACTAGTCATCCACGGGTCTTCCTAAATGCGTCACGGGTCGACCAATGTGGCGCAGGACGGAACCGAATGAAGGGCCTCACCTCGACCCACCGGACCTCACGTGGTGACACACCCTCTGCCCCCACGTCTCATTATCTTCTCACACCCACACATACCAACACAAACACCACACACACAGAAAATTTCTCCTGGTGCCTCTATTCCCTCCCCCCTTGCATATATATACACACTCAAGGGAATGGAATTTCTCGTCGTGATGTCATATTCGTCTCTCTCTCTCTAGACCACTCTCATTTCTCGTGCTATCTCTCCCACGCCCCACCCCCATCGGCCCCTCTATGCATGCCTCTCTCGAATACGTAATACACACACATATGCATCTCTAGGCCCCGCCAAATGCATCAACTACACATTCACACATGTTACATCGCGTACCCCATTGATCTAAAAAGCCCTCTCTTCACGTTTATTTCGCATACAACATTCCTTTTGAATAAAGTATGGCCAAAAAGTTATTTCAGGGTTTCTACATATATACAACAATACAAAGTTATATGGAGGAGTACGAATGCTATTTTGCATTGCATGGTGCCCACAATGATATTTATTCCGCACTATGAATTTGTATATTTTTATACTATATACAAAGTTAGTCATAATAAAGAGAATCGAAGAGCATCTCTGTCTCCATCACATACCCCACTGTATGCCCCTTTCACGTATGCGCACAAAACTATCTCCATGTCCTCTAAAAGTAAGCCCCCAGAAAATTCACGCATGTTTCATCTTTCTCTCGCTATATATGCAATGACGGTCATTGGATTTGAAGAGAAAGCACGATACGTACATTGGACTTCAGAATCCACTCATTATGGTCACCATTTATGTTTAGTGGTTATTATACAGTCACGGGCTCACCATACAACTCTGTATTTGCTCATGACATGACTAGTTGACTAGTTAAACACTCCACATGGCACCTCTAGTGTTGCATCACATTATCTCACTACCATCGTGCCCACCTGTCGACTTGTATCTACTCTACATCTACACTCTTATAAAATACATAAAATACACTCTTATAAAAAACAGAGTTGGTGATGATGGTGTGCCTGCCATCCTGCAATATAGGTTGTCCGATTTATATCTGACGGATAGGAAAAAAACTATGGCAATTTTGCAAAAAGGTACCCACACACCTCTCCACATTTGCAAATAAGGCCTTCCCTCTTTCATCCTTTTCTCTCACAAGATAAACAAGTCATACAAATGCATCTTGATGTTACGTGCAACGCACGGGCATCTTGCTAGTAAGAATGAAAACAAACGACAAAAAAATATTTGGACGGTGGTTTGAAGTCATGACCGCGGGCACAGCGGACAAGGTGGACTTGTATTGGTATGATGAGCCGTCTGTTTTAACACACAGGAGCTGGTGTGGTGATTATACACACACGCACGCATGCACACGAACTGCATCCATGCAATACTCACACAAACACATGCACCCACGCACGCACGCAACACTCACATGTACACACGCAGCCACGCACGGACGCAACACTCACACGCACACACGCCTGCATGCACGCACACACCAGTACACCACATGACCAACACACACTCCCACGCTCAAGTGCTCAACCTACAGGTGCATGCGCACACATCAGGCCCTGACAAACACATACACAACCAGGTGATTCCCGCGCACGGGTTGGAGCCTTGTCGCGCCTGCATAAATTTGTGTTTATCTGACCTTTTCCTAAGCGAATTGATAGGTGGGACCCACAAGGAACCTGGTCAATTTAACTAGTCAACATGGCGCCACGCAGACTATTTGGCCGGTCAACAGAGTGCAATCCGAGGCTGAACTGTGAGCAAGTGACCGTATAATCGCAAAACGTATGTACTGACCGTAATCAGCTTATTCTGAAGTTCGGTGACCGTATTACACTTTACTCTCTGTAGGCCCTCCAAAACTACCTCTCTACATGTTCTCGCATGTTACATCTAACAACTATGCAATACAACACTACTACTACACTCTAACACAATAAATCATATGTGTTTTTAGTTTTACTACATATCATATTGTTACTTATAATTATTCAGTTTGCATACATTAAAATTGCCTTTGAAATGTATGGCCAGTATCATCTACTGCGCGGGAAAAATCCCGCCCTTTCCTGTTTAATCAGGTTTGTATCGATGGATCGTGCGAAACAACAAAACTATAGTACTATACAGTACAAGTGACAGTTCACTGGGCCGTCATGTCGTGTACTCCTCCGTCGTAAGAGTGAAGCGCTCGCTTTCACAAATATTCTAGTCCCTTTCGCCGACATGTGGGACATCAAGCTACCAGGTCCATGTGCCATACCGGAATACAGTGCAGAGCAGCCGGGGTGAAGCACCCCAGTCATGGCGCATGTTAATGAGCAATGAGGTGTCAAATCACAAAGTTGCACCTTTCCTGCAGTTAAGTTGGAGGGACGAAGTAATAATGCTAAAAAAAGAAGTTGGAGGGACGAAGCAACCATCATTTCACTCGTTGCTGAATCCGCTTCTCCCTCATCTTCTTCAACTTAACCACGTGTTGCGTCTGCCGTTGTTCTGCCTCATGTGGGACGCGGATCGGCTTGGTAAAGCACTGACATGTGGGACCGCATGTTAGAAAACCACGAGGACAACATCCTCCGAAAATAGGAAGCCTAATCCTAAACTTACAAAGGGCTACGTAGCTATTACGTATACTTTCCATCTAATCTATATAAGCCCCCCCTGATTTTTAGGTGGGGTGGGCCTAATCCTCTCCTTTAATCCAATCAAATAGTCCCACATCACATCAGTTTGTAACTTTACGTAAAACATTACGTGGATGTAGCATTGCTCAAGTAAGAAACATCCCCCACCATCCGCGCGGCAAAATCACCTCCTTTTTACATATCTTGATTCTATAATTTTTTAGATCAATATAATTGAGATTTGTATAGATAGCACACAGGAGCAAAACCAAGTGGTACGGTTAAGGGCATCCATAATGTGTAGCATAATGTGTAGCTAAATGTGGACGGTGTTGCCAAAGCCAAAAAGATGGAACCGAAGCTCCCTGATTGATTGATTGAAGGAATAGAAAAATGCAACGTCTCTCCTCTTTCTCCCATGCTTGGACGCATGCAGTACAGTATAGAGCACAGAGTCTACTCCCCTGTCCCTTCTATCACAAATCACAAAGCAGTGAGGCGTCAAATCACAAAAGCACCAACGAAGCAACCATCATTTCACTCTTCGCTGACTCCACTTCTCCATCGTCTTCTTCGAGAAACCATCTCACCGCACTAGTACTCCTAGTAGTACTATTAAAGGACTTCCTGGATGCAAATAAGGCGGTTGTCTCGGCTTTTAGGCGGCACTTGCGAACGAATTACCATGGTCTACCTCAATGGTGTTCTGCATCGAACGCACTTCACCAAACCACAAAAAAAGGATATCGCCGATGTCACCGCAATGGGGAAGGAAGTCAAATATAGTTACTACCTCATCTTTTGTGTACACAAGTCCAATATATCAAAATTACAATTTGCAAAGGACCACTAACACTAATCGAGGCAAAATTGATGGGGTTAGCAACCAAGGACATTAATATCCCCTGCATGCATGCGGAAGTGAGAAGGTTGGTTTGCATGGCGCTGCATTAATCAAGCGATGAGGAGTGAGATGATTAGCTCTTTGGTCTTTGGAGAAAAACATACGCATTAATTGACACGTGAAACGAGGATTTGTATTGATTAAATCCCACGAAGGAAAACCCCGCCTTTCTTTTTTAATGCTACTAGTACTCCTAGTACGTATGTACTTATCCTGTTTGGGTCTAGGACTTGCATTGCCAAACTTTGCCACAAATTTTTGCCAAGCTTGCCTAATGTTTTCAGAATGAGAAGGAGGTACACTTGTGCACGGCTGTCGCGGTCGCACCGCAGCCTCACACGGTCGCTCCTGCACGCCGCGGTCGCACCGCACCCTCACGTAGTTGCTCCTGCACGCTGCAAACCCAACCAAGGGAACGCACCCTCACTGACACGTGTTATCACATGTGAACAAACCAAACTCAGCCATCCTATCACTGACACATAATTTTCATTCATAGAGTATGTTTATCCAACCACATGTTGGGGAGTATCCGCACGGACCGTGCGGTGGTCTGTTGGGGAAGAAGAAGAGGTGAGGAAGAAGGAAAGAAGGGTTAGCAGACGTAGGATATTCATCCAACCGCCTGAAATGGTAGACTGACCCAAGTCAGGTGACTTGCATAACAAATATATGTTTTTACACAGCAAAATATCCATAAAAACAACAACATAAAGAAAAACTATCACTGCTGGCGGAAAGAGATGGCCTCGTCATCTTTGGCTGCCGGCGCGAACCAGCCGTCGCTCCCGACGTGTGTCTCCGCACCGTGGTTGTCCCCGGCCTCCAGCTACTCATTCAAGTGGAGCATGCGGGCGCTCTGCACGGACGAGAGCATAGTCGGGTTCAAGTCGAGGAAATCCGGTTCTGCCTGCAGGAGGACCTCGATGGCAACGGCATCCGCGCGCTCCGCGTCGAGTCGAGCCTCCGCCACCCGGTTCAAGTCCAGGACGTCCGGTTCCACCTGCAAGAGGGCGTCGATGAGAGCGGCATCCGTGCGCTCCGCGTCGAGTCGAGCCTCCACCGCCCGGTTCAAGTCCAGGACGTACGGTTTCGCCTGCAGGAGGGCGTCAATGAGAGCGGCATACACGCGCTCTGCGTCAAGTCGAGCCTCTGCCGCCCGGTTCAAGTCCAGGACGTCCGGTTCCACCTGCAGGAGGGCCTCGATGGCAGCGGCATCCGCGCGCTCCGCCTCAAGTTGAGCCTCCGCCGCCCGGTTCACATCCACGACATCCGGTTCCGCCTGCAGGAGAGCCTCGATGGCAGCGGCATGTGCGCGCTCCGTGTCGAGTTGAGCCGCTGCCTCCCGGTCCTCCTTTAGTATCGCCATGTTGAACCGCTGGTCCGCCTGCACCATGGGGGACTCGGACGCTGGCACGAAGTCGACGTCCATCGTCTCATACCCATCGGTGGCCTTCTGCGCCGCAACCTCCGCCATGAACATTGGATCGGCTTCCTCCTCCTTGTTGCTTGGGTCCAGAGAACTCAGGGATTGGCCCGCCGCAAAGCGAGCTTGGGAACGGAAGTCTGTGGCGCCGAACGCCACCGCGATTTCTGCGCAGCGCTCCCACATCAGCATCTTGTAGTAAGTGATCTTGCGATGCACCATGGTTTTCCGGCAAACTAGGGGACGCTTGATGCGGGCTAGGGGATCGAAAGGTGGGGGGATGGGTTGGAGATTTGGTGTGGTTTTAGGGCAGTGGCTGGTGTAGGCCGAGCAGTGAAGGTTCTGGTGTGAATAGTGGTTCCGGTGATGACGGTCAATCGGTTTTGACTGTACATCGCTCTTGTCGCGTTCGCGTTGTAGCCCGGCACGCTGGACTATCCACGTCGCTCACCGAATGGAACGCGCTTCGTCTTGTGGGACCGTAGTTGAGGGCAAACCGACGTCCCTCCCCGTCCCCCACCCGCGTCATTTATTATACAACCACCCCCTCCATTTTATGCGGAGTAAATAAAAAAAGAGGGAGTATACTACGGATGAGGATCCCCTGACGTGGCCAAACCCATTGAGTAACTGACATGCGGGGCCTAGCAAGCATGGGATCCGCCAGTAAGTGACCAAAAAGGAGGGTAAGGCAAGGATACCTACGTTAGAGGATCCACTTCCACTATACTACTTTGACCAAATGTTAGAGTAATAATATATGACATGCAACTTACACAAATGTTAGAGTAATAATATATTACATGCAACTTACACAAAGCATACAGGGTCTAATGAGTTTTTCGAGGCTAACTTTGACCAAATGTTAGAGTAATAATATATGACATGCAACTTACACAAAGCATACGGTCAAATTCGTATGTGAAAGGAGTTTCCAATGATATAATTTTCACATTACACATCTCATGTGCTATTAATCTTGTCAATAGTCAAATTGGAAACCATCTCGTGTACAAATCTAGGAGTACATACGAATCTAACAATATTGATTGGGCGTTGTTGAATGTTGATACCTTTTTGATCATAGTAGAGATACTTTGACTACACATAAAACTTATATGTAAACTAGAAAGGATAGGAGGGAGTATCTTTTACGTTCAAAAACGAAACGGACATTGAATACCCTTTATATATGATTTGCGGATGCTATGATCACCGGTTCAAATTTTTGAATCCGCCTTAGGTATCACATGCCGCCACACGTTCCCTCTCGATTTCATCTCAGGGTCCGGAGATCTATTGAAAGAGAACTAGGGTGGGTACATGCGAATGATACTCGGCGGAATGTTCAAATGAGGCATGCGGGAGGATGGACTCGCCTGGAGGGCGACATGATCGATGGAGAAGAGGGTTGGAGAGGAATGAGAAATAAGCAAACGCCAAATGATTATACTTGAACGGCTCAAATAAACAACAAGTTGTCTCGCTTGGCTTACATAGTGAAAGGCCTCATGCACCACGCGGAGCACTAACGCTCGAATATGGCCGAGAAAACAGGGAAACCGACATGTGGGCACACCCGTCGTCGGGTCGACGTGGCATAGACTAGTTCAATGGAGGAGCTGGCCCACGACCTCCTCGCCACCGACAACCATGCATGTGGGTCGTTGGGGCCAACAATGGGGCGTAGATCCTGCACCGCCTCTGGACGACCGCGGTGAGCGACACACTCATATCGTCGCTAGACACGGTCGGTTTCAGTGTGCCGAGGGTGGCGTTTGGTTTGTGCCCAAGGTTGCCCCATCAAAGCATTGGGTAGCCAAAATTTTGGTTGAGGTATTGGTTGCCCATGATTTGGCCGACATTGGCAAGAAAAATGAACTAGAGTTGGCTAGAGTTCATTGGCATGCCAAAGAAATGGCAACCATCCAAACAAAGACCAATCTTTGGGTCATGACCAAAATTTTGGTTGAGGTATTGGTTGCCCATAATTTCGCCGACATTGGCAAGAAAAATGAACTAGAGTTGGCTAGAGTTCATTGGCATGCCAAAAAACTGGCAACCATCCAAACAAAGACCAATCTTTGGGTCATGACCAAAATTTTAGTAAGGTGCACTTTGTCCACAATCCAAATACACCCCCACAGCCGGCTCGTCGAGGAAGCACGGGGCGCCACGATGAGTCCGTGGAGTGGTGTAGCACGGCCAAGTGCATCCTCTGGACCTGAGACCATGCCGGGTCGTCTTGCTTTTTCAATGACATGCAGGGATCCCATGTGAGCAAAGGGCATCTCCAACCTTGCCACGACCGCAGCTGACTACCCTGGCACACCAAAGCCCTCGTCCCTCGCGCCGTTGCACGGTGCGTTCCAAACCGGCACTAGCTGCCCGCATTCATGCCGTCCGTTCGTATGTCGTCGTTAAGAGGCTCGGTGCCCAAGGAACCAACTCCGGCGACTTAATGACGCACCCGAACGCTTGGCCTCACCGGAATGCGCTACTTAAAGCGGCAACACCCAGCTAACCTCCACACCATAGCACATCGTCCTCCTACCTGGCACCACATCCGCCATGACCACAAGTGCGAACGCTCTGCGGGAGTGCTTGTCTTCGGGGATGAAGCTCGAGGTCGCCACCCTCACTCAAGTCACCTCTCGCGAGGCAATAGCGGCGTAGCCAAACACGGACGCGACCGCACAATCGGTGGCCACGCTGGGGACCGATGACGGGAGCACTGTCAGCCACGCATCCTATTTGCCGCCGTCCAACGTCTGGCACCGCCGAGGTTGGGGACTCCTCCGAGGATGAGTAGGGCATGGGAGGCGGTAGCGCACGGTGTGCCAACTGGCCGGTCCGTATCCCGTGTTCTACTCTTCCTCGCCGGAGACCGCACCTTCACTTCACGGGTCTTGAACCCCGCCCCCGTACATAGAGATTGCAGATGGAGGACGTCGGTCACCGCCGTAGAATAGGTTTAGGGTCGGGCTTCTTTTATTTTTCTGTCCTATAAAAGTTCGAAATGTAATGAAAATCTGCCATGTTTGCATTAATGTCGGCCGGTGTATATGAACTTTCACAATAATATACATATTGTAGGAGTACTAGCAAGATGCCCGTGCGTTGCACGGAAGATCAAGATCTTGTGGGAGAAAAGTATGAACGAGGGAGAGCCTTATCTGCAAATGTGGAGAGGAGTGCGGGTAAATTGTCATAGTTTTCTTCCTATCCGTTAGATATAGATCGGACGGCCTATATTACAGGATGACAGGCACACCATCATCACCAACTCTGCTCTTTATTGAACCGAACAAATCTAACATGCGAAGTAAAATAAACACATAGGGTCTATACATACACAAATTATCTTAGGCACCCCAAAAGTATGTCCAGTACACATTCACGCATTTCACATCTTTCTACATCTAGGGGAACCTATGGAAGGGTTAACGTAAATTGCCTCTCTCTCTCCTCCCCTGATTTTCATGGTGCTGGGCCCCTCCCTCCCCCAAATCTACAACCAACAGCTCACATGTTTCACATTACATTAATTACATAACTGGGATTACGTAGGTGTAGCATTACTCGCCCTAAAAAACCCAACTAAGCCAACCTCCCAGCATATCACGCGGGAAAAGACCCGGCCGCGCCGTCTTAGTCGGGATTACCGGATTACTAGTAGTAGTATCGATGGATCGCGCAAAGCAACATTTTTTAGGGGGCAAAGCACCTAGTTTAAAAGGAAAAAAGGCGGTACACTCACATCATTCTGTCGCAGTCGCATTACACCCCACACACGTTCGGTCCTGCACACGGCTCACGCAAACGGAACGCGCTTCGGCTTGCCTCTTCACTGACACATGGGACTGCACTTGGAGAAACCGACCATGCGCCAAACTCCCCCTGCCCACCGCACGAAAATCCTCCCCCCCACCCACACCCAAAAATTCCCCCCAAATCCGATTGAACAACCCTTCGGCCAACTAGCCAATAATATTCCCCAAACCCACTCCCCCTATCCCCCTCCCCTCCATTCGCTCTGCCAAAGCCGCCCTCCCTGCCGCACTGATACGTCGGTGCCGCGGTTTGGCTATCCTCTCACTCCCACAGTACGCTCTCGTAGACTGCCATCCTCTAGCCGCGCCGCCACCTCTGGCTACGTTCTTGTGGAGGCGCACGGCGGTCAGCACCGCCACCGCTGGCGACGTTCGTGTGGAGACGCACGATGGTCAGCTCTCCCATGGTACGCGCATTCTAGACTGAGGGCCCGTTCATGTCGGTGTAGCGTTGAATGTTAGCTGATAGACGTTGTTAATCTCACTGTTTGCCTAAGTAGTTTACTGTCAATATGCTCTGCTTAAGAAGCTTCCTTTCCCTGTTCTGCACTCAATCTACTTAGCTGAGATGGCATGCCAAGGCCGATTAGTTGCTAAAATATCCTGCCATATATTTATTGTGACGTAGATTGCCATGGTCTAGTAGCCAATCTGTTAGGTGAAATAGCTCTACACCGTTTTATACTCGATCTTTGTTGCTGCGATGGCCTTCGATAGTTCGATGGCTGTGTGCTCAGCCTCATTGACTGCTGAAACAGCCTGCCATAATCTAGCACTCAAATCTGTTTGCTGAACAACTTTACATATATTTCGTTACTTAGATCTGCTCGTCCAAATATCTTGCCATAGCTTTATACATCGACCTAGGTATTTTTTTTCTGGACTTCATAAAAAAGCATATATGTTTTCCCTGTAATATCTAGTAGAAGAACTAATTTGTATGTCTAATAGATGGAAAGGACTTGGATAACTTCTTCTCGAAGATTCTCCGCTGCATATGTCGAGGGGGTTGAAAACTTCATGAACTTTATCAGAGCTGAGTATGGTCGTCCGAAATCAGATGTGCTCTGCCCATGTAGCAGTTGTATGAATTCAGTTACAAGACCCCAGTCAACTGTGCAAAATTATCTACACTTGTATGGGAGGTCGGTCACATATACTAGGTCGGTTCATCATGGTGAAGCTGTGAACGTCAATGTTATTGACTAGGTGGAAGCAGCAGATCACCATCTTGATCTGCCTGATGCTCAGGTGGAAGAGGAGGAGGAGGTGGTGGTGCCGGAGCTAGTGAGTTTGACCAACATTGAAACAATGCTACAAAATGCTTGTGCATTCCGTGAACTTTCACCTGCAGAAGAAAAACAGTGGGCCCGCATGTTGGAACAATGCAACGTTGCTGTCACCCTAGGAAATAAGCTGTCAGTATTCTTATCTATGGTCACCTTTCTTCAGGTGAAGACATCCGAGCGGATGACCAACAAATCATTCGATGCGATGTTGGCTGCTTTCCGCAAATCTTTCCCAGATGCGTCTGAGCTGCCACACACCTACAGTAAAATGAACAATTTCCTTCATGCAGTTGGAATTGGATATGATATGATCCATGTTTGTAAGAATAATTGTGTTCTATTCCAGAAGAATTATGCCAACTTAAGTGAATGCCCGAAATGCAAATCATCAAGATGGAAAGATGGCGATGCTGTGAAGAGGATTCCTCATAATGTTCTTAGACATTTTCCAATTACACCAAGATTGCAGAGGTTGTTTCATGATGCTGAAACAAGAGAGGATGTATTGTGGCATTCTAGGAACCAGGAGTTCAGAGATCAGAATATAATGAGCCATCCATCTCATGGTAGTTTGTGGAAAAGCTTCAATGATAAACACAAAGAGTTTGCTACTGACCCAAGAATATAATGAGCCATCCATCTTAGATGGATTTAACCCATTTGGCCACCAGAGCGCCACATATAGCATGTGGCTAGTGCTTGTTATCCCTTACAACATGCCTCCAAATATCTGCACCAAAGAATCAAACTACATGATGGCCTTGCTCATCCCAGGTCCAAAAAGTCCAGGAAAGGATTTTGATTTGTTCATGGAGCCTCTTGTGGATGAACTTCAATAGCTATGGAAGGGTGTTCTTGCTCGAGACCTATATAGCAACCCACCAGCTGATTTCTTTCTACATGCTGTTGTAATTTGGTGCATCCATGATTATCCGGCTTTGGGCACTATGTCATGGTGAACGACACATGGTTACAATGCATGTGTTCGCTGTGACAGGAATCCGCTGTCATACGCAATACTTAGCAAGATCTGTTACATTGTACACCGCCGTTTCCTTGCCAAGGACAAGCCGCATCCAAGAAAATACCAAAGACATGTGTTCAATGTAAAGCATGAAAACCGTGATGCGCCAAAGAGGATCACCGTCGATGAGTTGCAAGTGGAATTAGAGAAGGTCAGGCATATTACACCAGGAAACCATCCTGGTAATGGTAGAGGGAAAAGGAAGCGTGGCACGGTAGAAGAGAGATTATTGTTTACTTGCAGGTCCACTTTGTGGGACTTGGAGTATTGGAAAGATTTTGATCTGCGGCATAATCTTGATGTGATGCACATCGAGAAAGATATATGTGAAAGCATTATCGGCACACTTCTTAACATTGAAGGCAAGATGAAAGATACCTTAAAATCTAGGATTGATTTGACACACCTAGGTATCAGAAAGAATTTGCAGGTGCAAGATGAAGGTAAACCACATGATATGGCACCAGCTGTGTACATCTTGGACAAGGTAAAAGGAAAAGAATGTTGCGAGGTCCTGTCACGTGTGAGATTCCCACATGGATTTGCTTCCAACCCTGAAAGGAGAGTCAGTGAAGTTGGAAACAAGGTACAAGGGTTGAAAACTCATGACTGCCATGTCCTAATTCAAAGGGTTTTACCTGTTATCCTTAGAGGATTAGGCTGCCCTGACTTATACAGAGCAGTTGCAGAGTTGGGACAATTCTTCAGGGAACTCTGCAGTAGAAATATCAGGATAGATGCTTTGGAGCGTCTTAGAGACAAGATACCAACTATCATATGCGACCTTGAGAAGATATATACTCCGGCCTTCTTTGATGTGATGGTGCATTTGGATGTTCATCTACCTAATGAGGCACTACTTAGAGGTCCAGTACAGTATGGCTGGATGTACCCTATTGAAAGGCGGCTAGGCACTTTCAAGGGCTATGTTAGGAACAGAGCTAGACCCGAGGGTTCCATTGCAGAGGCCTACATTGCTATAGAAGCGTTGACATTCTGCTCAAAATGCATTGAAACAGCTGATCAGCTTAGCAAAGAGGTGGGTGAAGACAATCTCAGGCTCAATGTTTTCGATTATTCTGTTCGAGTTACAGGGAAGAGTCAACAAGAGGACAAACCTAAAGATTTGGACAAAATGGTTTGGTATGTGTTGAATAACTGTCTTGAGATACTACCTTATATCAAGTAAGTGTAGTACTGCAGCTTATACATCATAATCTACTAAACTTACAGCACATTCTTATATATTTAGATGTTTGACGCGATCACTATGTTGTGCAGCATCTACAAAGAGGAGTTGCTGCCACAAAATCCAAGAAACATTGACAAACTGGTTATGGCAGGATTTGCGATATGGTTCAAGAACCATGTAAGCTTTTGAAGTGCACTGTCAGTTTTTTTAATATATTGAGTACATAAGATGATCAGCTTGTCTATTTTCTAACTATAGGTTAAGAAGATGCGGGAGGATGGGCAGGCAGTTGATGATGCCCTTTACTCACTAGCAATGGGTCCTGATACTCGGGTAAGACATTATGAATCTTGCGTTGTTGGAGATGTGCACTGCAACACCCTTGCACGAGACGAAGGCATGAAGACACAAAACAGTGCCATCATGAGCACGGATACGTAGGACAAAGGGACAACTGAAATGTATGCTAACATAACAGACATTGTTCAGTTGCAGTATATCTCCAGTTTCGAGGATCATCGGTGTGTGGTTCTGTTGTGCTGTCATTGGTATAACCTGTTTTCCAGGATCGCGAAACCCAGAGCTAATGATTATTTCAAATCCATCAATGTCAAGGCGGGTACCAAACCAACGAGCCTTTTATTTTGGTCAATCAAGCAACACAGATATTTCTTGGAAGACACATTTGCACGTAGCGATAACTGGAGAGTATTGCAAAGGTTTGAGCAGAGGAATTCATTTAAAGAAGTTGCACAACAAGATGATGCTTACACTGCTCCTCATGTACAAGATAACACATATGTTGCTAATATCTTTGAGAACCATCACATCAATGACACTGATGAAAAGATTGCCTGTCGTGATGTGGACATACAAGAGTTGATCAAGAAGAAGCCAACGTTCGAGGACATTGAGGACGAAGAAAAAGATGACACCATGCGGAATTACGATTCAGACTGATACACATGGCGAAGATGTTGACGCTGCTGCTGCGGATGATGATTACATTCCTTTTGTCATATTTGCCTGTCAGAAGACGTTGTTTTATCTACTATGTGAAATTGTGTTTGCTATGACAACTGAAACGTGATGAACATGTTGTTTGGTGTTTTGCTGTGAGAACATCACTTGTTATGTATGCTGATTTATGTTTGGTGATTGTATGACAACTAAAATATGATGACAGTGTTGTGTAGTTGTACTCATATTTGGCTGTGAAACTTGAATTTGATGACATAGTTTGTTGTTGTTCTGCAATTTTCTCGACGTCTTCGAATGAGAACGAAGCTGACCTGACAGGGCCTCTGCTATTTATTTATTTATATGAGCAAAACGGGATACCCCCTGATTTCTGTTAATAGAAATCATTAGATGTTCACAACACCGTGCCCATCCTGCTACACAGGTTTCATTCATTACTAGTTTCAGCAAAGTGCTCATGTTGTAGCCACTGAATACATCACGAGTGCTACATACACTGCAAATAAAGAGACAATCATCCTACAGAGCACATCAATTTTGCCCATTATCTTCACAAGCTCTTTCATCTCCTCATTGCTGTCAAGGCCGTTCACCAACTGTTGCTTGTCCATGATTAGAGGAACTGCATCTTTAACCTTCTGCTCTGCATCTTCCTCTTCTGTCTTTCCTTCAGTTACTTGTCCAACACCCCAACCTGCTGGTATTGGGATTGCTCGGCTAACCACATAATCAGCATAGTTGCATTCCCCCACATCGGCTACTTCCCAGAAATACAAATCACACGAATCTTCCCTTTTCTGCACGAATCAAATTGGAAGATCATCAACCAAACTATTAAAAAAATCAGCAACTGAAAGCAGCAGAACAACACTTAAACATATTATTGCCCCATGATTCGTGCATTTGTAGAAGACTCGGCCAGGGTTACGGATTGTGGTTGAGACGCGACGGATGACTCTGCATGATTTGCAGCATTCGCACCACACCAATGGCAGCGGGTTGCGATGAGCAATCGGCTGCGGTGCGGGTGCTGGCAGGGGTGTGATGAGACCCACAGGCGATGGTACGGGTGGCGACTTGGAGCATATCTAGTTGTTGCCTGCTGAAGAGCAGGTGGACGAGCAGCCAGCAGACATGGTTGCTGCGGCCAGAGCTTCTGATTCTAGGCAGAGTAAGTAGAGAAGTGGAGAAGCAAACTTTGGATATGTCAGTTTCATTACTTGTAGTGTAGCATAGCGCCATATATAGAATATAGTCATAGTCTAGGTTTGGATTCGAACCAGCTACATGAGCACGTCTTTCTTTTTTCTAAAACTCAGCAACGTCTCTTTACTGGTACACTAGCTTGTTCTGTATGCCTTCCCAAGTATTTGATTTTCTTTCCCTTTTTTTGCGAGGAAGGAACGAGGACAAAATTGAGAGTTCCTCGGAATCGAACCCAAGACCTCTCGGTTGAAAACCAAGGGTGCTAGTCACTTATGTGGCGAACGTTCCCTGTGATGAGGACGATAGACGAACGCATTTTCCTCGCAGTTTTCTTCCTATATATAAAAAAGTATGCTACTTGGTGTCCGCTTAGTCAAAAAACGATTGTGCCAACCTTGACTGTTGGATTGACATTCAACATCTATCGCGTTTCTTCAGTCTCTTCTTCCTCGAGCCGCCAAAGCCAAACCAGCGCCTGCGGGACCGCTTGCTCCCACCTCCCATGGCTGGCTGTGATCTTCCCTGGCTCCTATTCGTTCCCGTCCGAGGCCTCACCATCGTCCTCTGCCTTGGTTCGCTCGCCACGGCGCCGCCCTCCGGTGTTGTCAACATGGTCAACAACCGAGAGGAATAAGGAGATGAATGTACATGGTGAGGATGACAGTAGGAACCCAGCAGCGCGCGTAGTAATTTTGTTTTTTCAGGACGGAGAAGGTTATCAACTAGGTTGTGCGGGACCCGTGGCCCGTCTAGCCCAGGCTTTTATTTCATATGTTTAGCACATGACCAGCACCGTTTGTTTTTTTCCTTTCTGAAAAATGGCTAGCCAGCTATTTTGTTTCTTGCAGAATAACCAACATAGGCCTACTTGCTTTTCTACGCCCTGCTGGGCCGGTAATCTTTCAAGACAAGGAGGGATGCATTTTGCCCAGAAAATGGGCAATAAGTAATAAGAAATGGGCTATAAGTAATAAGAAATGGGCTGTAAAATGAAAAAAATACAGCAAACAGGCAATTTGTTCCAAAATACTGTTTTCTTTTTGATTTTGATATTTTAAATTTCATTGTTTTTCTGCCGGTAAAATTTCATTAAATTTAAATTAATGAATATTTAGATTTAAAATTAATTTGAATCTAGCTAGAAATTTGGGTTGTATGCTGTTTGGGACAGATTTGGAGGATGACTTGTGGGTCTACTAGGTTGACGTGTACTTTGGCTTTGTCAACTTAGTCCCCAAACGATTCTAGCAGCAGTGACCGTTGGATGTTAATCCAACGGCCGTGCTGCTTCTTCAATATCTGATCTTCTTGCTCCAGCCGCCCAAACCAACTCCGGCGGGACTCCTGCTCCTGCCTCCCGTGGCAGGGTGTGCTGCCGCACAGGCCACAACGCCCCACCCTACTTCATTGTTGGCCAGACCATTCCTCTACTCACCCACACCTCCTGTTATTTTCAAGCGACGGCAGCCGGACCAGTAAACCCTCGTACTCCCCACTGCGTGGGCGACCATTGCCAAGTCTTCCCCGGCTCCTTGTCATTCCCTTCCTAGGCATCGCCGTCGTCCACCGCCATGGTGCTCTCGGCGCGGCCTAGTTAACGTGGTCAGCGACCGACATCCATCGGTCGTGGACTGTACGCGCAAAATAATGATTCCTCCACCTGACAGCTCGGACCCACCGGAAGGGCCTCTATATTTCGTGAAAAAAATGTCCCCCCCCCCCCGCTGACATGTCGGACCCACCAGCTATATCTTCGCACGCAAGGAAGTGCCTCGTTATTACACACACAAAAATGAATACCTCCTGCTAGCTGGGACCCACCATAATGGGAGGATGACTTGTGGGCCAACTAAATTGATGGGGACGGAGGGCTTTGTCAACTTAGTCAATATGAACGATTCTAGCTCTAGTGACCGTACGATGTCCATCCAACGGCCATAGTGCTTCTTCAACCTCTGGTATTCTTGCTCCAGCTGCCCAAAGCAGCGTCGGTCGTGCCGCATGCTCCTGCCTCCCGTGGTCGGCTGTGCTGCCGCAGAGGCCTCACCGCCCCCTACTATTCCCACCGCTGGCCAGGCCCTGCGGCGATGGTAGCCTCACACCGCAGTCGAACCAATGAACCCTTGTACTCCTCTCTGCGGGGGATTCCATTGCCGCATCTTCCCCGGCTCCGCGTCATCCCCTTCCTAGGCCTCGCCGTCGTCCACCGTCGTGGTGCTCTCGCCACAGCCTGGTCAATGTGGTTAAGGAACGACTTCCATCGGACGTGGACTGTACGTGGAGAGGCTGACACCTAGGACCACGGCCGCAACAAGGAAGTGCCTCCTTATTACGCAGAAAATAATGATTCCTCCACCTGATAGCTGGAACCCACCGATGGGCCACTGTATTTCACGGAAAAAATGTTTCCCCCTGACTGCTGGGACCCACCAGCTTCATCTTCGCATGCAAGGAAGTGCCTCCGGGCAAAAAAATGATTCGCCCCCCTGACTGCTGGGACCCTCCAACTACACCTTCGCACACAAGGAAGTGCGTCCGGGCAAAAAAAATGATTCGCCCCCCTGACTGCTGAGACCCACCGCCTACATCTTCGCACGCAAGGAAGTGCGTGCGGGTAAAAAAAAATGATTCGCCCCCTGACTGCTAGGACCCACCAGCTACATCTTCGCACGCAAGGAAGTGCCTAACAGTCGGGACCCACCTCGTCGAAGCGTACGTAGCGTTGTCATTCTGGTCGCGAACGTGTACGTACATATATACTGGTGGATGTAGAGGCGCCCATGTGTCGTAGAAGAGGCGTGCACGTAGCATGGGCAGGTACATACAGCGTCCAGGGTGCAAGAAAGAAAATACGGCCACATATGTGTACATACGGGCGAGGACTCGAACGCCTAGTCGCGCATACGTATGGCGAGGGCTCGTGTATATGGCTGGGTCATCGTCGTGTTCATGGGGAGGCAACGGAATGCTTTGTGTTGGGGAGGCAATGGAATGCGTCGTGTTCATCGGGAGGCAATGGAACACGTGGGAGCCAACCGGCTGGGTCGGAACGGAATGCTTGGTCGTGTTCATCGGGAGGCCTTGGACGGAACAGGCGATGGAACCGAGGCCTGGAGTACCGCAGAATGGAGGAAACGGCCTTGTGTTCGACTGGCCACGTTCGAAATGGGATCCTGTTCATCGGGAGGGGTCTGGCGTACCGCAAAACGGAGGAAACCGACCTCCTACAGTCGAAACGGGGGTCCTGTTGATCGAGAGGGGTGTGGCGTACCGCAAAACGGACAGAACGGACCTCCTACGGTCGAAACGAGGGTCCTGTTGATCGGGAGGAGTCTGGCGTACCGCAAAACGGATGAAACGGACCTCCTACGGTCGAAACGGGGGTCCTGTTCATCGGGAGGGGTGTGGCGTACCGCAAAACGGGACTCCACGCGATACTGTTCGTCTCCACCATCAACCTCCTCTAGCCTCCAAGGGCTACCGTCGACCTCCTCCAGCCTCCACGGGCTCCTGTTCATCCAGCCTCCACCGCGGGCTACTCCACCGCCTACTGTTCGACCACCCCTCCACGGGCACCCCTCCACCGTCTACTGTTCATCCAGCCATCCACACCACAGGATCCTGTTCATCCACCCCTCCACGGGCACCCCTCCACTATCTACTATTCATCCAGCCCTCCACACCACGGGGTCCTGTACAACAACCCCTCCACGG
>NC_041383.1:711652825-711676951 GCF_002162155.2 Triticum dicoccoides
TCCACACCACGGGGTCCTGTTCATCCACCCCTCCACGGGCACCCCACCACCGTCTATTGTTCATCCAGCCCTCCACACCACGGGGACATGTTCATCCAGAGGCAACGCCACCGCTCACTGTTCATCAGAAACCCCCGCAACACTCACTGTTCATCCCAGAGGCAGCATCGATCGGCTTCAGTTAGCAGCAGTAGCGAAGGACTCGCTCGATCGATCGCTCGGGTTTAGTAACGCGTAGCCTGCAGTGCAATCGCTCGGGTTCAGTTAGAGCCCAACGCCTCGCTCGGGTTCAGTTAGAGCCAACGCCTCGCACACACGTGCGTACGTGTATGAGAGAAACGCGCGTCGCTCAGCCCCAGACCTCCCACTGTAACCGGCAACTCCCCGAAATTTTCCTTGCCCTCGCTTCTACCACGGTTTTTTCCGTCATGGACGACCCAAAGAATGTCATGCAGCTGCGTCTCCGGCCCGCCCAGGACGAAAAGCCCATTTCTGTCATGATTTTTTGTCATAGAAGTAGGAGCCTACCACATCTATGATGATACCGGGTTTTGTCACAATTATCGTCATCGAAGTGTCATATGTATGACAGAAAAAATTTCGTTCGGCCCAAAATGTCAGGGATGTGTCTTTTTTTGTAGTGCAAATTGGAAGCAATACAAGCTAGACATCCGGCTGGAGTGGTGAGCATGATCATCTAGGACGTGAGAGCCTGGTGGGAGGCGGGCTGCTTCACCACCATCGCAACTTTTTAGTTGGCTTCCAGGTGATGCCTATCTTTGCTGGGCTTGTGTCAGGGGTTGGGTGCGACATATGCCAAAGGATGGCTTATCATGGTGGGAGCGAGTAGAACGTCACCGATGCTTGGAAGCGGGATATATAAGGCGTAGACACGTACGCTGGCGAACTTTACCCAGGTTGGCGGCTCTCCGTGCAGATAATACCCCTACTCCTGCTCTGCGGGGTCTCCGCATGATCACTAAGGCACTAGTGATAAAAGTTGCTCCTTGAGCTGTGTCTAGAGGTAGGAGAAGGCAAGGCTAGCTCTTCCCTGCCCTAGGTGACTGGCTAGTTCTATCAGAGTTGGAACCCTTTGCATGGGTGCCCTGGGGGGTTTATATAGGCCTACCCCCAGGGGTACAATGGTAATCCGTCCTGGTGATGGGCCCGGCTGTCAGTGTCTCCAGCCTCTGGCTTCTCCGCCGACCGTTGGGGCCCGCCGCCTGGTGGGCCCCGTCGACTGGTTGGTGGCTGCTTACTGTCGCTGTGCCATTGATGACAAGGGCTTGGTCATCTCAGTGTGGCTACAGTCACGCCGCCTGGTGGGAGGTCACTGTAGTCACACCTCGTCTCATCAGTCTTAATGGCATGCTTGCCTCGGGGCAAGCGACGGTCGCCTGCTGGAGACCGGCCCCTCCCGAGTCCGTTTGGTTGGGCTTCCGCTGTTTTCTAGGGGGTCACTGCCCGATAGGGCCCGCCGCCGGCAGGCCGTACCGACAGTCATCATCGGGGACATGACTCCGCCTGCTTGGAACGACGTTAGGGGAGACATGGCACAGTGCCCCACCGTGCGGAGATCTCTGCCTGTACGGAGCACTGTAGCTATGCCTGTCCAAGGCGTCGGGGGCGACGTGCTTCACTGTAGCCATGCTCTAGCTTGTACTCTTGATGGGGGCCCAGACTCTATGGGCGTCGGGTGGCCCTCCTCTCTGGGAGCCGGCCTGCCGGAGCCGGCCGCTCCCAATTCCGTCCTCTGGTGCTTGGCCGTCCTCCGATGGCCGGCCTCTGAGCCAGCTGGCCCCCGGAGGGCGGTGCTTCTAGCGGGGGTCTATGCGGGACGAGGCCGGCCCAAAGTTTTGATGTGCCGAGGGCTTCGGGTGAGGCTACCCGTGGCCCATTACTCTGACAGTCATCCCCGAAGCCGGTGAGGCGTCGTGGTCGTGGGGCCGTGAAGACTCAGCGGCTTCCCCCCTCACCGAGCTCCTGGAGAGCACTTCGATCCGCCTTGCGGTGCGCCGGCATCTCGACCCGTCTTGTGGCGTCCTGAGGCTGCTTCGACAAGGCGAGATCGTTGGCCAGTTTTGAACTTCAAGGCGGGAGAATAGGTGGCGTGCCTACTAAGCTTCCTCAGGCCGCCGCTCGCTGTAGGGGCGCCACGCGGCGCCCGCCAGCCCGGTTAGCCTGCCACCCCACGCTCCCGATGGGAGGTGATAGTGGGCCAGTCCCGCCACTACCGGGGCTCGGCACGCAGGCGGATCCGTTGTGCTGAGGCGGGCGGTTGTGATTCCCGCGGTTACTCACGGCGTAGTAAGTCTGCACGGAGAATGTGGGGACGTGGGGGCGTGGGCGCAGTTAATCCCACGACCCACGCCCTGTCCCCTCGGCTTCATAGCCCAAGGGCTATAAGTAGGGGGAGGGAGGGGTGCGGCGGGGCACGCGCACCCCCTCCTACTTCTTCTTCCTCCTCTCGCACTCTCCACCATAGTTGTTGTCGCTGCTCCTTGCCGGCCATAGTGGTGCCGCCGCCGCCGTTGCGCTCTCGCCCCTCCCGCAGCTCCGCCTGTCGCCATGGCGCGTGAGAAGGACGGCGACTGGGACGGCTCGACGGTCATTGAGGAACCCATCACCTTCCTCCGGGACATGCGCCAGATGCCCAACGCGGCATTTGTCAAGGCGCGGGTGCTGCCGGAGACGGAGATCTCGCCGGCGCCGGGGGGAACAAGCGGGTTGTCTTCCGCTCGCACTTCCACCGCGGCTTCGGCCTCCCGGCGAGCGGCTTCTTCCGCTCGTTCCTCGACTTCAACCACCTCCAACCTCATCATCTGACGCCCAATACCATGACGCTGCTCTCGACCTTGCTCACGGTGTGCGAGGGCTATATCGGCGTCCTCCCCACGATCGAGCTGTGGGAAGCGTTCTTCTATGGGAAACTTGGCACCTCCGCCAAGGACATGGCAGCCGTGTGCGGCGGCTAGGTCGCCGTGCGCCGGCCGGTGAACAGGAACGCCTTACCCATCATTAAGCTGGCCCAGTCAGTGAAGATGTGGCAGCAGTCCTACTTCTACGTCGAGAACGTAGAAACGGCTGCCGACGTCCTCAACCTGCCACCCTACGAGGCTGGCCCCCCTACCGGGCTTTGGCCCAACTGGGGGTACAAACCGAAGCCGGTGTCAGTGGACGCGGCGGACGCCATCAGCCGACTCCGAGTACTCCAGGAGTCGGAGGGCCTCGTGGCCTCCGACCTCCTCGGTGCCTTCATTGAGCGCCGAACCCTCCCGCTCCAGAGCCGCCCTCATCTGATCTTTCGGATGGGCGGGCACCGCGACCCGTGCCGGCTGTGCACGAAAGGGATGCCGCCTGCCGAGGTTGCATGGATGGTGACTGAGATCTCCGACCTCAAGGTGTCGGAGGAAGACTGGTGGTACGGGAAGCGGCCGCACTCCCACCACAATCCGCCGCCTGTCATAAGTCCCTCTATTTCTTCCTTTAGATTTGTCTTTTGGTCTTGTTTTCGTCATGACGCGACACCTCTCCGGAGTCCAGATTTACATGTCCGCGGTGGCGGCCGCCATCATGGGGCCGGGTGGTGACTACTTGCCAGACAGGGCAGTGAGTGACGTGGACGACCCTGACTTGGGGGTGGCCACCCTGGCGGACGACGCAACAGGCGGCGGCGGCGGCACAGTAGGCGGCTCCGAGGAAGGCAGCGTCGTGGAGACCTGGCCCGACGACGACGATGACGAGGATGAGCCGCATCCCTCTCGGAGTACAGCCAACACCGGCGCCGGCCCCTCTGCTGGGCCGCCCGCACGTGGCGGCAAGTGCAAGCGGAAGCAAGGCACTGCCCTATTCGGCAGCATGCCGAAGAAGCCCAAGAACCCAGCCGCAGCGACAAGGCAACAAGAGGCCGCAGCCAAGGCGGCCAAGTACCAGAGGCATCCGAAGGTGCCCATCATGGTATCGGCATAAGTATCTTTCTCTGGCCTTCACTTCTTTTGCCGATTAGTCGTAAAATAAGCTCTTTGTCGTGTCATCATCTCTCAGGGCCCCTCTCATCCTCGAGAAGTCGGGCGCCGCCTCGGTCATCAGGTCGGTGACGACCTCCTCCACCATCCGGCGGATCGATCAGGCCGCCGACCTCCGGGAGGCGAGAGAGCGGAACGCGCGGGAGACGCGCGATGAAGAGGTCGACCGCCTGGCGAAGGCGGAGGCGGACAAGGTCGCAGCCTCCACAGCGATGAGGCTGACGCAGGCGGAGGCCGAAGCCGCGCAGAGGGAGCGGCTCACGGAGGCCAAGTGTCGCCAGGAGCTGCTGCTCGTGACGCCACTGAACACCACACCACCTCCACCGGAGTTGGAGGCGATGACCGGGGAGCCGGCGATGAGCACCCGGTCATGGAGAGGGAGGGCGGCAACGTGGCCATGCCTGACGTCTTCATGCCGCCACCGCCACCGACTAGCGAACCGCGGGTCGAGCAGCCGACCGAGCCGCCAGTGCCACCGGCTGAAAACGTGGTAGTGACGGACCTAACTCCTCATGTCCGCACACCTGTATGCTGCCATCTTGAGAAGGTGGCCTCGGCGCCGCGACCACTAGAGACCGAAGCTGCGAGCTCGTCGGTCCTCGACACTGAGGCATCCAGTGCCGCGCCAACCGTCTGGGTACGTGGAGGCGGGACGGGCGCCCTGAACCAGGCGTCCCGCAACGTCCAGGCCAAGCTCCAGTCCAAAGCCGAAGCCCTCAAGCACTACAACGAGGCGTTTTTGGATTCGCGGGCAGCCATCCGCGTAAGCTTCCTGCTTCTTCTTTACTTCGATCTTCTTTCATCCTTCGTGGGGGCGCGCTAGCGCACCCACTGGGTGTAGTCCCCAAGTTTCAGGCCGGCTACTGAGCAAGCGGTCCGGAACTTCATCTTGTCGGAGTTGAATGTTGATTTTGTCTGATATTCCCCTCTGCAGGACTACCACAACCTCCAGGCGGTCACCTGCCCCTCCAGGGTCCAGGAGCTGGAGACGCAGACCAGCCATCTGTCAGAGAGCCGGAGTAAGATTCTATTCATTTCTTCTGCAGGGGCGCGCCAGCGCACCCGCGGGGTGTAGTCCCCGAGGTTCGGGCCGACTGCTAAGCAATCAGGCCGAATCTCCCCGGTTAGCTGCATCCTTCTTTGTTTTTTGAATGATGTTCTTCCTTCTCTTTCTTTCTTTAGAGGCCAACGCCGCTTTGCAGCAGCAACTGGGCGAAGCCAACACCGCCCTGCGGGGCAAGGAGCCGGAGTGCGGCAAGTTGGCCGAGGAGCGTGACCGCCTGGTCACTCAGCTTGCCGAACAGGCGGACGCCCTCAAGGCGGACCAGTTGGAGGTGAAGACGAAAGAGGCCGACCTCCTCGATGAGTTTGAGGTCGAGCACTCTGCCTGGGCCGACAAGGAAGCCCAGATGACGGCCTGCTTCAGCAACATTGAAGACTTGGTAGATGGTAAGCTTTATTATCTTGGTTTCTTGTTTCGAACTGTCGACCCTTATCTAGGTCGATCCCTTGCTTATAACATTGGCCTTTCTCTCCTTCTGTCCAAACAGACTTCTTCCTGGGCCATTCGGTTGCCGCAATCCAGATGATCGAGGCCCAGCGCGAGGAGCGGAGGGCAGAGGGCGTGCAGATCACTTCTGACGCCCCCCGGACTCTCAGTGAGCAGATCCTCAACATCGAGGCCCGCCTTCGGCCTGCCCATCAAATGCTGCGCCGCCTTCAGCGTGTCGGCGCCCAGGCGGTTTCCGCCCTCTGGCCAGGCTTGCCGGCTCCGCGCACCCCAAGTCGGACTGCCGACTGGATGGAGGTGGCGGCCAGCTGCCTGGAGGCCTGCAAAGGATCAGCGACCCAGGCAGGAGTGCACCGGGCCTTGGAATTCGTCAAGGCGTGGTACCCTAGGCTAGATCTAGCCCAATTAACCACGTTCCGGCTGGAGGCGCAGGAAGAGCTGGCGGCGGTGGAAGCCGAGCTCATCAACAGGGCGGCGGCGATCGCCGACTTCACCGACACCAGTGTCTTTGTCCCGGAGGTGGTCGAGGAAGGCGCCGAGGCACCGCAGGAGTGGCTCGGGCTGAACCCGGAGGAAAGCGAAGATTCAGCTGAAGTCATCGACTCCAGCGATGAAGGGGAAGAAGGGGAGGAGGAGGAGGAGTTGGAGGAGGAGGAGGAGAGCGACGTCGACCTGTCGGAGGTCGGGGCGAATGGTCAGCCCCAGCCTGACCGGGCCTCAAGCAATAAGTCGTGCACCAAGGCGCCGACTGCTACTGGAGACGGCCAGGCGGGGGTCGACCTGCCACCCATTCCTTCAACGGATGCCACCGACTCCGTCCTCCAGCCCTCCGTCGTCCCGACTGCCAGTGCCGACTCCTCTGCTCACACGGAGCCGCCTGCCGCATCAGGTGGTACAGCCGACTCCAGCATTCAGCCGGAGCCTTCTGCCGTGCCAACCGCACCGCCCAGCCGGAGCCTTCTGCTGCACCAACCGGCACCGCCCAGCCGGAGCCTTCTGCTGCTCCTTAGGATTTTCTCCTTTCCCCTGTTTGCTAGAATCTTGGACAATCTTGGTTAAATTTCGCAATTCCACATGCGAGGTGTATGTTCGAACATTGTTTGAATGCCGTCCAGTAGGCCTTTATCCATGTAAATATTCTATCACTTGTTTATGCTTGTTGTGCCGTCTTCTAACTTTTCTTGCCTTTTGCTCCTTGGTTTTTTCCTTTGCCGCCCTCCCTTGGCTATCCTCTTGCCAGCCAAGCAACCGCTCTGCGGACTGCGGCTGGGTGGAGTACTTACCTGTTTGTGGGAGGGCTAGTACTTAGCCATTCGAAGTGTTGGCAATAAAAGCAGAAGTTGGCCGACCGCCTGCTCGAGAGCCGGACGACTAGGTACTATGCCTGCTTCTACTATATGCGTTTCTTCCTTAGTCGTTTTTCGTGCAGGGCACCGTTTTGCAACCCCTGCCAGCCATGCAGTCGCTCTGCGAGCTGTGGCTTCTGACAAAGGAAGTTTTTGGTGCCGACACACTACTTGTCCGGCTACAGGAGGCGACATATAGCAGAAGGCGGCGAGCCTCCGGGCCGACTGATCAAACCCGGTGTCAGGCGTAAAATAAAACTACACATACTCATAGGCATAACACTTATCATATAGATAAAAGAGGGCAGTCCTCGAGCACTTCTCGGGGGACCCGGAGTCTTTATACATAGTACAAAAGGTAGCGTGATTCATACTGTTTTCAACTGTAAAACCTTCGGAGGAGGTTTGCTCTCCATGGCCTCTCCGTCTCTTTGCCAGAATCATCTCTCTTGCGCGCTCTAGGCTTCTGGGCATCGATCAGATAGTAGGAATCGTTGCCCAGCACCTTGCTGATGATGAAAGGGCCTTCCCAAGGTGCCGAGAGCTTGTGCTGTCCGGCTGTTCGCTGGATCATCTGGAGCACAAGGTCTCCCTCTAGGAAGGCTCTTGGCTTCACCTTGCGGTTGTAGTACCGGCGCAGACTCTGCTGGTAGATGGCTGACCGGCAGGGTGCCAACAGCCAACCTTCTTCCAACAAGTCGTTGCCGTCTTCTCACGCCTCCTTGGCATCCGCCTCAGTGTACATGGTGACTCTTGGGGAGTCGAACTTGATGTCTGTTGGGATGACGTCTTCGGGACTATAGACAAGGAAGAAAGGCGTGAAGCCGGTTGACTTGTTCGGAGTTGTGCGCAAGCTCCAGAGGACGGCTGGCAGCTCGTCGAGCCAGCAGCCGGCCGAATGCTCTAGAGGCTCGACCAGTCGGGGCTTGAGGCCAGACAGAATGAGGCCATTTGCATGCTCAACTTGGTCATTTGACTGTTGGTGTGCAACGGACGATAAGTCCAGGCGGATGCCCTGCGTTGCGCAGAAACGAGCCAAGGCTCCTTTGGTAAAGTTGGTACTGTTGTCGGTGGTGATGCTATGTGGTATGCCGTATCGCGTCACTACTAGGGAAAAGGCTAGCAGCAGCGCGGGTTTTTAGGCTAGCAGCAGCGCGGGTGGCCGCGCTACTAATAAGGCGCTACAGCTAACTCATAGTAGTAGCGCGCTCCTAACCCGCGCTACTACTGTTGACGATATCAACAGCGCTTTTTGCGGATGCGCTACTATTAACTAGCTATAGTGATTTCGCCATCCCTCGCTACTTCTATATCTTTCATCATTTTCCCATTTCAGTTCTCCTTTCAGATACTAGATACTAGGTACTGCTAGTAGATATCAAATTCATAAACCATTACTAGGTACGGTAGTACTCCCTTCGTTCCAAATTACTCGTCGTGGTTTTAGTTCAAACCACGACAAGTAATTTGGAACGAAGGGAGTACTAGATAACAATTTCATGCATACCCAACATGCATCCTCAAGCAGTACAATTCATATCAACGGCCATCATCATATGTAGTTCTAGATGATATCGACGACGATCATCATATGTAGTTCTAGATGATATAGCCACACGCACATATGTAATTCTAGATGATATAGCCACACACACATATGTAGTTCTAGATGATATAGCCAGACACACATATGTAGTTCTAGATGATATCGAAGACAATCATCATCCTCAAGCCTGGGCGGTTGGTGTTCCTGATAGTAATTAGGATGGTCTGTCTAACACGAAGATTCTTGCCATCAAGGAATTTCTTCCACCCAACCGAGTTTAAGTGTGTGCGACCGTCCGTGTCCATGCGGTAAGTACAGGTTGTGACGGAGCCCCTTGAAGTAAGGCGTAGTCCAGCTGAGCCTTCTTCATCAGGCTCGATACCATAACTCACAGATATGCTCTTTGCCAATTTCTGAATAAGAAAAACATATCAATTAATAAGCATGTGATCGAACTCTACACTAAAACATATATATCATCGACTAGATTCCACACAACATACCATATCATTGGACTATACACTAAGTAATTCACACTATTAATTTGCATTTGTAAGTATAACATACCATATCATGTCGATCAACCATGGTATTTGTCAAGCGGGTCACGAATGGCACCCCGACAAAGTCAGCACGTGGCGGAATTATGTCCCAAAGGTTGCACACCTCCTCCTCACTCAGCCTTGTTCTTTGAGCTACGATGGCTTCATGAAGTGGGTCCTCATCATCTTCATCGAGTGGGTCCTCATTATCTTCATCATCTTCATCATCTTCGTCATCTTCATCATCTTTCACCAGGTTGAGATAAATGACAGCTACCTTGGGTCTTTCTGCTCGGAAGTTGAAGTTGATCAACTCACCACCAGTACGATGCATGCGAGCGACGAAACGGGCCCATCCATCTCCTCCAATCTGCGACATATTGTGTCCTTTCTCGACCTCCATAGTGTACGGCCCCCAGGAGCCTCAAATGTCACAGTGTCTCCTGTCAGTTTGTTGTATTTCAACCTCACATTGCATGGGACGATCTGTGTAAAATAAGCAAAATGACACAATGTAGTAATGCCAACACTAAAAATAAAATAGTTATTACATTTCATCTAATTTCTTACCGCCGCATGACGAAAACTCGGCTGGAAGTAGATGCCGAACAGCTTGCCAGTTGCAAGGCTGCTGGCGCATCTAGACTTGCACAGTTGACATAGTGGTAGTGGTGGTGGCGCCATTCTTCCTAAAGCAATATGAGCAAAGGATTAACGATCAACTAAATCAAAATGTTCTAAGTGAACTAAATCAACTAGCCTACTAAATCAACTAAATCAAAATGTTCTAAGTGAACTAAATCAACTAGCCTACTAAATCAACCAAATCAAAATGTTCTAAGTCAACTAAATCAACTAGCCTACTAATTCAACTAAATCAAAATGTTCTAAGTCAACTAAATCAACTATCCTACTAAATCAACTAAATCAAAATGTTCTAAGTCAACTAAATCAACTAGCCTACTAAATCAACTAAATCAAAATGTTCTAAGTCAACTAAATCAAATAGCCTACTAAATCAACTAAATCAAAATGTTCTAAGTCAACTAAATCAACTAGCCTACTAAATCAACTAAATCAAAATGTTCTAGGTCAACTAAATCAACTAGCCTACTAAATCAACTAAATCAAAATGTTCTAAGTCAACTAAATTAACTAAATGAATTAGCCTACTAAATCAACTAAATCAAAATGTTCCAAGTCAACTAAATCAACTAGCCTACTAAGTCAACTAAATTATATCAACTAAATCAAAATGTTGCATATGAGCAGGAGGGAGAAGGAGGGGCGACTCGAGGAGGGAGAAGAGAGTAGGATGGAGGAGGAAGGCGGAGCGAGGAGGGGCCGGCCAGCGCGGCCAGTTGAGGGAGGACGGAGGAGGAAGGCGGAGAGAGGAGGGGTCAGCCGGCGCGGCCAGTTGTGGGAGGACGGAGGAGGAAGGCGGAGCGAGGAGGGCCAGCCAGCGGTGAGTGGAGAGGGAGGACGGGGGAGGAGGCCGGTACCGTGTCCAGCAAGGAGGAGGAGGTGACGGCGCGCGGCGCAGACGGAGGAGGGGCGACGGGGGCGCGCGGTGCAGAAGGATCGGAGAGGATTGAGTGGCTGTGTGTGTGAGTGGATCCGAATGGAGGGGATGAGGGAGATGAATGGCTTAGGAGTAGCGCTCTTCAGGAAAAGACGCTACTGCTAAGCTACCTAGCAGCAGCGCCTTTCACAGTAAAGCGCTACTGCTATGTGTCAGCACGTAAAAATAGACTTTGTTCAATATATCAAAAACACATTGATCATCAACGATCTTTTTGTGTACAATCTGATTTGACAATATGAGTCCTCACCGGTTTAGGAACAGGTGAAGACTCATATTGCAGCCACAAATTCTACACATAGAGTTCAATGAAGATCAAGTGCTTGTCAAAGTGTGAGAAGTAACATATTTAAGGTGGTAGAAACTCTCTTCACGGAGCGAGGTGGGACTAAATTTTTGTAGGAAACTTAGCAGTAACGCTTATCAAAGAAATGCACTGCTACTATGCCACGTAGCAGTAGCGCGCATCACCTTAACGCGTTGCTGTTATAACTACCCTCGCAGCGGCCTCGTAGGAATTATAGCAGCAACGCGTCTTTGGGGTGACGCGCTACTGCTATATTTGTTTCAGCAGCGAGTTTCGTCTATCCGTGCTACTGCTAGTTAGCAGCAGCGAGTTATTTTGGAGCGCGCTGCTGGTAAGATTCTGTGTATAGGCTTTTACCTAGTAGTGCGTGGTGATGTCGGCGATGAAGGTCACGGCAGTCGGCCCATTCAGCTTCTTGACAGGTTTTATTTCTATCCACTTGGTGAACTTGTCCACAGCGACAAGCAAATGAGTCATGCCACCACGGGCCGTCTTGAATGGTCCTACCATATGCAGCCCCCAAATAGTGAAGGTCCAGGCTATGGGAATGGTCTTGAGTGCAGAAGCCGGCAGATGTGGCTTGGAGCGGAGTCTCTAGCACCCTTGACACTTCTGAACTAGTTCTTTGCCCTCTTCTAGAGCGGCCGGCCAAAAGAATCCATGACGGAAAGCCTTGGCCACAAGTGATCTTGAAGCCGCATGGTGGATGCACTTGCCTTGGTGGATATCCCTGAGTATTTATTGGCCTTGGTCCGGCTCCACGTAGCGCTGATAAACCCCAGTGACAGTTCGTCGCACTAGCTCTTTGTTGACTATGGTGTAGGCTGCTGCTCACCTTTGCACTTGTCGGGCCGAGATCTCATCAGTCGGCAACTCTTTATTCACCAGGAACTTGAGGATTGGCTGAGCCCAAGATGGAGCTGCAATTTCTTCGATTACCACAACTGCAACTTGTATGAGGGTGGTTGGGCCGGGAGGCGGCGGCTTGGCAGCTGCTTCCTCCTGCTGTGCTGAAGAAGTCCCCGGGCCGACTGCTGAAGTCCTCGGGCCGGGCTCTGGAGTCCCCGAGCCGGGTGCGGCTGCAGCAGACCCATGGCCCCCTGCCGAAATCCCCATGCCGGCCTCTGGGACTGTCAAGTCGGATCCGACTGCTTCGGGAGGGGCCGACACAAAGATGGAGTCTGAATCAGGAGAAGGCTTGACAGATCGCTTGAGAAGGCGGCGTAGGGCTATGCCGGCTGGTATCGCTTGCCGGGTGGAGCCAATCCGTGCCAAGGCATCTGCTTGCTCGTTGTCGTTTCTTAGCACGTGAAGGAACTCGCACCCGTCGAAGTATCCACTGAGTTGCTGCACGAGGAAGCGGTAGCTCGCCATGTTTGCGTCCTTGGCATCCCAGTCTCCTGACGACTATTGGACCACCATGTCGGAGTCACCATAGCACAGGATCCGGCAGATCCCGAGTTCCTTGGCAAGCCGGAGCCCGTGTACGAGTGCCTCGTACTCAGCAACGTTGTTGGAGGCGGCGAAGTGGACTTGCAACACGTATTTGAGCTTGTCGCCTTTGGGAGAGGTGAGGACGACGCCGGCTCCCAAACCGGTGTGCATTTTTGAACCATCAAAATGCATCCGCCAATGGGTAGAGTCTGGTGCAGGTGGCAAATACTGGGTCTCGGCCCAGTCGACGAGGAAGTCGGCCAGCACTCGTGACTTGATGGTGGTGCGAGGCTCGTAGTAGATGGTGTAAGGGGCCAGATCAATAGCCCACTTGGCCACTCGGCCGGAGGCGTCTCGGCATCCAATGATCTCGGCAAGCGAGCTGTGCAGACGACGGTTATGGCGTGCTCTTGAAAGTAAGGCTTCAGCTTCTTGGCGGCAAAGTGCACGCCGTAGCACATCTTCTGGTAATGTGGGTAGTTTTTCTTGGAGGCGGACAGTACTTCGCTCAAGTAATACACCGATCTCTGGACCGTCAATGCTCTGTCCTCCTTGCGCTCTACCACCATGACTATGCTGACAACCCGACTGGTGGCTGCAATGTAGAGGAGCATGGTCTCCTTCTCAGTCGGAGCCGCCAGGATAGGTGGGGTTGCCAACATCTTCTTGAGTTGGAGAAATGCTTCGTCTGCCTTGTCGTTCCACTCAAAAAACGTGGTCTTCTTCATGAGTTGGTACAAGGAAAGAGCCTTCTCGCCCAGAAGGCTGATGAAACGGCTAACCGACGCCAAACAGCCCGTGAATTTCTGCACGTCTAGCAGTCGGGTGGCACCTCCATCATCTAAATTTCCTTGATCTTCACAGGGTTGCATTCTATGCCGCGCTCTGAGACCAGGAAGCCGAGAAGCTGGCTGGCTAGTACTCCAAAGACGCATTTTTCCGGGTTTAGCTTGATCTGGAATCGGCGCAGGTTCTCAAAGGTTTCCTTGAGGTCTTCTAGAAGCGTGTCATGCTTCTCCGTCTTCACCACCACATCATCTACGTAGACATGGGCATTTCTGCCAAGATGTTTGAGGAGACACTTCTGCATGCAACGCTGAAAGGTGATGCCGACATTTCGCAAGCCGAACGTCATGGTCAGGTAGCAGAAGGCTCCAAATGGCGTGATGAAGGCGGTCTTCAGCCTGTCGACCGGGTTCAGCTTTATCTGGTGGTAGCCTGAATATGCATCCAAGAAACTCAACAGCTCGAAACCGGCTGTGGAATCTATCACTTGATCAATCCTCGGTAAGGCAAACGGATCTTTGGGGCATGCCTTGTTGAGGCTGGTATAGTCAATACACATGCGCCACGGCTTGTTCTTCTTCAACACTAGGACTAGGTTGGGAAGCCATTCTAGAAAGAATACTTCCATGATGAATCCAGCTGCCAGAAGTCGGGCTATCTCTTCTCCAACAACTCTTCTCTTCTCTTCCGACAGGCAGCGCAAGGGCTGCCAGACATGCTTGACGTCAGGTCGGACATGTAATTTGTGCTCGGCGAAATTCATTGGAACACCCGGCATGTCTTTGGGAGACCATGCAAAGATGTCCTGATTCTCACTTAGGAAATCGACGAGCTCACTTTCCTATTTGCTGTCCAGGTTCGCACCTACAACAGCGTGCCTCTCCGGGTGCTCTGGGTCCAAGGGTATCTTCTTTGTTTCCTTCGCCGGTTTGAGCGAGCCCTCTATGTCTGACTCCTTGGGGGTGGGTGACATTTCCGGCTTCTTGCCTGCCATCACCACCACCCGGTCTAGGAGACGCTTCTCGGCTGCAATCACGAGGGACTCGCCAGCCGGCTACTGTCCACGGCGCAGGCGGCCGACTTCTTGTAGTCTCCGACTACAGTTAGGATTCCCTTGGTACTCGGCATCTTCATCTTGAGGTAGACGTAGTAGGGGACCGCCATGAACTTGGCCAGGGAAGGTCGGCCAAGCAGTGCATGGTAAGGTCTCTCTAGGTCCACCACCTCAAACCAAGCTGGCTCTCGGCAGAAATGATTCTTGTCTCCAAAGAGGACATCAATCTAGGTCTTGCCGATTGGTGAGCAGGAAAGGCCAGGGACTATGCCATGGAATACAGTCCGACTGGGGAGGAGCTGCTTCTCCTTGATTCCCAACTTCTCCATTGTGTCGCGGTACATGATATTTATGCTGCTGCCGCCATCTATCAAGACCCTGGAGAAACGAGTTGCCCACCTTTCTGTTGCGAGGGTTGCATCTAGGACTAAGGCGTAGGAACCGGGGGAAGGCATTACTTCCGGATGGTCGGCCCTGCTCCAACTGATGGGCTTCTCGGACCAGTGCATGAACTCTGGGGTGCTTGAGGCTACTGCATGCACCTCTTGCTGTTGTTGCCGTCTGCTGTGCCTATCATCGACCAAAATAGTGAACACGACATGGGCTCCGTGCTCTGGAGGATACTCATCTTGAATGGCGCTGACTGGCCGGGCCGCCGGCTGCTGGGGCGGAGGAGGCGGCGGGCCGGCAGGCTGAGGAGGTAGGCGTCCACCTCCCTTAGCGATCCTGGTGAGCCAGTGACACTTCCGAGTGGTTTTGTTGGATGGCTTTGCGCCACTGTGAAACTTGCAAGGTGCGTCGAGGGTCTGCTCGTACGAGAAGGCGGGCAGCCAGTTGGGCTTGCCGCCCTTCTGACGCTTGGGCGCTGGCTGCCCCTCCGGCTGCTGATCCTCTATTGTGGCCACCTGCTGGCTGTTGGAAGCCGGCTGGGTAGCCTTCCGCTTGTTGTCACTTGGGGGCTGTCTCCGACTAGTCTCGCCAGCCGGAGTCCGAGGAGCCTGAGGTGCTACCTTGCCGGATGCAACGACTAAGATCTCCGCCTGCATGGAGGAGTCGGCCGTGGCGTTCTTGTTGGCGATGATTAACAGTTCGTCGAGAGTCACAGGCTCGTCACAGAGAAGCCGATGCTTGAGGAGGATGCCCTCTTGGCACTCGGCGGTGAAATACTCGATGGCTTGCACCTCGTGCACGCCCTCGCAGGAGTTGAGCAGCTCGGCCCAGCGCGTGAGATAGTCGCGATTCAATTCGCTGGGCCCTTGGACGCACAAGGAGAGCTGCCGTGGCTTGGGAGGCCGCTTGTACGTGCTGGTGAAGTTGCAGATGAAGGCCTCGGTGAAATCCACCCAGTTGTTGATGTTGTGGGGATTCAGACTGTTGAGCCACATCCGGGCCGTCCCCTAAAGCATGAGAGGGACGTATTTCACGGTAACACGCTTGTTGCCATTTGCTATGCTGACGGCAGTGGAGTAGTCGACCAACCAGTCCTCCGGCTTCATGGAGCCGGTGTATTTGGGAGTATCTCGCGGGAGTGTGAACCCTTTGGGGAAGGGCTCATCTCAGATCCTAGGGCCAAAACAGGACGGGCCCAGAGCGTCTTCTTCTTCTAGCTCCAGGAATCGATTGAGGCGATCGATCCGATGGCAGGCGTCGTTCTCTCCGACTCCCCCTCGGCGGCCAAGGCGATCGCCAAGTGTGGGGTGCGTGAGAGGAGGCGGAGTGGGTGCCTCGCTCCACGAGGCGGAGGAGGCGGCAGGTCGCCTCGCTGCTCCACCGCATGACGGCGACCGTCCTCGTCTCGCTCGATGGAGAGGCGCGTCCAGCTGCGGCTGGCAGCCGGCTCGTTGCCTTTTCCTCCGCGAGCGCCACCAGTCGGCATCCGGTATGTCGCCCCATGATCTTGGCGAGGGGGCGGCTCGTTGTTCTGTTGGGCTGGAACATCAACGCCGCAGCCGGCATCGTGCTGCACGGCGGCCGCGTCGAGGAGCTTCTAGACTCGCTCCGTCATGTGGCGGCGCTCATCGCCATCGTATTTGTCCAGCTCATCCGTCACCGCCTGGGCGGCCCGGATGTTCTCTGCAGGCGTGGCATAGACGGGGCGCTCCGCCCCAAACATACTGGCGACAGTCAAGCCATGTTGCTGAACCGTGCCGAGGCGGCTATGCCCGTCAAGAGTCGGCGTGCCGCCAACGGCTCGATCCATCTCGCGCTGATAGGCGTCCGAGAGCCGGCGCATGCTGGCTAGGTGGCCAGCGCTTTCGAGAAGCTAGATGCGGCGTGCCTCCAGCACCTCAGCATCCGCGCCCTCGGGGATGGGCGCCGTTAGGTCGCGCAGAGTCGTGTCGGGGGGGTCTTGAGCATGCTCGTCCGAGTGCTCTTCGCTGTTGATGACGAGTACCTTCGTGACGGTGCTCCCGCCACTGTGTTCGCGAGGAGGCGGCTCATCGTAGACCACCACGTTGGTGGGGAACGCGTCAAGCGACGCCGTGTCGGAGTCGACGATCATCGGATCGGTGGAGCCAACAGACTCCAGGTCCACAGCCGGCTCGCTGGTAACATGGAGCTGGTCGAGGAGGCTGATGAGGCAGCTCTCGGGGCAGCTAGTGCCCGCGTTGGAGGCCGGCTCGTCAGAGAGGTCGATCTCGCCGACGAGGTCGGCGAGGCAGCTCGCCGTGCAGGCAACCTCCGTGTCGTGCAATGCGTCGGGGCTGACGCCGTCAGGCGTGCTGGGCTGGCTTTGCTCGACAGGAAGGAATAGGGTTCCCGTCCAGAGCAGATCTCCGGGAGATGGTGCACCTCGCCCCATGGTGGGCACCAAATGTCGGGGGTTGTGTGCGACATATGCCAAAGGAAAGCTTATCATGGTGAGAGCGAGTAGAACGTCGCCGGTGCCTGGAAGCGGGATAAGGTGTAGACACGTACGCTGGCCAACTTTACCCAGGTTCGGGGCTCTCAGTGGAGATAATACCCCTACTCCTACTCCGCGGGGTGTCTGAATGATCACTAAGGCACTAGTGATACAAGTTGATCCTTGAGCTGTGTCTAGAGGTAGGAGAAGGCAAGGCTAGCTCTTCCCTGCCCTAGGTGACTGGCTAGTTCTATCACAGTAGGAACCCTTTGCATGGGTGCCCTAGGGGGTTTATATAGGCCTACCCCCCAGGGGTACAATGGTACTCCGTCCTGGAGCTAGGCCCGGCTGTCAGTGTCTCTAGCCTCCAGCTTCTCCACCAACCGTTGGGGCCCGCCGCCTGGTGGGCCCCGCCGACTGGTTGGCGGCTGCTTACTATAGCCGTGCCGTTGATGACAAGGGCTTGGTCATCTCAGTGTTCCTACAGTCCCACCGCCTGCTGGGAGGTCACTGTAGACACACCTGGTCTCATCAATCTTAATGGCATGATTGCCTCGGGGCAAGGGACGACCGCCTGCTGGAGGCCGGCCCCTTCCTAGTCCGTCTGGTTGGGCTTCCGCCGTCCTCTACGGGGTCACTGGCCGATAGGGCCCGCCGCCGGTAGGCCGTACCGACAGGTGGTCGTGGGGGATAGGACTCCGCCTGCTTGGAGCGACATCAGGGGAGACCTGGCACAGTGCCCCGCCGTGTGGAGAGCTCCGCCTGAACGGAGCATTGTAGCCATGCCTGTCCTGGGCGTCAGGGGCGACGTGCTTCACTCTAGCCATGCTCTGGCTTGTACTCTTGATGGAGGCCCAGACTCTGTCGGCGTCGGGTGGCCGCCCTCTCTGGGAGCCGGCCTGCCAGAGCCGGCCGCTCCCAGTGCCATCCTCTGGTGCTTGGCCGTCCTCCAGTGGCCGGCCTCTGAGACAGCCGGACCTCGGAGGGTGGTGCTTCTAGCAGGGGTCTATGCGGGACGAGGCCAGTCCAAAGTTTTGATGTGCCGAGAGCTTCGGGTGAGGCTACCCGTGTCCCATTACTCCGACAGCTTGTCACTAGCTCGGCCAGTGCCCTGACTAGCTATTTATCTTCCGGTGCTCACGGGATGGTGGTTCATGTAAAAAAATTATTTCCTTATCAGACCGACTTCGGCCTTTCGAATACAAGCTAGACACCATATGGAACATGCAACCACATATGACACCGCGAAGTTAAAGCAAGCACCTGGGATGGTGGTTCATTGTGAGCGAGGTCATTAACTCTAGATCTACATTTACCGTCTCCATCTGCTGACACTGCACCCTTTATAGTGCTGTAACGTGTCGTGCATACCCGTGAAGAAAGCTGGCACGACTTCTCTCTTTTCTTTGCTGCTTCTCTTTCAGCAGATTTTGCAATACCCTTGCATAAAAACACAATAGTGAGAGTATGGGTGAAGTGTGTGCAGAAAAAATGCACTGTAAAAGTAGCAGAAAGCAGGTGGCTGAAAAATAAATGATAGTAGACATATGATAGCTCTACAACATTGCATGGCAAACAAAATTAGATTCTACTCCGTATGATTTTGTAATATATGAGCACAGGAAATGCAGGTACTCCTCCAGCACACCACCACATGTGGTCATATCCAAGATAACAGTCGACTGAAAAAAAATAGGTCAGTCAATTTTTTTAATGAACCATCTGATCTATAAGGAACGGGCAGATGGCCTTCATCTACCTCCCGCCAGTCATTGTTGACGATCTTTCTCGAACCGCCAGTGACCACCGGCCCAGACCCTTGCCTCCGCCGCCCCGCCCTCCCCTCGACCTCACACCACCGTCGTGCTTGGCAGTTCCCCCAGGCCATCCCTTTAACCCCGGCCGACCTCCAGATCGGGCGCCAGTAGGTCTAGGCCGCATACGTACCTAAGATAAACACCAAGGCGCTGATTCCCCTGCCTAATAGGTGTACTAGCGCCTGTTACGCTGGGGAATGCTTCTGTTAATTGGGAATCAACAGGCCAGAAATTGAAATTCAGGGGGCGACGGACCTCTAGCTAAGGTGAAATAGTATATGAGGAGAAACCTTGTGCATCGCGAGTTACTAGGAACATCTAGTATCAAGAGGAAGCGGTAAAGTAGTGTCTTCTGTGGGATGAATACCGTGCAAGCAGAGACGTAAGATTTGCATGAATAAGGGAAGAGGAGTACCTTTTTCGGTTGCCGGTGTGGTCACCTCCACATGTCGTGCCGATCTTCATCTTTTTACCGGGGAAACCGATGTTCTGGAGGGTGCAGGCTTGGCCCAACCCATGGCCAAATTGTTGACTGTGTTGCCGTGGACATATGTCGGCAGAGGGGAAGCAGATCCGAGGCGGCGAAGGACAGCGTAGCAGGAACATCTCCGGTGCGGTGGAGGGTGGCGAAGTTGGAGCGGCAGGGTGAGGCGCAGGACGGCGTGGTTGAACTGGTTCAGGTACGGACGGCTCGGCCTCGGCTTCAACTACTAGCCGTGGAGGTCGTTGCGGTTGAGGTGTGCGGTGGACGACGATGTCGGGGTATCGGCTCCGGCGTGATAGAGGAGGGCGGCTGTTGATGGGTGGGATGGGGTGGCGGATGGAGGACGCCGGGGTTTCGCGGCTGGTGAAGAGTAGGTAGTTTTGGCGCCCATGGAGTATGAATGGGGAATCGGACGGGTGGGGAGGAACCATGTTTCGGTCTGGGACGTGCTTCTTTTTGGATTTTTTGAACAAAAGATGGGACGCGCTTGTTTGAAATTTGGGGAAAGTACAAACGTTTCCCCCCTCTTAAATTTCGGACCTACTGCGGGTCGGGGGTAGGATGGTAATCCTAGGTGTCCCAAATAGTCGGCGGGAGCGATTTTGGCCGCGCGCATGTGTGCTTAGGCAGCCATTGTGTATGAATGTTTTTAGAGGCGGTTGCGTGGCGTCTAGATGAAGCTACAAACCTACCCCGGTTTAGACCTTTGGATGTCGGGCCGGTAGGTTTCATGGGTCGGAGTTATTAGAAAAGTAATTTCCTTGTACTACCAAACATTGGTCCCACATGATTTCGGGCGAGTAGAGGCTCTTTTGGCGCTTCTTTCGAAATTTTGAAACACAAGCATTCACGTTTAGCACTACAAAGAAAAGACACATCCGTGACATGTTGGGTCGAACAAAAAAAAATTCTGTCATACATATGACACTTCTATGACGATAATTGTGACAGAACCCGGTATCATCATAGATGTGGTGGGCTCCTACTACTATGACAAAAAATCATGACAAAAAATGGGCTTTTCGTCCTGGGCGGGCCGGAGACGCAGCTGCATGACATTCTTTGGGCCGTCCATGACGGAAAAAACCGAGATAGAACCGAGGGGGAGGAATATTTCGGGGAGTTGCCGGTTACGGTGGGAGGTCGGGGGCGGAGCGATGCGCGTTTCTCTCGTACGTACACGCGTGTGTGCGAGGCGTTGGCTCTAACTGAAGCCGAGCGACGCGTTGGGCTGTAACTGAACCCGAGCGATTGCACTGCAGGCTACGCGTTACTGAACCCGAGCGATCGATCGATGGCTATTAACTGAACCCGATGGAGCGATTCCTTCGCTACTGCTGCTATCTGAAGCCGATCGATGCTACCTCTGGATGAACAGTGAGCGTTGCGGGGGGGTTTGGATGAATAGTGAGCGGTGGCGTTGCCTCTGGATGAACAGGAACCCGTGGTGTGGAGGGTTGGATGAACAGTAGACGATGGAGGGGTGGCCATGGAGGGGTGGTTGAATAGGACCCCGTGGTGTGGAGGGCTGGATAAACAGTAGATGGTGGAGGGGTGTCCGTGGAGGGGTGGTTGAACAGTAGCCGGTGGAGTAGCGCACGGTGGAGGCTGGATGAACAGGAGCCCGTGGAGGCTGGAGGAGGTCGACGGTAGCCCGTGGAAGCTGGAGGAGGTCGACGGTGGAGATGAACAGTATCCCGTGGAGTCCCGTTTTGCGGTACGCCACACCCCTCCCCCCCCCCCGTTTCGACCGTAGAGCTCCAACACAAGTCCGTTTTGTCCGTTTTGCGGTACGCCACACCCCTCCCGATCAACAGGACCCCCGTTTCGACCGTAGGACACTACTAGGGAAAACCCTAGCAGCAGCGCGGGTTTTGTGCTCACTAGTAGCGCGGGAGGGCGCGCTACTAATAAGGCGCTACAGCTATTGCTTAGCAGTAACGCGTGCATGCCTGCGCTACTGCTAGGACGAATAGCTGCAGTGTTTGTTCGGTACCACGCTGCTGCTAAGGTAACTACTTGCAGCGTGTTTTCTGTCCATCGCTACTAGTACTTTTTTTATTTTTCCATTTCTAGTGTATTTATGCGCCATCGTACAAATATTGATACAATACCAGCTATGAGGTTTACATCATTATGTCCATAAGAGTGTGTCGAATGAAGGTGGATTAGGTTCAAGTGGAGGCAATATGTGGTGCATGTCAAAAGTATACTACTAATCCAAACTTGATCTAGTTTGGACTAGTAGTACTTTCGATGTGCACCACATGTTGCCTCCACTTGAATCTAATCCGCCAGCACAAGCTATTTAATCATCCTCATAGTCATTACCACCAACAGTATTTATTTCTGTAAAAAAAACAGTATTTATTTAATCACCACTAACACTAGCTAATAATAATCATCATAGTCATTACCACCAACACTAGCTATTTTATCATCATAGTAATATAGTGTAGCACATCATCATCCTGAAACTCATTTCTAGCTAGCTAATCACTCCTGCTGCTCTCTCTGAGGTAAAATAACATAAAACATGTATAGCTCTCCTCCTTGATCAAGCTGGAGCATGCAGATGAACCTGCCTCCTAATCGTGGGTAGCACATCTGTTTGCTGCCCCCTAGTACTTCTCTGCGCTCCCCCATCACATATTTGGTCCAGTCTTGCACTATTAAGCATCCGTCGCTAATCTTGAATGCACTAAAGTAATCTGTAGGATATCTTGGCCGTAAGCTGATAATATTCATGGTACCTTTAGTCTCGATCCCATAAGGCACAACATTCATCGGGAGTCCTGTTGAAGAACATCGTATGTTAACATACTTAGCAATGAAGTTTAGTTTCAAAAATAATGTATGGAAAAGATGCACTGATGACAAATAGTAAAAATCTTACCATCCTTCCTAAATAGATGTGACCGTAGTTCATTAAGAACACTATTGGTTGCACATTTTCAGTACTAACATTTCTAAATGCAGGAAGAAAACTTGTCTTGACAGTATCAAGATCCTCAACCATGAAACATAATGACTGAGCTCCTCGCAGTTGAGTTCAGCCCCAGGACAGTATACGGTCCTGTCTACCAAGCGCCGGACATGTTTGCTTGCACCGAAATAAGCTGACAATACAAATTAGTTGTCAACTATTTTTGAATAAACAATATTGATCAAAGACATAAATATGGTTGAGAAACTTACATAATGGTATAACTGGAGGCGTCTGCACATCGACCCAGATGTCGGTATTACCTTCAATACCATCTTCCAGACGAATATCAAAGTTGATAACCATATCAGTCTCAAATGCATAAGTCTTGCATAGTGCTCGCCATGTTTTGCATCCAAAATAGGTGTAGTCGTCTGAATTGTACAATTTTGCATGGAAAATATAACCATGCGTGGTCTTCAGGTAAACTTTCTTTTCCTCCATACTATGACTGAAACCTATCTTATCCAATACAAAAACTCTTGCATGGTAGGGGATACGCTAGTAGAATAGTAAAAAATATATAACTGGAAGCAAATGAAGCAGATGTCATGCTTGATTACGAAAAAAGACTTGTCGCTGTGACTTACTGTATCCACTTCGAAGTTCTCGTCCAGCTTGATGCTGAAGCGCCTATCATGATCTAGGAAGATTCCGTCGCATAGGCCGCGCTCGTCTTCGCAGTATTTGCAAATACCGAAATCCTTTTCGTCGTCAGACATTTCCTATGTTCATAGTTAAAACATTAATTGAAAATTGATCGAAGACAACTACCAAGATACTCAACACACAAATCCGGGGCACTCGATATTTCCTACATATTCTGGAACAAGTCATGCCAAAATTCACGGAAAAATCCGGCATGACCTTTGCTAAAATAGGACATATCGAGCGCCTAAAATTTGCCGGAACGGAAATGAATCAACACTCCGGCAAAACATAGGACACTCGGAGGTGTAACCTGCAAACATGACGGGCCACTTGGATATTGAGCAACACAAGATATACATTTCAAAATATCTTATAGGACTCAAATTAGCATGCATTCAATAAGCAAAAGTAAATCATCTCATACGTCCGTACATCGTCGAATATTATCACTAATACATCACGAATAGTGTCATACATATAAGATCACTAATACAACTAAACCCCTAGCACACGACAGGTATCGGCGCGGGCGGTGGATACCCACAGAGAAGGAACCATCACGGGATCATAGCTCCAGTTAAATCCCCGGAGAACCTGCCAGGTATTGGAGAACGGCCTGTGCTCCAACGCAAACAAGTAGCGACGGACGTGCGCGTCTTCCTCACTGACACGGTGACGCACCACCTCCGCGGAGTCCTCGAGCCTCTCGATCGTCACTGGCCCACGCGACCGCCACCAAAGAAGGTTCGGGTCAACGACAGGCTGGCTCCTCACCAACCTGCGCCCCTCGGTAGGTAGCGCCTCCCAGTACCACCCCGGCGGAGCCCAGTCCCGGACATGGCCGATCTGGTCAAGCAGGTGTCGTCCTCCGCCGACTCGATGACGAGGATGCGGGATAGGCATCGTCGACATCGAGGCGGGAAAAATTGCTTTAACTAAAAAATATAAACAGTTTCTTACTAACTAGTTCTATTAATTCAACTAGTTCTTACTTAAAATAAACTTAATATAAATAAAAATATTCTACTACCTAATTAGTACCTAGTTCTTAATATGCAACTAAAATAAACTTACTATAAATAAAAATAAACTTAATATGCAACTAAAATATAAAGAAACCCTAGGCAGAGGTAGGGGAGAGGGACGAGCGGGCGTGCTCACCTCGGGTGACTGCGACGAGGGAGGGGTAGGGCGGCGTCGAGGTCGGGGCG
>NC_041383.1:711677221-711696101 GCF_002162155.2 Triticum dicoccoides
CGGGGCGGCGTTGAGGTCGGGGGCGGGGGCGGCGTTGAGGTCGGGGGTCGGGGTGGCGTAGAGGGTGCGGAGAGCGCGCGGCGGCCAATGGGCGACGGCGGCGGCGAGAGTGGAGAGAGTTGGATTTGGGGAAAGTGGCGTGGGGAAGGACGAACCCCGTGGTTAAGTCAGAAGTAGCAGTAGCGTGTTCCGGGAAAAGCGCTGCTGCTATGTTAGCTACAGCGCGTTCTCTGATACACGCTAATGCTACTCCTTTCTCTTCTTTCCCTTTTCCATTTAGTTTTCTTCACATTTTGTTTGTTTCCTTTCACCTTATTCTATTTCTTTCATTTTCAATTACCTTTCCATTCTCTTTCCATTTAATTTTATAACCTTTAGCATCAACGAGTTTATATTAAAACGCGCTGCTACAAACGACGTAGCGGTAGCGCGGTTCGTCATAGATCGCTACTACTATGTGTAGCCTGTGGGCTAAGCCGTGGGAATTTTAGTAGTAACGTGTGTTCTGCAAGACGCGCTACTACTAGATCTTTATCTGCAACGCGGTTTCCTCTGGCGCGCTACTGCTAATTAGCACCAGCATGCTTTTCTGACCCACGCTATTGCTAAAGTTCTGTGTATAGGGTTTTCCCTAGTAGTGGGAGGTCCGGTTTCTCCGTTTTGCGGTATGCCACACCCCTCCCGATCAACAGGACCCCCGTTTCGACCGTAGGAGGTCCGTTTCGTCCGTTTTGCGGTACGCCGCACCGCTCCCGATCAACAGGACCCCCGTTTCCACCATAGGAGGTCCGTTTCCTCCATTTTGCGGTACGCCAGGCCCCTCCCGATCAACAGGACCCTGTTTCGAACGTGGCCGGTGGAACACAAGGCCGTTTCCTCCGTTGTGCGGTATGCCAGGCCTCGTCTCCATCGCATGTTCCGTCCAAGCCCTCCCGATTTACACGACCACGCATTCCGTTCCGACCCAGCCGGTTGACTCTGCATGAACACGATGACAACGCTATTTCTCCGTTCTGACCTAGCCATGTACGTATGCGCGCGTAGGCGTTTGAGACCCTGCCCATATGTATGTACGTGGCCGTATTTTCTTTCTTGCACCCTCACCGCTGTACATACGTGTATATGCTACGTGCGCGCCTCTACTACGACACGTGCGCGCCTCTACAACTACAACACGTGCGCGCCTCTACATCTACGACACGTGCGCGCCTCTACATCGACCAGTATGTACGTACACGTTCGCGACCAGAATGACAACGCTATGTACGCTTCGAACAGGTGGGTCCCGACTGTCAGGAACTTCCTTGCGTACGAAGATGTAGCTGGTGGGTCCCAACAGTCAAGGGGGCGAATCGTTTTTTTTGCCCGAACGCACTTCCTTGCGTGCGAAGGTGTAGCTGGTGGGTCCCAGCAGTCAGGGGGGAAACATTTTGCGCGTCAGGTGGAGGAATAATTATTTTGCGCGTAATAAGGAGGCACTTCCTTGCTGCGGCCGTGGACCCAGCTGTCAGCCTCTCCATGTACAGTCCACGTCCGTTGGAAGGCGTTCCTTGACCATGTTGACCACGCCGCATCGAGAGCACCAGGGTGGTGGACGATGGCGAGGCCTAGGAAGGGCATGACGCGGAGCCGGGGAAGACGCGGCAGTGGATGCCCACACGTAGAGGAGTACGAGGGTTCACTGGTTCGCTGCGGTGTGAGGCTGCCGTCGCCACAGAATTACTGGGGGTGTGGGTTAGTAGAGGGATGGCCTGGCCAGCGGTGGGAGTAGTAGGGGGCGGTGAGGCCTCCGCCGCATCGCAGCCGGCCAAGGGAGGCAGGAGCACGAGGCACGACCGATGTTGGTTTCGGCGGCTAGAGCAAGAAGACCAGACGTTGAAGAAGCACTACGGCCGTTGGATGGACATCGTATGGTCACTAGAGCTAGAATCATGCATATTGACTAACTTGACAAAGCCCTCCGTCCCCGTCAATTTAGTAGGCCCACAAGTCAGCCTGCCACTATACTGGGTCCCAGCTAACAGGGGGAGTATTCATTTTTTTTGTGCATAATAAGGAGGCACTTCCTTGCGTGTGAAGATATAGCTGGTGGGTCCAAGATGTCAGCGGCGGTAACGTTTTTTCGCGAAATATTGAGGCCCTTTCGGTGGGTCCCCGATGTCAGGTGGAGGAATCATTATTTTGCGCGTAATAAGGAGGCATTTCCTTGCGTGCGGCCGTGGACCCAGCTGTTGGCCTCTCCACGTACAGTCCACTTCACATGCATGTCGGTCGTTGACCACGTTGACCAGGCCGCGCCGAGAGCACCAGGGCGGTGGACGACGGCGAGGCCTAGGAAGGGAATGACACGGAGGCAGGGAAGACTCAGCAGTTGTTTCCCACGTGGAGGGGAGTACGACTGAACGAGGGTTTACTGGTTCGTCTACCGTCGTCGGAGAATAACAACAGGTGTTGGTCAGTAGAGGGATGGCTAGCCAGCGATTGGAATACGGTGGGGCGGTGAGGCCTGCGTGGTAGCACAACCGGCCGCGGGGAGGAGGGAGCAGGCAGTCCCAACGGCGCTTGTTTGAGCGGCTGGAGCAGGAAGAGTAGAGATTGAAGAAGCACAACGGCCGTTGGATGGCCATCCAATAGTCACTGCTTGTGCGTCAACCTTTTTTTTAGGAAAGCCTCAAATCTATGGAAAATAGCATACAACCCATCTGCCATTATTTCTAATAATTTACATTCCATTTGCTAATTCCTAATGTTTGTTTGGAGCCCATATTCTTTTTGTTAGCATTACAGCCCATACTATGGCCACGGTTAAAAAATTATACGAAATTTTGCATATTTCAGTGCGGTCCGAACTGTTTTTAATCCCAAAATGTCGACTCACATTCAAACTAAATTTAAAACTAAATGTATATCAATATAAAATCCAACAAATTCTCCACGCATAAAAATTAATGTAATTTAAAATCTCGAAATGAAAAAAAAAGTTATTTGAAACTAATTTCCCCTTTGATGTGTTTTAAAAATGTACAACCCATTTCTCATTACTGATGGGCCATTTTCTCAGCCAGCCGAATGAAAGCTCTCCTCGTCTTGAAAGATTTGCAGCCCAACAGGCCTGACAAAGCAACTTACTTGGAAAATCACAAAAAAACTGGGCTGTGGCCGTGGACCCACCTGTCAGCCTCTCCACGTACAGTACTCTTCTGATGGAAGTCGTTCCTTGACCACGTTGACCACGCCGTGCGGAGAGCACCACGGCGGTGGATGACGGAGAGGCCTAGGAAGGGGACAACGCAGAGCCGGGGAAGACGCGGCAGTGGAAGCCCGCGCAGAGAGGAGTACGAGGGTTCACTAGTTCGGCCATGGTGTGAGGCTGCCGTCGCCGCAGGGCCTGGCCAGTGGTGGGAATAGTAGGGCACGGTGAGTCCTCCGCGGCAGCACAGCCGGCCACGGGAGGCAGGAGCATGAGGCATGACCGGCGCTGGTTTGGGCGGCTGGAGCAAGAAGACCAGAGGTTGAAGAAGCACTAGGGCCGTTGGATGGACATCGTACGGTCACTGGAGCTAGAATAGTTCATATTGACTGAGTTGACAAAGCCCTTCGTCCCACCATGGTGGGTCCCAGCTAGCAGGGGGAGTATTCATTTTTTTGTGCGTAATAAGGAGGCACTTCTGGTGGGTCCAAGCTGGGGGGGGGTGTTTTCTTCGCGAAATACGGTGGCCCGTTAGCTGGGTCCCAGCAGTCAGGGGGCAAAAGGTTTTTTTGCAAAATACGGTGGCCCGTCAAGTGGGTCCCTGCTGTCAGTTGGAGGAATCATTATTTTCCACGTAATAAGGAGGCACTTACTTGCTGCGGCCGTGGACCCAGCTGAGACTCTCCACGTACAGTATACTTCCGATAGAAGTTGTTCCTTGACCATGTTGACCTCGCCGCGTTCCGTTGCATGCATGCGTCCATGGGAGTGGTGCATCCCCACTGTCAGCCTCTCATGTACAGTCATCTTCCGATGACTCTCGGTTGTTGACCATGTTGACCACACCGTGCCTAGCGCACCCAGACTGGAACGACCCGGAGATGGGGAAGACGGGGCAGTGGAGTCGCAGATGGAGAGGAGTGGGAAACTTCACTGGTTCGGGTGCGCGGCAGCACAGTCGCGTTGCCGCCCACGGGAGACAGGAGCAAGAATAGAGGTTGAAGAAGGAGCACGGCTGTTGGATTAACATCCAATGGTCCAGCTACTAGAATCATTTGTTGATTAAGTTGACAAAGCCGTGCACACACGTCCGCTTAGCAGGCCCACAAGTCAGTCACTAAATCCGACGGGTCCCAGCTATCAACGAGATGAATAATTTTTTTCGCAAAACAAGGAGGCACTTCTTTCTGTGCGAAGATACAGCCGGTGGGTCCCAGCTGTCAGGTGGAGGAAACATTTTTTCAGCTTAATAAGGAGGAACTTTCCTTGCGTGTGACCATGGACCTTGTGGGTCCCAGCCGTCAGGCTCTCCACGTACAGTCCTATTCCGATGACTCTCGTTTGTTGACCACGCCACACCGAACACAGCGAGGCGGTGGACGACGGCAAGGCCCCGGACGGGAATGACTCGGAGATGGGAAAACGCGGCAGTGGAGTCACAGATTGAGAGGAGGAGAAGGGTTATAACTGGTTCTTTTGCAATTCATATCAAACTCAGGTTCACAGGACACGTTCATATTCATAGCCAACATTCACTATCAACAACTCAAAAGATTCATATATACACAAGCTCAGCATATCTATGCATCCAAATGATTGATAGATCACACGACAATATTCATACATAATTCACAAAAAGATTTAGATATACACATGTTCAGTATGTTTATGCATCCAAATGATTGAGATCACAACCAATATGATCCATGGATGAAATTTAATTACCTAGGGTACAGACTGGTAAATGGTGTTCAATCAGAGGTACTTCTTGCTAAAATTAGTTCTTGTATGAGTAAACTTTCGAGTACATAAGAGGCAGCACAGACAATCTGAACTTTGCTTGTAGGTTTATCCTCAAATAGTGGCCTCGTGCCGACGGAGGTTTGAGCAACTTGGCCACTACTTTCATCCAACTAGTTTACTGGCTCATCTTGGTCCTGTATCTCGCCAAAATTCTACATTGCAGGCGAGAAAGGAGGCGGTTGAGAAAATGAACAAACCCAAATTCTTTGTGCAGTTCAACTGAAATGGAGCATCCTTGGCGTGCAGACTGATTAAGTCCCAGATGAATATACGCGTCAACCAACTTGTCTGGAATCTTTAGACTCCATGCCATATAGTTCGCTACCATATGTGTCGATAACCAAAAGGCACAAGTTGGGACCAAAGACTGGACTGCGTTTTTCTGGGCTATGCACCAAGCAATATTTTTGGCGTTCACTCTCCTAATACTTGGAGTTTGACAATTGGTTGACGCCGGTTGATACTCGAATGAATATAGGCACTTCTTGTCAACATCGATGCTTGTCTGAGTGAACTTTGGAGTACATAGCAGCAGCATAAGTACCGGTCCATCTGATCATTTTGTGCAGTTCTACTGAAATCACCCGATGTAATGATTTGCTTGCGAGTTCAGGCTCCAAATTACTCCTTTATGAAATCGGCAAACAGTAGCACAATACCAAATTATCAATACATATGACAGGCACAATAATCAGGATAAAGACTAGTACCAACCTGTGTGAGGTAGCATATCAATTACTATTTCCTTTGACTGGAAGCCGAGATAAGCCAAGCGACTAACAGCAAAGGAAGAAAGCAAGCGGAGATTAGCGACTGACAGGAAAGGACGGAAGTTGTCGAGGCAATGAAGCACCCAAAGTTTTTGTGCAGTTCCACCAAAATCGAGCATCCCTGTTGGCACATATATTGAGAGAGTGAGATTACTGTAATAGTGGGACTAGTTGATGAAACATAAACTAACAAATAGAAGCACACTCATTATCTTAATGGGTAAAGTTAGCAACATAGTAGTCTTGCTTAAAGACAGGTATTAGTTTATTTAATCATTGCCAATTAGCTCAACTCAATACTCAAAGCATTGCCATTTATCATAGGTTGCAAAACTTAAAAGTGCAAAGATAAAGGAGTTTCTCATGACAGTAGCACGATACAAATAGAGATAACAGCAAACTAATATGGATGAAGGCCTTAGGCCCATACCAACCTGAGAAAAAAAGCTTACTCATGTAGTCCCATAAGAGATGATAAAGCACTCACTGGAATCACACAATAGTATATATTTTTGTGCACTTCAAATGTATGGTTGAAATCCCTCTTGTTTACCAGTGCTGAGATTATATTGAAAGATTGTCAAGAACTTCCAGCGGAGTTAAAGCACTGGCTGGGATACAATTCATTGTATTGTCTTGTGTAGTTCCACTAAAATGTATGATTGGCACAACATGATCCTGTTTGCACAAGTAGGAACAAGGTGAAACCTTCATTAGCTTAGTGAGAAGGATAGGAAGACATTAGCATATTACTCAAACAGTAGCATCAAATTCATGATGGACAATATGCAAAACATTGCCTCATTGAACCAATGGCAATAAATTGACATGCAAAACAATAGCACTATTATGTCATGACACTAATAATATTCCCTCCTCCACCACATGAGACACCTCCATAGACCAACATTCACACGTACATGATTCAGCATAGGGTCCTACTAGAGATTTGTTTAACTCCAACAGGAAAATTAGACAGTAATAAATTAGTGGTACTTAAGTGCTCCTAATTAATTAAGTGAGACAACAGAAGTGGAAGGGCTCCCTGGAGGATCGTCTCACATGTAAGGTAGTCGTTGCCGGAGCCCTTAAATAGCCTCGACTGAGGCCTCTGGCTTTAGCAAGATTGCCTTGGCACTGTTTATTCTTCTTCTTGTTCCTCTTCATTCTATGTTCCCCTTTCTCCTCACTAGTTGGTGAAACCAAGTACATGATTGTCCTTCTAATTCAGAATTGGTTTTGTCAGTGAGGGAGTACAAGTGTACTAGTAAAAAACAGCATTATTTTCTCATGGTAGTCGGAAAATAGAGATGAACACATGCATTAAATATCATTCTTACCTAAAGGAAGGTTATGGCGCCAATATGGATGATGAGGATTGGAACGCAGATCTCCCTTTGTGCAGTTCCACCAAAATGAACCAACTGTTCCATCTGACATTCCAGTTAAACAACACAAAAGTCACTTCTTTTAAGAAGAGTTTTGTGCAGTGCACCAAAAGGTCACAACAGCAACCAGGTGAATTGGATATCCCTGTTTGCACAAAAAGGCACAGACGAAACAGTCAGAGTCTCAAACAATTCCTGGCAAAAACATTTGGCTAAACTTGTCAGAGTCTCAAACAATTACAGGCAAAAATAGTGGCATGGCTTCATTTTTACCAGGGACATTATATTAAGAATAGCTAAGGCTGCGTTCGGTTCATAGGTTTGGTGCAGGATTTTTGTAGGAACACAATTCCTACCGTATTCTTTCCCTTCCAACCATTCGGAACATGGGACAGGTGAATAGTGTTTCATAGGAAAGCTGGTCTGGTAGTACTGATTCCATCGGATTAGAAACATCCATGCGCTGCTCATTTTTTGGGCGGAAGCCCGAGGCAGGCGCTCTCTGCCATGCATTAGACAGGTTGTTGTGTTGTGTTTGTCGGAATAAAAAATCAACCTATGTGTGGTACGTGAGGTGAGGACAAGAGTAGTCACTGTGCAGCTGAATAAACAAATAGCATCTCATACTTCCAAGCATGCTACTCTAAAAAAACAAATTTGTACATTTCGTAGTCCATCCGAACACATAATCTTGAGAGTTTCCTCCGGTTGCTGTTCCATAGTTTTATACCTACATTCCTTTCCTATTCCTCTATTTTCATCAAGACCTATGTTTTCTGCCCCTTTATTCTGACCGGAGCCTAAATATTTGGTATAAGGGCATGGGACAGTGCGTGCACCAGCAGTACAGCACCATGTACATAAACAGGGGCATAAAGTGGTGATTCATAGTTTGTTGCCCCGAGAAACAAACATCCAAGAAACATATCTGGGTTGGTCCCATTTTTGTTCACTCTATCCACATACTCCTATGTGTGGATAGCAAATCTAGTCCTAGTCATACCACTGTGTACAGCGTTCCCCTATATTTCCCTTTTCGACCAAGAGACCGGTTGGATGACCAGTCTGTACTACTTTCATCCCCTTTCCTTCCTGTTTGTACCAAGTCTGATGTACATACTAAATTCCCCCGCCCCCACTTTATTTCAATGACAAGTATTTTCGGATGGAGGGAGTACAAGATTCGACTCCATGAAGTAGCTTTACCTCTAACAATAGAAGAAAAAAAAGGTGACGTTGGACCATCCGATCGAGAGGTGCTGAGAGGTAGAAAATGATGCACATGCAGCGACGTAGCAAGTTGGGGAAGTAGAGCTAAGGCAGTTTCGAATGAAGATATACCTGAAGGTCGTCGGGATGTGGATAGGTGGGCGGCGGGAGGCCGGATCCGCCAACAGGCAACGACGAAGGGATCGGAGGACCTCCCGCGCCAGCACTCGGCCAGAGATAACGGTGCGGCCGGCAGTGGGTCTCCTCCCTTGCTGTCGACGACGGCCTAAACGCTGCCCCTCCTCCCCTTCACCGGCGGAGGGGGATACGTCCGGATCTGTAACCAGTGGTGAGGATAGAAAGCCAGTGTTTTTTGAAGGGAGAAAGACAGGGTTACTAACCCTATCTTGTTTAGATCTGGAGAGGATGAGAGTGTGTGAATAGAGCAGCCCTAGCAAGCAAGCACGGAGGCTCCGGCCAATATATAAGTAGTGGGGTAGTTTTCCTTTTTCACTCCATCAAAACAATCGTTTAAAATTGTGTACTATACTACATGCCAGGTCGCGGTTTTTTTAGTTGTTGATTGCTTTTTGAGATAGCTACCCGCTTGTTCCAAGTGGTGTTACGGTGTGCCAGGTTGCACTTTGTATTGTTCAAGTCTGGTAGTACTACAAGTCCCTCCATTAAATGAACAACCACCCCCTCGTAAAAATTGTGAACAAGCCGACGGCTAAAATTAGCGGAAACGTGGGTTGCCCCAACATGCATTATTATTTATATTTTCTACTCCCTCCGTTCCTAAATATAAGTCTTTTTTATTAGCCACACCTAAGACAAGAATTTTTTATTAGCAGTGAACCCCACATGTCATAGACACAAAAATTGTGGCAAGATTCCCTTAGGCAAGCCAAAGTGTGTCTAACAATTTGAGCAACTCAGGTTAGGCAAGTGTGGCAAGTGTGGGAAAAATAATGTGGCAACATAAGACAAACAGAGTCACAATCCAAACAGCCCCGTGATTTTTTGTGACATGCATGAAAATTTGGTTAGTTAAATTTATAGTTAAAATTTGGCAAGGTGCATCAAATCAACACATGCAAGTATCAAAAGTAAAGTCACGGCATGCATGCATGTGTTGTACTCCCTCCGTTTCCAAATATAAGTCTTTTTAGACATTGCAACAAGTGACTACTCCCTCTGTTCCTAAATGTAAGTCTTTTTAGGAATTCCACTACAAACTACATACGGATGTATATAGATATATTTAGAGTGTAGATTCACTAATTTTGTTTCGTATGTACTCCAGTTCATAGTGAAATCTCTAAAAAGACTTATATTTTGGAATGAAGGGAGTACATACAAAGCAGAATATGTCTACTCCTACGTACGAAGTAGCCCATTTGAAATGTGTAAAAAGAGTTTTATCGAATGAAGTGCTTTGATGTGTCGCGTCAACTTGTACAAGCCCAAGAAATTTGATTACTACGATGCCCTCTCCCTCACGGATTAAGGTCCGGTGCCTTAACTGCACCTGCCTTTGGCTGCATGACAGGTGGGCCAACCACCTGTTGGGCCCACCTGTCATGGACGCAAAGGTAGGAGCAGTATGTAGAAGCTTTCGCTACATGCTACCCCTCCCGCACGAGGTGGACGGAGATGCAGCAGTGGATTCGATACTGTAGAAGTAGGAGTAACATCATTGATCGTCTTCTCGAAGAGGCGAAGAGCCAAGTGCAAACCGAACGTGGCAGTTGCGAACGCTCGTGTGGTGCGGTTCCTTGGAGTACTAGCCAGGCTCTTGCATGAGACAAAATTGCTATTGTTTAACAATTAAACTCCATTATCAATTGGTTGATACTCATTCTTCATAGGTCCACGTGCTTAGCACCGTTTCCTCCTGGGGTCACCAAAGTTTATTTGCTAATTAATAGCATTCCATGCAATGAACTAGCCATTGCAAGTCATTAAAAGCATGCACACCTCTCATCTCTTATTGGTTGATACGTATGTCAAGAAACAAGAAACAAGGTAGAAGTTAATGCACCACGCCTAAGTGTTTTGGGACTATTTGGTTTTCGTAAGATGACTTACACACCTAGACGGAGGGAGTAGTATAGACATGTAAACCGGAAAGGAGTATTTGCCTTTCTAGAGATTTCAACAAGTGACTAGACTTCGGCTAAAAAAAACAAGTGACTGGACTACACCGTGTGCAGTACCCCCTCCCCTCCGGTTTATAGGGCTCAAATCTCAAATCTCATGAACCAAGGGATTTTGCGATTGGAGGAATGTATCTCGTACTTTACAAAACTACCCTCATTACGTTGTTCTCTCGTTTTCCTCTCCGCCTTGGTTGCGGTGCACAATATCCAGGCTGGTCATAGTGGGGAGTAACTTAGACTAGTGTCATGCATATGACACTAGTGTAAGTTACTACCTCCATAGTGCAAAGTACATAGTAGTAGTATCATAGATTGCTTCATTTATTATCTCATAGACTCATTTTGCCTCGGAAAGCGCTATGTTACAGTAACATATTATGTTACCACAAGCACCTCTTTCCTCATTAAATACTTGCCACATAAGCAAAATTGTCTTGGGATGTGTTAAGTTACTACCTAAGTTACTCCCACTATGGCTAGCCGAGAGAGTGCTTTGATACGTTTTAGTCTCATGACTAAAAGTAGTGGGACTAAAACTTGTTAGCCTCATCCATGATTGGATCCAAATACTAAAGAGACTAAAATCAAGTTAATGACATTTCAAAGCATCCGGGCCCGCGTGCCATCCACCAAATCATAGCGAGGTACTACAGTCGAGACTCACCTGTCACCCCGGTGTGGCCGTCATGACCCGTCATATCACAAAACCCACACCTTTACCAGCATTGGTAAGGTGGCCTCCAAGTTGGACTGGACAAAGCAACCATCATTTCATTGGAACGCTCGTTCAAGCCCTTTCTTCCCTTTCTTGAAGAAAACCATACCCCAGGCTACTCACTTCTGCCATTTTTCTTCTCTACCGACGAAAGAAAGGTGGGCGAATCAGTTATGCTGCTATATTTTCATTCCAATAATCTGCTTTTTGCGAAGCACCGACCGATTCTCACATCCTATTCTTTTCCCGTTTTCATTGCGATTCTGGTTTCCTTTCGATTGCTTTTTGTTTGTCAGTTCATTGATGGATCCTGGAGCACTAGGCAAAGAGTTGCCGGCGGACAACCCACTGGAGACAGCGATCTCCAGGAAGCGAGAACCAACCAACGAGTTGACCATGTTGGCGGGCCAACCCATGGAGACGAAGAACTCCAAGAAACAAGCACTGGCCAAAGAGTTGAGGACGTTGGTGGACAAACTCCTCAAAGAAAGTTGGAAGAACATCAAGGGCCCCACTGTGCCTACCCCAGGAGCTCTGATTGCCACCTATGTGAGGCTCAAGACCGAGTTTGAGGAGATAGTCGCCGCTGAGAAGCAGTATTCCCCTAGCAAGGTGATGGCCCCCATCGAGGACGAGGAGATGGCCCCCAGAGGGATGAGATCCCCCAGTGAGCTGCACAAGGTAAAAAATAATGGCTTATTACCATAGTTATGGTTTTTGATTATTTTCAATGTGCTTGCTTTTTGATAATTTGCAATGTGCTTGCTAATATGTTAGTGTTGTGCAGGTGCCGGTGGTTGTCCTTGATGATTTCGATGTCGTGGCCTGTCCTGTTGGCATCGCCCCGGAGATCGATTCCGATACCGCTGTCCATCTTGTGGACATTGCCCCAGAGATCGATTCCGATGTCGCGGTCAGTCCTCTAGACATCGCCCCAGAAATCAATTCCCATACCGCTATCCGTGCTGTGGTCATTGCCCGAGAGATCGATGACAAGAAATAGTTGGTCGTGCTAATCCTTCAGGGTAGTTTGCATTGCCCTGTGTTTAATTATCAGAACAATGCATGTTATCAAACCATCTTAGGGCTAGTGCACTGTCTTGTGTGGGCGGATCTTGCTACTTTTGTTTGATAGTGAATCATGCGATGAATCATGCAAACCCTCTCCGAGTTATGGAAACAGATGTATCCTCACCAGCTTTTGATGTAATATATGGCATGCTTAGATGTAAGTTTGAACTGTTTATCATATCAGCAGGGCTTGTTTTATGATTCTTGGTGTTAGTAGGCTAGCTACTGTGCGAGCTATAGTACTTGCAAAACACTCACCGAAGAGAAACATTGGGGCTGATGAGCTCGTGGTACGCTTATACTTATCCCTCGTCGATCGACCAATAGCCCTAGCTCCTAAAATTGTAGGCTTAGCGATCGATCAGACAATAGTCGACATACATTCAGGCCTCATTTGGTTCATAGGGTAGGAAAATCGTAGCAAAAGTACAGAGAACATGCAACACAAAATCATAGCAGTGCAGAGACGTACTCCCTCCATTCCAAAATAGATGACCTAGGCGGGCTAGTTTGGCCTAGTGGGTTTCAGTGATATGACGTGGTACAGCGCCGTCTAGTCTTCGCGTGTGGTAGCAGTATTGTAGGTACAGTAAGTTTTCTTGAAGAAGCGGAATTCAACGAAGTCATGATGGTTCCTTTGTCCGAACAACTTACGGTGGGAAAGGTTGGGCCTGCGATACGACCGGAGTAGACTAGGATAATTTTGTGCATGGCAGGTGGACCAGGATGGTCGACGTCCCACATGTTGGCGAATGAAGGTATTCTTTTCGATATAGAGGACGAGCAATGAGTATTCATTGTTTATTTTTGATGAAAGCGGTTGTCTCCATGGTTACTCCTTGACTTTGCCAATGCCTCTCTCTCCTCTTCATAAGCAGGGACTACTTGCTATGCATGCAGCGGGCAGCTGGTATCTTGCTATGCATGCAGCGGGCAGCTGGTATCTTGAGAGCAGGCTCCGGAAGCGGTCCGGACTCCAGCATGGCCCACCTCACATTATCACCATATATTTCTTGGAGTCAATGCGCGGCGGGCGGGCGATATCTTCTCCCTCCCCTGTTTCTCTCTTCTCAGTCGGCGCCCGTCGAGCTATTAGATTTCGGCTATCGACGTTTTATTCAATTACGGTCCCACATGTCAGTGAAATTGCAAGACAACGCGTGTCCCCTTTGGTGAGCGGCGTGTGAGCTGGACTGCCGGGGTTGCGACGCGTACGAGTCGTAAGTGTGCCGCCTTTTCCTTTAGAACTTGCGAAGCGTAACATTTTCGCGCGATCGATCGATAGAAATCCAGAACAAAATGATGAGGGTGGTGCTTTCCCGCTCGTTAGGCGGGCTAGTTCGAGTGATATGACGTGCTACAGTGCCGTCCACTTGCTCCATTTTTACTTAAGCAAGAGTTTACACTCGTACGCGGGAGGAGTGCGAAACACCACGGATCTGATTTTGCTCGAGGGATAACTGTTCCCTGCCAAATAATGGAGGATTGTTAGCGATTATAGCATGATAGTTAGGGCATCTACAGCGCTGGCCCACAAATTTACACCGGCTTCTATCCGAGGACACTGATGGATGCCATCCGATGCTGCCCACATACCTTTCGACAACTATATGAACTAACCGAACGAAATTCGTGCAAACAAAGCAAATTTCAAATTAACCGGATGAAATTCATTACAATTCGAAAACTTTTCCTACAAACTGGATGAAATTCATTACATATTTCACACAAACCGTACTAAACCTACTGTAAACCTAATCTAAATGATAGCCGACGCCCGACCACCAAGTCCGTCCATGAATCCGAGAAAGCCGGCCATTGCCTTTGCCTCCTCCTCATCCGCCTCCATAACCTCCTCCTCCGGCCGGAGCACAAGGTTATGAAGATTTATGCCTCCACGTTGCCGTCAAGCGGCTAATCGGCCGCCGATGTTTACCCCACCAAGCTTGGCATCGACTGAGTGGAGTAGCGGTGGTCTTCCCGGGACCAGAGCGGAGGCGACCTACCATGTACTACTCTTCCTCGCTGCCAGTTGCGCCCGCGCACGCGCGCCGGCTTTATGGTCGTGGCGGCGGAGGGCGGCCGGGGGGGTGCCGGCGATCTCCTTCTTTTGCTCCTGCGACAGTACGTCGAAGAGAGCTTTGAAGCGCGTCTAGAGCGGAGCCGCCGATGTCCCTCGTCTGCTCCTATGACAGTACGTCCAAGAGAGCTTCGGAGCACCACGAGGCCATTGTTGAAGTGGTGCCGACAGAAAGAAGGGACCGGAGGAGAATAAGTGTGGGTCTTTGGCTATGGCTGGGAGCTGGGGCTAAAGTTAATATAGCGGGCGAATAGCAATGAGCCGGGGCAGACGGATGGACAACTGGCGCTGGAGTAGGTTCGTGGGGCGTGAATGCGGACACTGCTTCAGTGACTTAACTGCAGATGCGTTTGGGTGACTGACATGTGGGCCCAACGGGCGTCTGGCGCGCATATCAGTGACACACCAATTGCACCTGCAGTTAAGTCCAGTGAATGCGGTATTGACATTCTGGAGAGATGGTGACTGTTTCAGGCGCATGCGGACTGTTTGACTGGTCAACCATACAAATACGGAGCTATACGCTGAGCCAGCGACCGTATAATCACCATATGTCGTATACAATGATCAAAGTGAGCTATCAACTCAAGCTCGATGACCGCCAATGCATTTTACTCGATAATAAATGACCAGGATTGAAGGGGAATCCTAATTTGCTTAGTCTTCTATCCTTGAGCTCTTGACAAACCAATGCACTATACAGTTGTCCGGCCACTCCACCCCAGAGCTCTCACCAAGCGTCGTTCATGCCACCGCACCGCACACTAACAGGTAAGGCAGCGATGGCATCCCATCGTGCCGAGTTCCTTGCCGCCCACGAACGCACACAAAATGGTAGGGAAGCGATGGCATCCCGCCGTGCCGAGTTCATCGCCGCTCCCGACCTCACAACTATGTGGGAGGAATTTGAAGATGATAAGGCTGAATGGGCGGTAGAGCAAGAGGCGGCCAAAGCCGCACAGAGGGAGCGGAAAAGTCAGAAAGCACTCAAGAAAAGAGAGGCCCGCCGCCGCAAGAAAGAAAAGGACGCACACGCTGCTGCGGAGAGGTCGGTGGAGATCCAAGCACGGTGGGGTGTCGCCGACAAAGCCGGGAAGGAGAACGACGGCGTCTGGCCAGCATGTCAGAAATAGTAGTACTAGTAGTTAGTGTGTGTGTATGTGTCTGAGTACGAGCATGTACCAGTACTACTGGTTACTACTGTAGTTTTTAGAGCAAATTACCAGTACATTAGCCTAGACTAAGTGGAAAAATTCCTATCATATTCATCGAATGGCATCTCTTTCTCTATAGGAATTGAGATGCATGTCATCTCACTTCCTATGATTTTCATATTCCTATCCTATGAACAAAAGGAGGCCTCTGTTGGAGTAAATACTGTAGCTAGCAGTACTGCTGGTACATTAGTTTTCTTCAAGAAGCGGAATTCAACGAAGTCATGATGGTTCCTTCGTCCGAGCAACTTCAAAGTGGGAAGTGGGCCTGTGATTTGACGGCTCATTAGTCATTGTTACTGCGGCACGACGACCTGGGTGACTCTCCATTGGAGTTCTGCGTGCATGGCAAGTGGACCAGGATGGTCGACATCCCACATGTTGGCGAACGGAAGTATTCTTTCTGATATCGAGGAGCAAGGAAACCGCGTGGTATAGTATCACTGCTGATTGGTTCGCAAAAAAATTAGTATCACTGCCAATTTATAATTGTTTTTTATTTCTGATGAATGCTAGCGTTTCAACTCTTACGACGAAGGGTGCCAAACACGGGACGTGATGGATGTCCCACACGTCAGCGAAAGGAGTGGGACATGAACAGTGTGGTAGAGCCCAGCGTAAAAAAACAGCGTGGTAGAGTGTCTCCACTTCTTCCACTTCTGGGTCGGAGACCACACGTAGTAGTACTTAGCTGTATGAACGATACAAAGTGCGACCTGGAGAGAAAGACATGTCTACTTGGAAGGTCTCGGGGCATACACGTAAACAAATATAAAAGTTAATATGTGCCTCCAACTAATATAGTAGTAGTAGAGTACTTAGACACGTACTCCATAACATCACCGTGCATTGCACGTACAATATTTAGTGGTAGTACGTAGTAAGAGACAAATGCCGCCAAAGAGTTCCCTTCTCGACCTACTTTTGGGTGTTTTGTAGAGTGTATGGAGGGTGCATGAGTCCATACTAGTTTAGCACAAATACACTAGAAGCATGCATGAAGAAAGCATGCATGAAGAGGGGTGTTGATTTGAGCATGCATGAAGAGGGAACAACTATGCTAAGACAAGAACGCAACCAAACACACCCTGTATGCCACGCATGTTCATACCATTTGTGCCTTTCTACTTCACTTACTACGCTACATTACTCAGGTTCGTATGTCCACTCCTGGGTACATGTCCATCTCGTAGTTTCAGTGCCACGTGTTCTTCATATAGATGGAACGATCGTTGCATAACACGTGCGCCTTAATGCTAGATGTCTCGCGTGTTGGCAAAAGGATGAACAAAGTTCACGTAAAAAAATTAGAGTGGAAGAACATAGATTCCGGACGACCAAGAAGGAGCAAGGAACCTCGTGGTGGAGCATCTGCACTCATAATATTTAATATTATTCAGCGATATAAAATTAACCAATCATCTCCACAGTGGACTGGAAGAGTACGAAACACGGCAGCCCAGTGTAGTTACATCATACTAGTACATGGCTAACCCACGCTATCACCATATTTCTTAGCTTCCGTGCGACACCTATCTCTAGTAATCTAGCAGCCTGTATCACTTCTCCCTCCTCATCTCTATCAAAGTGCGGCGGGCTGGCGTTTCTGCCATCTATTGAAGTCGGTTAACTATCATATGTTAGCGACATGCCAAGAGCATTCTAAAAAAAATTCCTTTCACGTTCTGTTTTCAAAAAGAAAAAAATCCTTTCACGTACAAATTTGCCTGTATGCTTTGAGCAACTTGCTTGTCCTATACTGCTCCTGTTTGATACTCTAACTTAGCTAGAGGTTAGACTAACTCATGACTAACCCTGAACTAACTGTAGCCAAAGAGGTGTTTGGGTGACAGGGTTAGATTGACAATAAATGCCCTTCATGGAGAGAGAAAAGTGATTTTTCAGTGGTCCCAATGAAAACTATCTCCAGTTAGCACCTCTTGGGTGGGATAGTTTTTTTTGGTGTGTTCGGTGCAACTTGCTCCAATTTAAACCCTCATGCTTGGATACTTTAGGGCTATTTGAGCCCCAACTAGCTCGAACTAACTCTAACCCATGGATCCAAACAGGGCCTATGGCCAGTCTCGACGCGGAGCAGTTGCGTGCACCGGGAAGCGGCGCTCTCTCAGCCGTCGCGCCACTTCAAAGCCGGCGCCAGTGAGGGGTCGCCTCTGCTCTGGCCGGGCATTAATGCGGCACTGACGCTCCAGGCGACGCTGACCGTTTCATGCGGGAAGCGCGCGCTGGTAAGGGAGTATAGGTTTTGAACCATTTCAGGTGTAGTAGTAATGGTAGTTTGCAAAACTACTCAATTATTGCACTCAGTTTCCTAAGAAATTGTGTTAAAAAATGTTACTCCACCGCCCGCTTCCCTTCTCCTTCCTGCTCGTGATTTATGTGGCCATGTTAACATGGTTGTGTCAAAAAAATGTCACTTCCTGCTTGTGATTTGCGTTATATAATTACAAGCAAGATTCTCGTGCATTGCACGGAACATCAATATGCATTTTTTACAAAACACCTATTGTGATTGACCCATGCAGGAGTAATCCCATGTGTAAAAACTAATGATATCTCGAGAATTTTATCGGAAAACTGGTATCTCAAGAATGTCATCGAAAAAATGAAAGATGAGAGATAAGGTGAGGAGGAGTGGAGCGTGGTGGTGACTGGTGGTCGGAATGGGCGGAGGCATGGGGATGGACGGTGCCGGCAGGCGGCAGCGTTCACAATGCATGCTAGATTGTTCCAGAGACTTATTCCTTTTTTAATTGCTGAGCAATGAGGTTGCGGGAGATAATATGTGGAGAGAGGTGCGGGTATCTTTTGTAAAATTATCATAGTTTGCTTCCTATCCGTCAGATATAGATCATACGGTCTGTATTACAAGATGGCAGGCACACCATCATCTCCAACTCGTTTTTTTATAAGGGTATATAGATGATAGGTTTGTTGAATACTAAAGTAAAGTGGAATCTGTCCATGTTATGCAAGTAAATAAAGGTGATTTTTTATCATACGGGTAAAGTTGGATGAAGGGTGGTAGGAACAAATGCTCCGCCTAGAGCATGTGTGTGTGAGATAGAGTCTTAGTGTGTGTGTGGTGTGTGTGTGTATGTGTGTGTGAGAGAGAGAGAGAGAGTGTGAGAGAGAGAGAGAGGAGAGAGAGAGAGATGGAGTCTTAGTTTGTGTGTGTGTGAGAGAGAGAGAGATGGAGTCTAAGTGTGCGTGTGGGGGGTGCGTGTGTGTGTGTTTGTGTGTGTGTGTGTGAGAGAGAG
>NC_041383.1:711696647-711706196 GCF_002162155.2 Triticum dicoccoides
TGTGTTTTGCCCATCCAGGCGGAAGTTATGTGCACAAAAGAGGAGAACAATTCGATGTGGCGTTAGGATTGAGGGTAATTAACTACGTATGGAGACATAGAGACCTTGAACGTGCATGTGTGAGAGGTATACATGTATAGGTGGGATGTGTGTGTGTGCGCGCGTGCACGATCGAGATAAAAGAAAGAAGACATAAGTCCTAAGATCAACGGCATGGGAGAGACGGATCGGTATGACAATATGCATGCATGTGAGAATGCGGGGAAGAAGGCCCGACAATTGAGCATGTGTTTTTGTCTTTAAGAGATAGTGGTGTGGGCTGGAGCATGCATCTATGGCGAGCAGAGGGGGTGAGGCGCAACGATTGTGCAAAAGAGATCAACCTATAAATACATATGTATGGATAGACATATATAGTGTGGGTGATAGGAAGCAAGACTCCGTGCGAGAAAGAAATGTTGACGGAGAAACTACAGATAGATACAGAGATGGAGATGCTAGCTAGAGAGACATTCGTTAGTTTGGGTGTCGGAGATGACCGTCGGGTTGTTCAAAGGGTGAATTAATATATGTGTGAGAGAGCGCACTTGACTGCATGCATGTAGAGAGAAACATATGTAGTGTGCATGATAGGAATCAAGAGTGAGGGGGAGAAAGAAGGTTGATGGAGAAACAGATAAATAGAAAGATAAAGAAGCTAGCTAGTGTGCGCTAGAGATAGGAGTCGAGTGGATCAGAAGGCTGGGTTATGTGTGTGGGTGTGAGAGAGATAGAGAGAGAGTGCATGTGAGTCACATACAAACTAATATCAGAGAGAAATGAGATCCAGAGAGACGGAGTTTTGTTTCTGCGAGAGAGAAAGATATTTCACAACGAGAGTGATAGCTAGAGAGACATATGAGGGAACGCAAGATTTCTCTAGGGAGAGAGGGTGTGTTTGAGCGACATACAAGAGAACAATGGAGAAATATGAGACCCTGGGAGACAGAGTTTGTGCTTGTGTGTGAGAAAGAGATATTGAAGAGGAAGAGTCGTAGGTTCTCATATCTAAGGAGCGAAAGACATCTCTGTATGAGGGGTGTGCGAGTGGCACATATGGGAATAGTTGAGAGAAATGAGACCCCGGGAGACAAAGTTTTGTGTTTGTGTGAGAGAAAGAGATTCCACATGGAGAATCATAGCTAGAAACACATAGCAGGGAGCGAGATATACTTAGAGAGAGATAGAGTGATGAAGGTCGATGGAGAGAGTACCGTCAGTGTGTTACGAAGATCAAAGATCATTGTCGACATACAGGTAGCACGAGAGATGCCTGAGAGACGATGAACGCATATAGGTCCGGAGAGATAGTCCTATATAAGCATGAGTGATAGCTATATGAGACAAATATCTGGATTAAAGGGGATTCAAATATTTAAACTCGAGATCACGACATCGATTATATCATAACGCAAATTGGTGTATCAAACATGCATATTCATTTTAATTTGGGCACACGTGTAATGTTATATAGTTTATCAATATTGGTGATCCATACATTCTTCAATTACAAACAATGCATGGTTTATATGCAATTAGTGTCTAAACAGGATTACACTATATATTGCGTGTGTGAAACACATTATACATGTTTGTGAAGTTAAAAAAACGCATGAAACACACATTAATTGGAGACAGTTAGCGAGGAATGCATACATTGGATTTCAACATAAAGTGGTTTCAAATATTTGAAAATCAAAATTGATGGATACAACCTTATGAATCTGAGATCATGCCATTTGTAAACCATATTTATGTATAAATGGTGTTGTGCTTTTGAAAGTATATATGTAAAAAAATGATGTATATAGAATGTAATTCCAATTGAAAATGGATCCCGCCCGAAAAAATAGTAGAATACAAACGGGATTCGAATTGAGTTGGCATGGTAAACGTGCACTGTGCAAAATTTGAACGAAGCTGGGAAAGTCGCAGTAACCGCCCGAAATCAAAATCTGCGAGATGCAAATCACTACTGCCTATCCCTGCCGCGCAAAGCCGATCTGCTGGATTTCTATAGGTTTAAATAGGGGTAGGCTTGTAATTTCACCCAAACATGACGTAACTGCCTCTCACCCGGATTCATACACGGTGGGCGCCAAAACACAGTGTGCCCTTGGCCGAAATCGACTCCCTCCCCGATTCATATTCATACACGGTGGGCGCCAAAAACAAACTCTCGTCGGCAAATATTCGGTGTATGCGAGATTACCGTCCTATCTCCAACCGACTAATGTTGCTGTGATGTAGTAGAAATTTGAAACGGGGGCTAAGTTTGTAAATTTCCTCACATTTGAGACCAGCGCACCCTGACTACATGGTTCCCCCCTTCCTCTCTACCTCCCTTTTCCCCATTCGTACTGCGTGGGCGCCAAAACACCCTCTCCACCCCACCCTCCTCCGTCCGCCTCCGTCCGCCACACCATCCACCGCCGTCCTCCTCCACCATGCCGGAGCTGATACCCCGATGCCGCTGTCCATTACAAGAGATCGACCTCTCTCATCCACGCCTTCGGAACGGGATCCTTGAATCCCGTCCTCTCGCTTCATCCCCACCGTCGTCCACCTTGCTGGCACTGCTCCTATGACAGTCTCGTCCACCGCGCCCCGCCGCCACCGTCTACCCTCCTAGATCTGCTTCCATGCCGCCAACAGCCATCGCTACCGCAGCACCGTCAAATTCTCACCAGATGCGTACACGGAGCCGCACCAGAGGCGGTACTCTTTCGTTTCTGCTCAACTTATTTATCGCAGCAAGAAAATAGATCGCTACTGCTTCACTCTGATTTCTTGTCTTGGTTGCGAAGTTGCCTTTGTCCGGTTTGCACCTCCAGATCCGCCATGGCACGCTCAACACTATACTCCCAATGCTTATGGTTTTCCCCTTTTATATTCCACACTAGTTAAATCACTGTAGACTAAATTTCAAAATTGGGTCAGTCGATTTTTCAGAGCTCGCCGGAGTTCGCCGGTGCGATCCAAGGGGCTCGGGTAGTTGTGGGGCCTCGCCGAACGAAGAAAACTCGACGCGGGTGGGGGGTGGGGGTGGCGGAGGAACACAGGCGGTGGGGGCCGGTGGTTCGGCCGGCGGCCCGTGCAGTGTTCTGTACGGGAAGAATCACAAACGAGGAAGCAGAAGGGTTAGGAGACGTAGGATCTTCATCCAACCGCCTGAAATGGTCGAGAGACAGTTGGGAGTTGCATTCTTAATGCGCTCTGGTTCATCATGTGTGGGCACTGTGCAACCAACATTTTATTACCCAAAATTTCCTTGCTCTTCTTTACCATGTTCGATAGTGCTGGCCTGTACGCGATCGATAGGCTTTCAATTACTAGCGGCAATACAACACAGTATTTTCAAGCCAGTTCCATTTTCCCGATTTATATATCGTGGTTACGGTGTACCCCTGTTATGCACACTATGATCTGCCTAGTTGTTGTGTGCTCTTGTTATCATGGTTTGGCAATAAACTATCTATACAGTATATTATGAACCTATCATCTGCCAGCTATCCTTACTTCTGGAGCCTATTTTTTTGTGTACTTGTGCCAGATTATATAAATGCACGCACGATATTACAGCACACATGAGCTCTCTCATCAGAATCCAGTGATAGCACATAAGTGTTTACAGGGGCACCCCTATATTAGAATATCATCTACATTACAAATATAATCTCACAACTATTTATGTTTTCATGGTTCTCAGATATTATACGCAATTACAGTGAATATCAGAATCCGCGCATCAGAAGAATATTGTGGAACACTCCAATGACTTACAAAATTGGCACCAAGGCATTGAGTGCCATTCTGGAAGCAATGAAACTCGTACGCTCCCCACCTGTTGATTCTTGTTCAGAATATCATCCTAATGACTATTCTAACCTCGAGGAGTCAAAGGCAGACGACCTGTCCTATTCACCCATCAAGGTGCCTGTTCTATTTTGGCAAGGTTTTATTGATTGCGCATATCTTGCATATGTTGTCTTGCATTTCTTCTACTCATTTGCACCACCATCTGCTTAGTTTACTCATCATATAAATCGAGATGCCATGCCCATCCATTATCAATACATATTCCATCTGTCGTCATACCATGTTTTTCCACTCAAATGTTGTTCTTGTGCATCAGACATCAAAAAGGAAGAGGGTGATTGCCGAACCTGAAGGAGCACCAGCAAAGTCATTGAAAAACGTGGTGGTGCCGGAGAAATCAGACATCTCCCCACTTATATTGGTTGTACAACCAGTGACACAAAACATAGGACCGACTCGAGCAGACTGTACCCATACTTCCCTGGCCACACCACTAGCCCCACCACACAGGACCTGCACTCCAGCAAAAGGTATACCGATTTCATTTGCCATAGCACCTGTCGTACCACAGAAAAACCCCACTCCAGCAAAAAGTACAACAAGTCCACCGGCCGAAGACCTATCCCAACTGCAGAGACGGCCAATTCCTGCAGATTGGAACCCCATTCCATTTATTTCCAGTTTAAAAGACAATGCTTTCAATGTTGTTAGGGACTACGTGCATATATTCCCATCATGGGAAGATTATAGTGAAGACAAACACCATTTTCACATCTTCCTGTCCAACTTACGTGTAAGTGCTATTATTCATGGTTATTATTTTCCTGTTTTCTCCTGATCGAACACATCAATGATTTACATTACATTGGTGTAACTAGGTGAGGGTCAATCTGGATAGTCATGACGAGCAAAGCTTGCTTGTGCTTTTCAAGGAAGCATTGCAGCAGTATCGGTGTTACCTGAGGAAATCACACTTTGATGGCAAGTCTATAAACGAATTTCCTATGAAGTTTGCTGTGCTAAATTTAGAAGACATTGAATGGAAAAACCTTGTTATGCACTAGTCTCGTTCCCAGGATGAGGTACTATCTATGAAATCACATGAAAATTTGAACTTCTACTTTTCCGCATGTGCCTTACGGATCTTTTTTGCAGGAAATCAGCTCGAAGAAGAATTCCGGTTTGAAAAGAACGACAGGATATCACAAATATGCTGCCCGCTGCTTTGCTCTTGTTAGTACCTATTGTCCTGTATCACTGTACTTGCATACATACCTGGTTCATTATGTGACAACAGTATGCATGATAGCTTGCTTATTAATTGTTCGCTCCAAATTATCTGATCTGTATGAATGGTTACATTAGTGTAGAATATATCCAATGCCAATGAGTTTTTTTAGCTCTGCATTTTTCTTGTAAGTACATGTTGTCCTTTATGAGTGTATTTATATTGACAGGTAGGTGTTCATGTACCATCACTCTGCAGCTTATTTTCCTTTGCCCTCCATTTTCTACACGTGAGATCTATATTTACTCTTACGATAAGGTTGGTACTGAAGAAGTTTAGCTGTGCATTGCTCTTGGTTGTGCCTTTTGCCTGTATCGCTGCACATACATTTATAGCTACTTGGTTATGTAGCATCACTCTTCATCTTATCTTAAGTATTCTCCATTTTTTCGTATATTATTACATCTATATGAACTCTTAACAAAATGTAGAATAAAGGCAATGCTTATGAAGAAGATTTTGTGCTAAACTTCTTGAATTGCTCCCCCCCCCCATCAGCATGGACAAGGGCTTTATAGAGCCTGTCTTCACCAGTAATGTAAGTTTGTCCTTCTCAAGCCTTCAAACTTTGTTGTGTATATTTGGTTAGGCATGACTGCAACAGCTGTTTATTTTTGGTGTTTGCATCAAATTGCTTGTTTAAAGTTTATTATGTAGTTCATAAACAAAAGTTTGTCCTTCTCAATTTAAGTTTTCAGTTGTACAACCAAGTTCCTTCTTCATACCATGTAAATTAAACTATTCAGAGCAAGTGATCTTCTTTTGCACTGCATGTATGCTTCTGTTCTTCATTCGTAATCCAGTGGTGTGGTGAACCTACCCACTACAGCACAATGTCATATTCTGCAATGTCTTAACTATGAACAATGTGATATCATTTTACTATTATTAAAACCGTCTCTTTATTTGCCAATCTAAAATGGGATAAATTGACAGCACACTAACCATTGATACTATGAGTTCTTGATCTGTAATCCAGTGGTGTCATGAAGCTGGCAACTCCTACACAATGTCATTTCCTGCCATGTCTTGAACTGAACAATACCATATTGTGTTAATGCAATTTTAAACTATGTCACTTTATTCGTCAGTAAGAAATGTGATGAATTGTCAGCACTGATACTTTTATGTGCGAAACCTGTCATATGTCTGCTTGTTTATCTTTCAGAGTGAGGAAGATATAAGTGTTGAACAAGCGTAGTCTCATCATCTTGCTCAGTTGCTTGTGCTACAGCTCCCCAACAGGGCTAACCTTTCTTGAACTCTATTGAAGTGCTGTCGGTTTTGAACATTATTTTGTTGTCGTGTTTATTTGCACTGGTGGCGATCTTTGATGCCCAGTGTATGTAATCTGTTGTCTGCTTGTGCTTTATTATCATAGTGGAGAACTTTGATGCCCAGTGGATGTAATATGCCGTAATTTCTTTATTGTATAGTCTAGGTTTTTTCTTATTCATGATGCTGCAGTTATTTTACTGTATATATGTCCTGTCTTCGCAGTAAACCGGTCAAACTGTAAAATTACGGTACATAATCGGCCCGTCATGCAATCACGATGTATGATCCGCATCATGGGCCCCGTCAAACTGGCCCACTACTAGATTTAGGCCTTTAATAGGCCGAGTAACCCCCGGCCCTCTTTCCGCAAGAAAACTCAATGGGCTTTTAGGAGGCCGAGAAGTAGGCTGGGCCTGCAATGTGCCGAATAGCTCACGGGCCGGCGACAGCCCGAAATGGACCCCGGCCCATGATTGCGCGAATCAATTCACGGGCTTTTAGCAGGCCAAAGTTGTCTCGATCCTTATTTGGCCCAATCAGATATCGGCTGCGAGCAGGCCGAATGCAAACCGGGCCGTAGTTAGGCCCAACTATATGACGGGCTTTTAACAGGCCGAAATTAATATAGGGCCGAAATGTTAAATGGGCCCTTAACAGGCCGAAACTAGTATCAGGCCGAATTACTAAATGGGCCTTTAGCAAGTGGGCCCAAAAGCATAGCGTCCACTCAACGGGCCAAATCTGATATGGGCCATAATTGAGACCAAAGCCTCTTAAAGGGCCGGACCTGATCTGGGCCGTGATTTGGCCTAGAAAGTGGGAGGCTTTTAACGGGCCATATCTTATATGGGCCATTATTAGGCTCGGAAAGTGGTAGGCCATTAATGGACCAGATCAATTATGCGCCGGCATTTGTCCCAAAACATGGCAGCCAGTTAATAGGCCGGCCTACTAGGGTCCTCAAAATCTTGTGGGCCTACATCTGGGCCAGCCCATTAATGTCGGCGCAATCTTGTGGGCCCTTAGCTGGGCCGGCCCATTATGATCCGCAAGAATTTTGTGGGCCTTTACCTGGGCCACCACATTATGGCACACAAAAATCTTGTGGGCCTTTACCTGAGCCGGCCTATTATGGCCCGCGAAATCTTGTGGGCCTTTAGCTGGGCCAGCCCATTATAGTCCACAAAATCTCGTGGGCCTTTAACTGGGCCGGCCCATTAAGGGCCGCAAAATCTTATGGGCCTTTAATTGGGCCGGCCCATTTAAACTTGTTGGGCCGTGCCATGTGTCGACGTATCATAGGCGCCTTCTGTCCAGTGAGTGGATGACATCTGTCCCCACGATGAGCCGACACATTTTTCCTCCGGCCAATGATGATTTTACATGTGGAAAATCCCCATTGGTCGGGGTTGTTAACGGGTTATCGGATCCAAAACCCGACCCGATAGCTTAATGGCGTTCTGTTACGGTGGATGCCACGTGTCGGTCACCCTTGACGATAGCACTTCTGTGACGCGCGATTTATCGTCATGGAAGTGGACAATTCCGTGATGATAATTTTGGTAATGTCATGGAACACTTCTACGACAACAGAGGTATGACTATCTTGATTGTGTCATAAATTTGTCATGGATGTACATGCATGACAAAAAACGCGACCTACTGTGACAAACACGTATCATCACGGAAGTGTATTTTTTTTGTAGTGTAGAGTACTCTTGAACTATGAGGATTGACCTAAATAGACAACGTTATATTTGACGTTGTATGTTTGGAAACCTCATTAAATTATCCGGTTCTTTTTAAAATTTTGACACTTGAAAATCCTATAACTACGATTATTTTGGAATGGAGGAGCTAAATTGAATCTATTTTGTACACGACTAGATATGCTATTATGTATAAAATCAGAGAAAAGATTTGTGCCCCCATAATTTAGGTATGGTTTACAAATGCCATTATATCAAATTCAAATAATTGAATGGACTTCATGTTGAATTCAATTTTTTTAAACCACCTTAAGTTTAATTCAAATGTATGCTAGTTCATAGGTAGCTATTTATAATGTTCATTGTGTAACTTTCGTATGTATAATGTGCTTTACACAAACAACATGAACTATACTCACGTTTATATTCGATTGCTAAAGCGATGCATTGTCTGGAGTTCAAAATACTAACTATGTGGATCAATTGTGTCGAATAATAACATAGACATGCTCAAATTCGATAGAATCTAGATGTCTGATGGATCAATGACCGCTCCTTACGCGAATTGCAAATATCATGATCCCATCCTAATATTTGGATACAATTTATATCTCTAATCAATGTGTACAACAGCCTTTTATGTGTAGTTTCACTCTCCATCGATGGTCTCTCACACATGCTCACACACTCTCTCCCGAGGTGTCTTTCTCACACACATGGTCTAGATATAACCCTCCCTCCCCGTCGTAACCATTTACAACAGTTTTCACTAACCTTTATCACAAGCACTCTTCCTCTCGCAAACATACACACGCACAATCCCCATCGACCCTTTCTATATACATGGACCTGCCTGCGTGTCTCATGTACGCACATTATCTTTAGGCATGTCTCTCACGCATTGTCTCACACCACTCTTCCTAATCGACGAGTATGATTCTAGCAGAGCATTCTTTAGGATGCCCCTTAAAGTTAGGTTGGATGAATACTAATATCAGAGATAAAGGGGTTACCTTAGTCCGAGAACCTAGGGTTACAAATCCTAGCCGGCTTTGTCAGTGGACACAGAGTCCTTCACAATTCTGCTATCTTTGTCTTATATGACTAGTCATCCATGGGTCTTCCTAAATGCGTCACGGGCCGACCAATGTGGCGCATGACGGAACCGAATGAAGGGCCTCACCTCGACCCACCGGACCTCACGTGGTGACACACCCTCTACCCCCACATCTCATTATCTTCTCACACCCACACATACCAACACAAACACCACACAACAGAAAATTTCTCCTGGTGCCTCTGTTCCCTCCCCCCTTGCATATATATACACACTCAAGGGAATGGAATTTCTCGTCGTGACGACATATTCACCTCTCTCTTTCTAGACCACTCTCATTTCTCGTGCTATCTCTCCCA
>NC_041383.1:711706444-711722915 GCF_002162155.2 Triticum dicoccoides
ATCCATGCCTCTCTCGAATACGTAATACACACACATACCTCTCTAGGCCCCGCCAAATGCACCAACTACACATTCACACATGTTACATCATGTACCCCATTGATCTAAAAAGCCCCCTCTTCACGTTTATTTCGCATACAACATTCCTTTTGAATAAAGTGTGGCCAAAAAATTATTTTAGAGTTTCTACATATATACAACATTACAAAGTTATATGGAGGAGTACGAACGCTAATTTGCATTGCATGGTGCCCACAATGATATTTATTCCGCACTGTGAAATTTGTATATTTTTATACTATATACAAAGTTAGTCATAATAAAGAGAAATTAAGAGCATCTCTCTCTCCATCGCATACCCCCCCCTGTACGCTCCTTTCACGTAGGCCCCCAGAAAATTCACGCATGTTTCATCTTTCTCTCGCGATATATGCAATGACGATCATTGTATTTGAAGCAAAAGCATGATACGTACATTGGACTTCATAATCCACTCATTACGGTCACCATTTACGTTTAGTGGTTATTATACAGTCACGGGCTCACCGTACAACTCTGTATTTGCTCATGACATGACTAGTTGACCAGTTAAACGCTCCACGTGGCACCTCTAGTGTTGCATCACATTATCTCACTACCATCGTGCCCACCTGTCGACTTGTATCCAATCTACATCTACACTCTTATAAAATACATAAAATTATATACACTCTTATAAAAAACAGAGTTGGTGATGATGGTGTGCCAGCCATCCTGCAATATAGGCCGTCCGATTTATATCTGACGGATAGGAAATAAACTATGGCAATTTTGCAAAAAGGTACCCACACACCTCTCCACATTTCCAAATAAGGCCTTCCCTCGTTCATCCTTTTCTGTCACAAGATAAACAAGTCATACAAATGCATCTTAATGTTACATGCAATGCACGGGCATCTTGCTAGTAAGAATGAAAACAAACGACAAAAAAACTATTTGGACGGTGGTTCGAAGTCATGACCGCGGGCACAGCGGACAAGGTGGCCTTGTATTGGTATGCTGAGCCGTCTGTTTTAACACACAGGAGCTGGTGTGGTGATTATACACACACACACACACATGCACACGAACTGCATCCATGCAACACTCACACAAATACATGCACTCACACACGCACGCAACACTCACACGTACACACGCAGCCAGCACGCATGCAACACTCACACGCACGCACGCACACATGCATGCACACACTATTACAGCACACGACCAACACACACTCTCACGCTCAAGTGCTCAACCTACATGTGCATGCGCACACATCAGGCCCTGACAGACACATACACAACCAGGTGATTCCCGCGCATGGGTTGGAGCCTTGTCACGCCTACGTAAATTTGTGTTTATCTGACCTTTTCCCTATGCAAACTGATAGGTGGGACCCACAAGGAACATGGTCAATTTAACTAGTCAACATGGTGCCACGCAGACTATTTGGCCGTTCAACAGAGTGCAATCCGATGCTGAACCGTGAGCAAGTGACTGTATAATCACTGCAAAACGTATATAGTGAATGTAATAAGCTTATTTTGAAGTTCGGTGACCGTATTACGCTTTTCTCTCTGTCGGCCCTCCAAAACTACATCTCTACATGTTCTCGCATGTTACAGCACTACTACTACACTCTAACACAATAAATCATATGTGTTTTTAGTTTTACTATATATCATATTGTTACTTATAATTATTCAGTTTGCATACATTAAAATTGCCTTTAAAATGTATGGCCAGTATCATCTACCGCGCGGGAAAAATCCCGCCCTTTCCTGTTTAATCGGGTTTGTATCAATGGATCGTGCGAAACAGCAAAACTATAGTACTACACAGTACAAGTAACAGTTCACTAGGCCGTCGTGTTGTCTACTCCTCCGTCATAAGAGTGGAGCGCTTGCTTTCATAAATCTTCTAGTCCCTTTCGCCCACATGTGGGACATCAAGCTACCGGGTCCACGTGCCATACCAGAACACAGTGCAGAGCAGCCGGGGTCAAGCACGCCAGTCATGGCGCTGGCGTAGTAATGAGCAATGAGGTGTCAAATCACAAAGCTGCACCTTTCCCATAGTTAAGTTGGAGGGACGAAGTAATAATGCTAAAAAAGGAAGTTGGAGGGACGAAGCAACCATCATTTCACTCGTTCCTGACTCCGCTTCTCCCTCATCTTCTTCAACTTAACCATGTGTTGCTTCTGCCGTTGTTCTGCCTCATGTGGGACGCGGATCGGCTTGGTAAAGCACTGACACGTGGGACCGCATGTTAGCAAACCGCCAGGATAACGTCCTCCAAAAATAAGAAACCTCCCCCGCCATCCACGCGGCAAAATCACCTCCTTTTTACTAATCTTGATTCTATATTTTTTAGATCAATATAATTGAGATTTGTATAGATAGCACACAGGAGCAAATCCAAGTGGTATGGTTAAGGGCATCCAAAATGTGTAGCCAAATGTTAAAATAGATTTTGGCATCGTGGGAACCATTATGGATGGTGTTGCCAAAGCCAAAAAGATGCAACGGAAGCTCCCTGATTGATTGATTGAAGGAATAGAAAAATGCAACGTCTCTCCTCTTTCTCCCATGCTTGGACGCATGTAGTACAAGATAGAGCACAGAGTCTACTCCCCTGTCCCTTCTATCACACGTCACAAAGCAGTGAGGCGTCAAATCACAAAAGCACGGACAAAGCAACCATCATTTCACACTTCGCTGGCTCCGCTTCTCAATCGTCTTCTTCGAAAAACCATCTCACCGCACTAATACTCCTAGTAGTACTAGTCCTTTGGTTCAACGGACTTCCTGGATGCAAATAAGGCGGTTGTCTCGGCTTGCAGGCGGCACTTGCGAACGACTTACCGTGGTCTCCCTCAATGGTGTTCTCCGTCGAACGCACTTCGCCAAACCACAAAAAAGAAAAAGATATCGTCGACGTCACCGCAATGGGGAAGGAAGTCAAATATAGTTACTACCTCCATTTTTCTTGTACACAAGGCCATTGTATCAAAACTACAATTTGCAAAGGGCCACTAACACTAATCAAGCGATGAGGAGTGAGATGGTTAGCTCTTTGGTCTTTGGAGAAAAAATACGCATTAATTGACACGTGAAACGAGGATTGTTATCGATTAAATCCCGCGAAGGAAAACCCGTTTTTCTTTTTTAACACTAGTACTCCTAGTACGTACGTACTTATCCTGCTAGGGTCTAGGCCTTGCATTGCCAAACTTCACCACACATTTTTGCCAAGCTTGCGTAAAGTTTTCAAAATGAGAAGGAGGTACAATTGCGCACGGCTATCGCGGTCGCACTGCACCCTCAAACGGTCGCTCCTGCACGCTGCGGTCGCGCCGCACCCTCACACAGTCGCTCCTGCACGCTGCAAACCCAAACAAGGGAACGCACCCTCACTGACACATGATGTCCCATGTGAACAAACCAAACTCAGCCATCCTATCGCTGACACATAACTTTTGTTCATAGAGTATGTTTATCCAACCGCTTGTTGGGGAGTATCCATACGACCCGTGCGGTGGTCTGTTGGGGAAGAAGAAGAGGTGAGGAAGAAGGAAAGAAGGGTTAGGAGACGTAGGATATTCATCCAACCGCCTGAAATGGTAGACTGACCCAAGTCAGACGACTTGCATAACAAATATATGTTTTTACACAGCAAAAGTTCCATAAAAGCAACAACATAAAGAAAAACTATCACTGCTCCCGAAAAGAGACGGCCTCGTTGTCTTTGGCTGCCGGCATGAACCAGCCGTAGCTGCCGACGTGTGTCTCCACACCGTGGTTGTCCACGGCCTCCAGCTACTCGTTCAAGCGAAGCGTGCGGGCGCTCTGCTTGGACGAGAGCACAACCCGATTCAAGTCGAGGACGTTCGGTCCCGCCTGCAGGAGGGCCTCGATGGCAGAGGCATCTGCGTGCTCCGCATTGAGTCGAACCTCCGCCGCCCGGTTCAAGTCCAGGACGTCTGGTTCCCCCTGCAGGAGGGCGTCGATGAGAGCGGCATCCGCGCACTCTGCGTCGAGTCGAGCCTCTGCCGCCCGGTTCAAGTCCGGGACGTCCGGTTCCTCCTGTAGGAGGGCCTCGATGGCAGTGGCATCTGCGCGCTCCGCCTCAAGTTGAGCCTCCGCCGCCCAGTTCACATCCACGACATCCGGTTCCGCCTGCAGGAGAGCCTCGATGGCAGCGGCATGCGCGCGCTCCGCGTCGAGTTTAGCCTCTGCCTCCCGGTCCTCCTTTAGTATCACCATGTTGAACCGCTGGTCCGCCTGCACCATGGGGGACTCGGACGCCGGCACGAAGTCGACGTCCATCGTCTCATACCCATCGGGGGACTTCTGCGCCGCGACCTCCGTCATGAACATTGGATCGGCTTCCTCATCCTTGTAGCTTGGCTCCAGAGAACTCGGGGATTGGCCGACCGCCGCCGCGATTTCTGCGTGGCACTCCGGCGTCAGCATAGTGTAGTAAGTGATCTTGCGGTGCACCATGGCTTTTCGGCGAACTAGGGGACGCTTGATGCGGGCTAGGGGATTGAAAGGTGGGGGAATGGGCTGGAGATTTGGTGTGGTTTTATGGTAGTGGCTGGCGTAGGCCGAGCAGTGAAGGTTCTGGTGTGAATAGTGGTTCTGGTGATGACCGGTTAATCGGTTTTGACTGTACATCGCTCTTGTCGCGTTCGCATTGCAGCCCGGCACGCTGGACCCTCCACGTCGCTTACCGAATGGAACGCGCAACGTCTTGCATTTTCGCTCACTTGTGGGACCGCAGTTGAGAGAAAACCAATGTCCCTCCCCCCTCCCCCCCGCCCGCGTCATTTGTTATACTACCACTCCCTCCATTTTATGCGGAGTAAATTAATACAGATGGAGTATACTACGGATGAGGATCCCCTGACGTGGCCGAACCATTGAGTAACGGACATGCGGGGCCTAGCAAGCATGGGGTCCACCAGTAAGTGACCGAAAGGGAGGGTAAGGTAGGGATACCTACGTCAAAGGATCCACTTCCACTACTACTCCCTCCTTCCATTTACTATACAGGGCCTAATGCGTTTTTCGAGGCTAACTTTGACCAAATGTTAGAGTAATAATATATGACATGCAACTTACACAAAGCATACGGTCAAATTCGTATGTGAAAGGAGTTTCCAATGATATAATTTTCACATTATACATCTCATGTACTATTAATCTTGTCAATAGTCAAATTGGAAACCATCTCGAGTACAAATCTAGGAGTACGTACGAATCTAACAATATTGATTGGGTGTTGTTGAATGTTGATACCTTCTTGATCAAAGTAGAGATACTTTGACTACACATAAAACCTATATGTAAACTAGAAAGGATAGGAGGGAGTATATTGTACGTTCAAAAACGAAACGAACATTGAATACCCTTTATATATGATTTGCCAATGCTATGATCACCGGTTCAAAATTTTGAATCCGCCTTAGGTATCACGTGCCCCCACTCGTTCCCTCTCGATTTCATCCCGGGGTCTGGAGATCTATTGAAAGAGGACTAGGGTGGGTACATGCGAATGATACTCGGTGGAATGTTCAAATGAGGCATGCGGGAGGATGGACTCGACTGGAGGGCGACATGATCGATGGAGAAGAGGGTTGGAGAGGAATGAGAAATAAGCAAACGCCACATGATTATACTTGAACGGCTCAAATAAAGAATAAGTTGTCTCGCTTGTCCTACATAGTGAAAGGACGAATGCGCAAAGCGGAGTACTGACTCTCGAATATGGCCGGGAAAACAGGTAAACCGACATGTGGGGCACACCCGTCGGGACGATGTAGCGTAGACTAGTCCAATGGAGGAGCTGGCCCACGACCTCCTCGCCACCGAAAACCGTTCATGTGGGTCGTTGGGGCCAACAATGGGGAGCAGCTCCAGCACCGCCTCTGGACATGGCGACCGCGGTAAGCGACACGCTCATATCATCACTAGACACGATCTGTTTCAGTGTGCCGAGGGTGGCATTAGTGTTGTGGCACGACCAACGGTATGTTTTGGTTTGTGCCCAAGGTTGCCCCATCAAAGCATTGGGAAGCCAAAATTTTGGTTGAGGTATTGGTTGCCCATGATTTGGCCGACATTGGCAAGAAAAATGAACTAGAGTTGGCTAGAGTTCATTGCCATGCCAAAAAAATGGCAGCCATCCAAACAAAGACCAATCTTTGGGTCATGACCAAAATTTTGGTTGAGGTATTGGTTGCCCATGATTTGGCCGACATTGGCAAGAAAAATGAACTAGAGTTGGCTAGAGTTCATTGGCATGCCCAAAAAATGGCAACCATCCAAACAAAGACCAATCTTTGGGTCATGACCAAAATTTTGGTAAGGTGCACTTTGGCCACAATCCAAACACACCCCAACACCCGGCTCGTCGAGGATGCACGGGGCGCCGCAATGCATCCGCGGAGTGGTGTAGCGCGGCCAACTGCATCATCTGGACCTGAGACCATGCCGGGTCATCTTCCTTTTTCAATGACATGCGGGAATTGCATGTGAGCAAAGCGCATGTCCAACGTTGCCATGATCGTAGCTGACTACCCTGGCACACCAAAAACCTCGTCCCTCGTGCCGTCGCGCGGTGCGTTCCCAGTAGGCGCCAGCTGCCCGCATTCATGTCGTCCATTCGTATGTCGTTGTCAAGAGGGTCGTTGCCCGAGGAACCAACTCCGGCGACTTAATGACGCACCCGGATGCTTGGCCTCACCGGAATGCGTTACTTGAAGCGGCAACGCCCAGCTAACCTCCACACCATAGCGCAGCGTCCTCCTACCTGGCACCACATCCGCCATGACCGCAAGTGCGAACACTCTGCGGGAGAGCTTGTCTTCGGGGATGAAGCTCGAGGTCGCCGCCCTCACTCAAGTCGCCTCTCGTGACGCAATAGCGGCATAGCCGGACGCGGACGCGACCGCACAAGCGGTGGCCACGCTGGCGGCCGACGACGGGAACACCGTCAGCCACGCGTCCTACTTGACGCCGTCCAATGTCCGGCACCGCCGAGGTCGGGGACTCCTCCGAGGATGAGTAGGGCATGGGAGGCGGCAGGGCATGGTGTGCCAACTGGCCGGTCTGTATCCCGTGTTCTACTCTTCCTCGTCGGAGACCGCACCTTCACTTCATGGGTCTTGAACCCCGCCCCCGTACATAGAGATCATAGATGGAGGACGTCAGTCGCTGCCGTAGAATAGGTTTAGGGTCGGGTTTCTTTTATTTTTCTGTCCTATAAAAGTTCGAAATGTAATGAAAATCTGTTGTGTTTGCATTAATCTCGGCCGCTGTATATGAACTTTCACAATAGTATACATATTGTAGGAGTACTAACAAGATGCCCGTGCATTGCACGGAAGATCAAGATCTTGTGGCAGAAAATGATGAACGAGGGAAAGCCTTATCTGAAAATTTGGAGAGGAGTGCGGGTAAATTGTCATAGTGTACTTCCTATCCGTTAGATATAGATCCGACGGCCTATATTGCAGGATGACAGGCACACCATCATCACCAACTCTGCTTTTTATTGAACCGAGACAAATCTAACATGCAAAGTAAAATATACACATAGGGTCTGTACATACACAAATTATCTTAGGCACTCCAATAGTATGTCCACTACACATTCATGCATTTCACATCTTTCTACATCTACGGGAACCTACGAAAGGGTTAACGTAAATTGCCTCTCTCTCTCTCCTCCCCTGATTTTCATGGTGGTGGGCCCCTCCCTCAGCCCAATCTACAATCAACAGCTCACACGGTTCACATTACGTTAATTACATATCTAGGATTACGTAGGTGTAGCATTACTCGTCCTAAAAAACCCAACTAAGCCAACCTCCCAGCATATCGCGCGGAAAAGACCCAGCCATGCCGTTTTAGTCGGGATTACCGGATTACTAGTAGTAGTATCGATGGATCGCGTGAAGCAACAATTTTTTTTGAGGGAACGAAGCACCTAGTTTAAAAGGAAAAAAGGGGGTACACTCACAACACTCCAGTCGCGGTCGAATTGCACCCCACACATGTTCGGTCCTGCACATGGCTCACGCAATCGGAATGCGCTTCGGCTTGCCTCTTCACTGACACGTGGGACTGCACTTGGAGAAACCGACCATGCGCTAAACTCCCCCCGCCCACCGCGCGAAATCCTCCTCCCCCCCCACACACACAAAAATTCCCCCCAAATCCGATTCAACCGCCCTTCGGCAAACTAGCCAATAATGTTCCCCAAACCCCCCTTCCCCCCGTCCCCTCCACCCCATTTGCTCCGCCAAAGCCGCCCTCCCCACCGCGCCGATACGTCGGCGCCGCGGTTCCTCGAGGGGACGCACGGTGATCCTCTCGCTCCCATAGTACACTCTCGTAGACTGCCGTCCTCTAGCCGTGCCGCCACCTCTGGCTACGTTCTTTTGGAGGAGCACGGCGGTCAGCGCCGCCACCGCTGGCAACATTCGTGTGGATACGCACGGCGGTCAGCTTCTCCCACGATACGCGCATTCTAGACTGAGGCCCCGTTCATGTCGGTGTAGCGTTGAATGTTAGCTGATAGATGTTGTTAATCTCACTGTTTGCCGAAGTAGTTTACTGTCAATATGCTCTGCTTAGGAAGCTTCCTTGCCCTGTTCTGCACTCAATCTGCTTAGCTGAGATGGCATGCCAAGGCCGATTAGTTGCTAAAATATCCTGCCATATATTTATTGTGACGTAGATTGCCATGGTCTAGTAGCCAATTTGTTAGGTGAAAAAGCTCTACACCGTTTTATACTCGATCTTTGTTGCTACGATGGCCTTCGATAGTTTGATGGTTGTGTGCTCGGCCTCATTGACTGCTGAAATAGCCTGCCATAATTTAGCACTCAAATCTGTTTGCTGAATTAGCTTTACATATATTTCCTTACTTAGATCTGCTCGTCCAAATATCTTGCCATAGCTTTAGACATCGAGCTAGGTATTTTTACTGGACTTCTTAAAAAAGCATATATGTTTTTCTTGTAATATCTAGTAGAAGAACTAATTTGTATGTCTAACAAATGGACAGGACTTGGATAACTTATGCTCGAAGATTCTCCGCTGCATATGTCGAGGGGGTTGAAAACTTCATGAACTTTATCAGAGCTGAGTACAGTGGTCCAACATCAGATGTGTTGTGCCCGTGTAGCAGCTGTATGAATTCAGTTACAAGACCCCAGTCAACTGTGCAAAATCATCTACACTTGTATGGGACGTTGGTCACATATACTAGGTGGGTTCATCATGGTGAAGCTGTGAACGTCAATGTTATTGACTACGTGGAAGCAACAGATCACCATCTTGATCTGCCTGATGCTCAGGTGGAAGAGGAGGAGGAGGTGGTGGTGGCGGAGCCAGTGAGTTTGACCAACATTGAAACAATGCTACAAAATGCTCGTGCATTCCGTGAACTTTCACGTGCAGAAGAAAAATGGTGGGACCACATGTTGGAATAATGCAATATTGCTGTCACCCAGGAAATAAGCTGTCATTATTCTCAGCTATGGTCACCTTTCTTCAGGTGAAGACATCTGAGCGGATGACCAACAAATCATTCGATGCGATGTTGGCTGCTTTCTGCAAATCTTTCCCAGATGCGTCTGAGCTGCCACACACCTACAGTAAAATGAAGAATTTCCTTCGTGCAGTTGGAATTGGATATGATATGATCCAAGTTTGAAAGAATAATTTCCTTCATGCAGTTTTCTGGAAGGATTATGCCAACTTAAGTGAATGCCCGAAATGCAAATCATCAAGATGGAAAGATGGCGATGCTGTGAAGAGGATTCCTCATAATTGTCTGAGATATTTTCCCATTACACCAAGATTGCAGAGGTTGTTTCATGATGCTGAAACAAGAGAGGATGTACCGTGGCATTCTAGGAACCGGGAGTACAGAGATCAAATTGTAATGAGCAATCCATCTCATAGTAGTGAGTGAAAAACTTTAATGATAAACACCAAAAGTTTGATGTTGACCCGAGAAACATTACACTAGGCTTAGCTTCAGATGGATTTTACCCATTTGGCCACCAGAGCACCACATATAGAATGTGGCCAGTGCTTGTTATCCCTAACAACATGTCTTCGAATGTTTGCCCCAAAGAATCAACTACATGATGGCCTTGCTCATCCCAGGTCCAAAAAGTCCTGGAAAGGATTTTGATTTGTTCATGGAGCCTCTTGTGGAGGAACTTCAACAGCTATGGAAGGGTGTTCTCACTCAAGACCTATATAGCAGCCCACCAGCTGATTTCTTTCTGCATGCTGTCATAATTTGGTGCATCCAAGATTATCCGGCTTTGGGCACTATGTCAGGGCGAACGACACATGGTTACAATGCATGTCTTCACTGTGACAGGAATTTGTTGTCATACGCAATACTTAGCAAGATCTATTACATTGGACACCGCCATTTCCTTGCCAAGGAAAAGCCGCATCCTAGAAAATACTGAAGACATGTGTTCAATGCAAAGCATGAAAACCGTGATGCGCCAAAGAGGCTCACCGCCGATGAGTTTCAAGTAGAAGTAGAGAAGGTCAGGCATATTACACCAGGAAACCATCCTGGTAATGGTAGCCGGAAAAGGAAGCATGGCAGGGCAGAAGAGATATTATTGTTTACCCGCAGGTCCACTTTGTGGGACTTGGAGTATTGGAAAGATTTGGATCTACGGCATAATCTTGATGTGATGCACATCGAGAAAAATATATGTGACAGCATTATCGGCACACTTCTTAATATTGAAGGCAAGACGAAAGATATCTTAAAATCTAGGATTGATTCGACACATCTGGGTATGAGAAAGGATTTGCAGGTGCAAGATGAAGGTAAACCACGGGATATGGCACCAGTTGTGTATGTCTTGGACAAGGTAAAAAGAAAAGAATTCTGCGAGGTCCTGTCACGTGTGAGATTCCATCATGGATTTTCTTCCAACCCTGAAAGGAGAGTCAGTGCAGATGGAAACAAGGTACAAGGGTTGAAAACTCATGACTGCCATGACCTACTTCAAAGGGTTTTACCTGTTATCCTTATAGGATTGGGCCGCCCTGACTTATACAGAGCAGTTGCAGAGTTGGGACAATTCTTCACGGAAATCTGTAGTAGAAATATCAGGATAGATGCTTTGGAGCATCTTAGAGACAAGATACCAACTATCCTATGCGACCTTGAGAAGATATGTCCTCCGGCCTTCTTTGATGTGATGGTGCGTTTGGCTGTTCATCTACCTGATGAGGCACTACTTAGAGGTCCAGTACAATATGGCTGGATGTACCGTATTGAAAGGCGGCTAGGAACTTTCAAGGGCTATGTTAGGAACAGAGCTAGACCCCAGGGTTCCACTGCAGAGGCCTACATTGCTACAGAAGCATTGACATTCTGCTCAAAATAGATTGAAATAGCTGATCAGCTTAGCAAAGAGGTGGGTGAAGACAATCTCGGGCTCAATGTTTTCGATTATTCTGTTCGAGTTACAGGGAAGAGTCGACAAGAGGACAAACCTAAAGATTTGGAAAAAATGGTTTGGTATGTGTTGAATAACTGTCTTGAGATACTACCTTATATCAAGTAAGTGCAGTATTGCAGCTTATACATCGTAATCTACTAAACTTGCAGCACATTCTTATATATTTAGATGTTTGACGCGATCACTATGTTGTGCAGCATCTACAAAGAGGAGTTACTGCCGCAAAATCAAAGAAACATTGACAAACTGGTTATGGCAGGATTTGCGAAATTGCTCAAGAACCATGTAAGCTTTTGAAGTGCACTATCAGTTTTTTTAATATATTGAGTACATAAGATGATCAGCTTGTCTATTTTCTAACCATAGGTTAAGAAGATGCGGGAGGATGGGCAGGCAGTTGATGATGCCCTTTACTCACAAGCAATGGGTCCTGATACTCGGGTAAGACATTATGAATCTTGCATTGTTGGAGATGTTCACTAAAACACCCTTGCACGAGACAAAGGCAGGAAGACACAAAACAGTGCCATCATGAGCACGGATACGTATGACAAAGAGACAACTGAAATGTATGCTAACATAAAGGACATTGTTCAGTTGCAGTATATCTCCAGTTTCGAGGATCATCAGTGTGTGGTTCTATTGTGCTATCGTTGGTATAACCTGTTTTCTAGGATCGCAAAACCCAGAGCTGATGATTATTTCAAATCCATCAATGTCAACGGCGTACCAGACCAACGAGCCTTTTATTTTGGTAAATCAAGCAACACAAATATTTTTCTTGGAAGACACATTTGCACATAGCGATGACTGGAGAGTACTGCAAAGGTTTGAGTAGAGGAATTCATTTAATGAAGTTGCACAACAAGATGATGCTTACACTGCTCCTGATGTACAAGATAACACAGATGATCCTAATATCTTTGAGAACCATCACGTTAATGACGCCGGCGAAAAGATTGTCTGTCATGTTGTGGACATACAAGAGTTGATCAAGAAGAAGCCAACGTTTGAGGATGTTGAGGACGAAGAAGAAGATGACACCATGGGGAATTACGATTCAGACTGATACACATGGTGAAGATGCTGACGCTGCTGTTGTGGATGATGATTATAGTGCTTTTGTCGTATTTGCCTGTCAGAAGACATTTTTTTATCTACTATGTGAAATTGTGTTTGCTATGACAATAGAAACCTGATGAACATGTTGTTTAGTATTTTGCTATGAGAACATCACTTGTTATATGCTGATTTGTGTTTGGTGATTGTATGACAACTAAAACATGATGACATTGTTGTTTAGTTGCACTCATATTTGGCTGTGAAACTTGAATTTGATGACATAGTTTGCTGTTGGACTAGAATTTGCTTGACGTCTTCGAATGAGAACAAAGCTGACCCGGCAGGGCCTCTGCTATTTATTTATTTATGAGCAAAAGGGGATACCCCCTGATTTTCGTTAATAGAAATCATTAGATGTTCACAACACTACGCCCATCCTGCTAGTTTCAGCAAAGTGCTCATGTCATAGCCACTGAATACATCATGAGTGCTACATACACTTCAAATAAAGAGACAATCATCCTACAGAGCACAATGATTTTGCCCATTATCTTCAGAAGCTCTTTCATATCCTCATTGCTGTCAAGGCCGTTCAGCAGATGTTGCTTGGCCATGATCAGAGGAACTGCATCTTTAACCTTCTGCTCTGCATCTTCCTCTTCTGTCGTTCCTTCAGTTACTTGTCCAACACCCCAACCTGCTGGTATTGGGATTCCTCGGCTAAGCAAATAATCAGCATAGTTGCATTCCCCCACATCAGCAACTTCCCAGAAATACAAGTCACACGAATCTTCCCTTTTCTGCACGAATCAAATTGGAAGATCATCAACCAAACTATTAAAAAAATCAGCAACTAAAAGCAGCAGAACAACACTTAAACATATTATTACCCCATGATTCGGGCATTTGTAGAAGACTCGGCCAGGGTTGAGGATTGTGGTTGAGACGCGACGGATGACTCTGCGTGATTTGCAGCAGTGGCACCACACCAACGGCAGTGGGTTGCGATGAGCAATCGGCTGCGGTGCACGTGCCGGCGAGGGTGTGATGAGACCCACAGGCGATGGTATGGGTGGCGACTTGGCGCATATCTGGTTGTTGCCTGCTGAAGAGCTGGTGGACGAGCAGCCAGTGGACATGGTTGTTGCGGCCAGGGCTTCTGATGCTAGGCAGAGTAAGTAGGAAGAGGATAAGGGAACGTTGGATATGTCAGTTTCATTACTTGCAGAGTAGCATAGCACCATATATAGTCATAGTCTAGGTTTGGATTCGAACCAGCTACAGGAGCACGTCTCTCTTTTTTCTAAAACTCGGCAACGTCTCTTTACTAGTACACTAGCTTGTTTGTACGCCTTCCCAAGTCTTTGATTTTCTTTCCCTTTTTTTGCGAGGAATGAAGGAGGACAAAATTGAGAGTTCCTGGGACTCGAAACCAAGACCTCTCGGTTGAAAACTAAGGGTGCTAGTCACTTATGTGGCAAATGTTCCCTGTGAGGAGGATGGCAGACGAACGCATTTTCCTTGCAGTTTTCTTCCTATATATAAAAAAGTATGCTACTTGGTGTCCGCTTAGTCAACAAACGATTGTGCCAACCTTGACCGTTGGATTGACATTCAACGTCTGTCATGTTTCTTTAGTCTCTTCTTCCTCGAGCCGCCAAAGCCAAACCCGCACCGGCGGGACCACCTGCTCCCGCCTCCCATGGTTGGCTGTGATCTTCCCCGGCTCTTGTTCGTTCCCGTCCGAGGCCTCACCATCGTCCTCCGCCTTGGTTCACTCGCCGCGGCGCCGCCCTCCGGTGTTGTCAACATGGTCAACAACCGAGAGGAATAATGAGATGATTGTACATGGTGGGGATGACAGTAGGGATCTAGTAGCGCGCGTAGTAATTTTGTTTTTTCGGGACGGAGAAGGGTCTCAACTGGGTTATACGGGACCCGTGGCCCGTCTAGCCCAGGCTTTTATCTCATATGTTTAGCACATGACCAGCCCAGTTTGTTTTTTTCCTTTCTGTGAAATGGCTAGCCAGCTATTTTGTTTTTTGCAGAATAACCAACATAGGACTACTTGCTTTTCTACGCCCTGCTAGGCTGGAAATCTTTCAAGACGAGGAGGGATTTATTTTGCCTAGAAAATGGGCTATAAGTAAAAAAGAAATGGGCTATAAGTAATAAGAAATGGGCTACAAGTAATAATAAATGGGCTATAAATTGAAAAAATACAGCAAACAGGCAATTAGTTCCAAAATATTGTTTTCTTTCGGATTTTGATATTTTAAATTTCATTGTTTTTGTGTGGATAAAATTTCATTGAATTTAAATTAAGGTATATTTAGATTTAAAATTATTTTGCATCTTGCTAGAAACTTTGGGTTGTATGCTGTTTGGGGCCGATTTGGAGGTTAACATGTGGGTCTACTAGGTTGACATGTACTTTGGCTTTGTCAACTTAGTCCACAAACGATTCTAGCAGCAGTGACCGTTGGATGTTAATCCAACGGCCGTGCTGCTTCTTCAATATCTGATCTTCTTGCTCCAGCCGCCCAAACCAGCTCTGGTGGGACTGCCTGCTCCCGCCTCCCGTGGCCGGTTGTGCTACCGCACAGGCCGCACTGCCCCGCCCCGCTTCATTGCTGCCAGGCCATTCCTCTAGTCACCCACACCTCCTCTTATTTTCCGGCGACGGCAGGCGGACCAGTAAACCCTCGTACTCCCCACCGCGTGGGCAACCATTGCCGAGTCTTCCCCGGCTCCGTGTCATTCCCTTCCTAGGCCTCGCCGTCGTCCAACGCCATGGCGCTCTCGCTGCGGCCTGGTCAATGTGGTGAATGAACGACATCCATCGGCCGTGGACTATACGTGGAGAGGCTGACAGCTGGGTCCATGGCCGCACACAAGGAAATTCCTCCTTATTACACCTAAAATAATGATTCCTCCACCTGATAGCTGGGACCCACCGGAAGGGCCTCTGTATTTCGTGAAAAAAATGTTCCCCCCGCTGAGATGTCGGACCCACCAACTATATCTTCACACGCAAGGAAGTGCCTCCTTATTACGTACAAAAAAATGAATACCCCCCTGCTAGCTGGGACCCACCATAGTGAGAGGATGATTTGTGGCCCAACTAAGTTGACAGGGACGGAGGGCTTTGTCAACTTAGTCAATATGAACGATTCTAGCTCTAGTGACCGTATAATGTCCATCCAACGGCTGTAGTGCTTCTTCAACCTCTGGTCTTCTTGCTCCAGCTGCCCAAAGCAGCACCAGTCGTGCCACATGCTCCTGCCTCCCGTGGCCGGCTGTGCTGCCATGGAGGCCTCACCGCCCCCTACTACTCCCACCGCTGGCCAGGCCCTGCGGGGACGACAGCATCACACCACAGCCGAACCAGTGAACCCTCATACTCCTCTTCGCGCGGGCTTCCATTGCCTTGTCTTCCCCGGCTCCATGTCGTCCCCTTCCTAGGCCTTGTCGTCGTCCACCGCCGTGGTGCTCTCAGCGCGGCTTGGTCAATGTGGTCAAGGAACGACTTCCATCTGACGTGGACTGTACGTGGAGAGGCTGACAGTTGGGTCCACGGTCGCAGCAAGGAAGTGCCTCCTTATTACGCAGAAAATAATGATTCCTCCACCTGACAGCTGGGACCCACCGGACGGGCCACTGTATTTCGCAAAGAAAACATTTCCCCCTGACTGCTGGGACCCACCAGCTACATCTTCGCACGCAAGGAAGTGCGTCCGGGCAAAAAAACGATTCGCTCCCTTGACTGCTGGGACCCACCAGCTACATCTTCGCATGCAAGGAAGTGTGTCTGGGCAAAAAAAAATCGCCCCCTGACTGCTGGGACCCACCACCTACATCTT